>NC_061110.1:95281707-95401042 GCF_015104395.2 Macrobrachium nipponense
GTGCTGGGGCAGGGAGCTGAAACACATCCTTTTTAATCCTTTTTCCATGTTAGTTTTAAGTTTGAGTTTTTTGGTTGTACGAAGGAGGTTGCAGGAGGCAGCTCCTTCTTTCGTATACTAATGTTAGTATTTGGTTAGGTGATCGGTTGTGCTTGAGGCTCCTTGCAATTGGTAGTGATAGGCTCTGGCATGTAAGCGGGTTGATCCCCATTGACCAGATCCTGCTTGGATTCTGCCAAGTAAGTGGACTCAGTTCCCATTGGTAGACCCAAAGAGTTCTTCAGCCATAGGTCACGCCCTCGCTGAGACTCTTTAGGCAACGCAGACTAATAGACAGTAACTATCAAGTCTTCTGCCTAAATCAGGTAAGAACCAGAGGTTTATATTATGTATTCCTTTAACATGTGTTGTCCCCACTTTCTAAGTAAGTATGTGTCTCCCTCCACCACCAAGGGTGTCAATCAGCTAAGTATATATCTGGCAGGGAAGTTCATGTACAAAAATGATATTGTTAGTATACAATAAAGTTTTGTACATACTTACCTGGCAGATATATACGATTGATGGCCCGCCCAGCCTCCCCTCAGGAGACAGGTGGAAGAAAATAACCTGACAGAAAGGGGGACTGGTTCTTCACACCCGCCTCCCAGCGGCGGGTAGGTAGATCACCTGACTACCTGTAGCGTGTGCCGCGAGTTTTGAATTTTCTGTCGTGACGTCAGAGACCTAAGCTAAGTATATATCTGCCAGGTAAGTATGTACAAAACTTTATTGTATACTAACAATATCATATTACTGAGTATTATTTACTATCAGCAATAGTAAATACGATTAACTTTTGGTTTAAGGCCAGAAATATTGTGTACAGTTAGAGAGATTATTACACACTGTATGTACGTATTAGGCCTTATTTTGGGTGTATTTATGTTTGAGTGCTTGAGTTCAAGGACAGTAAACATGATCATTAAGGAGAAAGGTAAAATTTCCATCTGCAAACTTTAACAAGTGTAAGTGGAAGTTTTGGTTCAGGAATTCTCACTTGAAAATTTGGATCCTTTTTCTAGGATTAAAGAAAATATAAGAGTATTTTTAAGCACCATCCATGTAATTGTTGTGTTTAAATACTGTAATTTATTGTAGTGCTCTTAAGATTATTTTTGTTGGTCCACCTCATTTTATGTGGTGACTAATAAGAGACCCTGTCTTTTCTGAATGCAAGTATGCTGAAAACTTGACATTATTTCTTGCAGGTTGTGAGTATAATTGTGATAGTTGTGACATGTGCGTGCATCAGTCAACCTCAGTGGTTCCGATTGGATGGAGGGGGTTGTAGCATGCACACTGTCGGATTGTACTTATTCTTTCATCCTGGTAATTTTGAGCCCTTAAAGGGTACCGACATAGGTCCCTCAGCATCTCATGTAATATACTACACAAATGGAGAAGGTAAGAACACCTACATGTAATTGGTAAACTATTACATCGACATTCTTTATATTGTTGTGTCTTAGTATAAAGATGGACAGTGTAGCAAGAACCTTTGGATACTTGTGTACGCTTGGTTTTTCATAAAAGAAATGCAACAGATTTAACCATTTGCAGGTGATCAGAAATGTATCTTGTGAACTGAATATTCTTGTTTAATCTTTTAGGAGTAAAGTACCAAACAGTGTTAGAAAATTTTGTTTCATACAATGAACTTACCTGTCAGATATATACATAGCTAAGACTCTGTCGTCCCCGACAGAAATTCAAATTTCACGCCACTCGCTACCGGTAGGTCAGGTGATCTACCTGCCTGCCCTGGGCGGCAGGACTAGGAACCATTCCCGTTTTCTATCATATTTTCTCTGTCGCCGGTGGTATCAACATTGTTGTTACTACCTCCTGACTGGAATTCGCTTTTCAAGACTTTATTGATCATCTTTATTGGATTTCTTGGTGACGTACTGGATCGTTGTTTTGGCATTCGCTACTGTGGACTGGATTTGGACTTGCTTTTGATTTTTCTAATAGAATGTCTGATTCAAGTGTTAGTGTGAGAGTGTGTGTGAATGTAGGCTGCAAGGTGAGGATACCGAAGGCTTCGGTTGATCCTCACACTGTATGTCGTAAATGTAGGGGGTTTGACTGTTCTTTGGCTAACACCTGTATTGAGTGTGAAAAGTTGGATGCTAATGAATGGAAGACTCTAACTTCTTACTTGAAGAAGTTAGAGAGGGATAGGATTAGACGGGCTGCACAAAAGAGTGTGAGTACAAGGCCTATTGAGCCTTTTTCTGAGTCTAACTCTCCTTTTGTTAATGAATATGATTCTCCCTATGTATCTGAATCCTCACAGGCTTTGCATTCGGATTCGGCTTCTGAAATCGCCAATCTGAAGGCTACTCTTCGTAAAATGAAGACAAAGATGGCGGCCATGCAAGGTAAGGCTAGTGATTGTGAATTACAAGTGAAGTGAGTGTTCCCAGTGTTGTGGAGGGGGCGTCTGACCGTCCCTGCGATGCTCCCAGGCCTAGACCTCTTCCAAACTCACATACCCAGAGGAGTAGGAAAGTCGAAAGTCGTACGGAGGTTGTGGGGAATCCCCAACGGTCAGGCGTCCCTTCAGCAGGTTCTGTTTCGTTACAGTCTGCTCAGGACCGCTCAAATAGAAGCGTCCTACGAGATTGTTTCTCGTCGTCCGGTTCTCCTTCACCTAAATGAGGGTGGAAGGACTCGGATCTTTCTAGGCCACTGAAAAGGCATTGGAAAGAGCGCGCGTTCGACTCGAGCCCGGAGCGCTTCTCGGAGGAAGCTCCTTCTTCTATCAAGAAGGCTAAGCTGGTTTCGACGCCTCCTAGAGCTGTATTTGAGATCGCACTCCTTCGAGTTCTCCTGCTTCTTCTATTGAAGAGGACGCTGGGGTGGCTTCCAAGAGGATTTTGCTTGCAGTTCAAGAGCAGATTGCCTCTTTGGTTGGAGTTCTTTCAAGGGATCCCCCTCACAAGAAGGACGCTAGACTTCCTATTAAGAAGTCTCGTCTTCTTTCTCCAGCCAGAAGTGAAGCGTCCGCCAAACATGGGACGTCTTCCAGGCACGAAGAGTCGTACAAACGTCAGGATCTATCCGAGCGAGTTGCTCGAGATCAGGATACGCTCAGGCCTGAGGCGCCAGCCAGGCGCGAGGCGCCAGTTAGGCGTGAGGATTCAGCCAAGCGCGAGGCGCCAGCCAGGCGCGAGGAGTTTGCGTGAGCGCAGACAGCGCGAGACGTCAGCCAGGCGCGAGATGCCAGCCAGGCTACACGCTCCAGCCAAGCGTGAAGCGCCAGCCAAGCGCAAGGCGCAAGACAAGCGCGAGGCGCCAGCCAAGCGCGAGGAGCTGTTCAGGCACGAGAAGTCAAGCAGACGCGAGACTTCTTTTAGACGTGAGAGAGAGTCGGTTCACTCTATGAGCCCCTCTCCTAGTAGGAGTTTGTCACCAGTAGAGAGAGAACGGGATGAAGATCCTCTCGTTTTTCAGGCCGATTCTCCACAAGGTGGAGAAGGAGATTCGGAAGAAGAGGGTGACGGGAGAGAAGGAGTCTCGAACTATAAAGTTCTAACTGACCTTCTTTTACGAGAATACGGAGATTCTTTAACTCCTGCCGCTCCTCCTTCGCCTCGATCACTGTTTTGCGAGTGCGATTGTGCCTAAGTCTTCGTCGGTCTTGAAGATGAGACCTACGATCTCTATGAAGAGAGCGCTTCAGTCCTTAGACAAATGGATGTTGTCTAAGAAGGATCTAGGCAGGACCACCTTCTGTATGCCTCCAGCCATACTTTCTGGCAAGGAGATGGTTTAACTGGTACGAACTGGGGAGAACATGGGCCTTTCTCTTCCAGCGGCAGCCGAAGCGGACTTTTCAACCTTGGTTGACTCGTCAAGGAGACACGCTTTGAATGGAGCTCGCGTGTCTTGGGCTATTTCGGAGACGGATCATCTCCTCAAGGGACTCTTCCATATTTTGGAAGTGTTTAATTTCCTAGACTGGTCCCTTGGGGTGATGTCTAAGAAAGCTCATGACTCGGATGGTCTTGACCCCGAAGTCATTCTCAGTATTCTTGCTTGTATTGACAAGGCGGTACAAGACGGATCGGGAGAAATCTCCTCTCTTTTCGGAGCAGTACTCCTTAAGAAGAGGAGTATTTTTAGTTCATTCCTAACCAAGGCGGTTTCTCCCTCACAGAGAGCAGCCCTGGTTTTTGCTCCATGTCTGACTTCCTGTTTCCTTCTCAGTTAGTGAAGGACATTTCTCGATCACTGACTGAGAAGGCGACTCAGGATCTTCTCTGCAAACTGCAAGGAAGAAGAGACCTCTTGTTTCTGTTGACAAGAAAGGACCGACTTCTACGGTTCAGCCCTTTCGAGGAGGGCCTCTCTCCAGAGCTACCTCTAAGAGAAGAGGTCTTGAGAGGAGAGGTAAGGCTCTTCCCGTCCCTTTAAGAAAGGGAAGTGAGACAGACAGCCTCCAAACACAGTGGTGGCCAGGCTTCTCGAATTTGCAGACGCCTGGTCACTCATAAAACTCAGACGCCTCTTCCATGTCCATAATCAGGAAGGGATATCTTATCTCCTTCCAAGACAGTCCTCCACTAACGACCATTCCGCGGGAACTGTCAGCCAGATACAGGGACCCTGTACTGAGGGATACTCTTCATCTGATGGTGAATCAAATGTGGGACAAAAGAGCTATAGAACTGGTTCTAGAGCAAACTCTCCCGGGGTTTTACAATCGGCTTTTCCTGGTTGCGAAAGCCTCGGGGGGCTGGAGACCAGTTCTAGATGTCAGCGCTCTGAACAAGTTTCGTTCGAAAGGAGAAGTTCTCTATGGAGACTTCGGCCTCAGTCCTTGCGGCGTTACGTCAAGGAGATTGGATGGTGTCGCTGGATCTCCAAGACGCCTATTTTCATGTCCCGATTCACCCTTCGTCGAAGAAATACCTCCGTTTCATGACGGGGGGAAGGATCTTTCAGTTCAGGGCCTTGTGTTTCGGCCTATCCACAGCTCCTCAGGTCTTCACAAGCCTGATGAAGAATGTGGCGAGGTTTCTTCACCTCAAAGGCGTCAACATCTCTCTATATTTTGGACGATTGCTCATCAGGGCCAGAACAGAGAGACAGTGTTTGGAGGACCTTTCTTTGACCCTAGACCTGATAAAGGCGTTGGGACTACTCGTGAACCTCGAGAAGTCCACAGCTGATTCCAGACAGAACTTGGTCTATCTGGGGATTCAGATGGATTCTCGGGGTTTTCGAGTATTTCCTTCGCAAAAGAGAATCGTGAGAGGCTTGGAAAAAGTCTCTCTCTTCTTAGGGAAAGAACGAACTTCGGCGAGGGAATGGTTAAGCCTACTAGGCACCCTTTCCTCGCTCGAACAGTTCTTTCCTCTAGGAAGACTACATCTTCGCCCTCTTCAGTTTTTCCTAAGGAGATCGTGGAACTGGAAGACGGGACTTCTCTCCGACAGTTTTCTCCTTCCAATGGAGATGAAACCACACCCTGCAATGGTGGTTGTCCCCTCTAAAAGAGAACAAGGGAATTTCTCTGGAAGTTCCGAACCCAAGCCGAGTGTTGTATTCCGACGCATCGGAGAAGGGTTGGGGAGCAACACTAGGACCGAGAGAAGTGTCAGGCACCTGGAAGGCAGCACAGGTGTCCTGGCACATAAATTGCAAAGAACTTCTAGCAGTTCACTTAGCGCTAAAGTTCTTCGAACCCTTTGTGACGAACAGTGTGGTCCAAGTAAGAATGTGGACAACACTACAGCCCTGTCCTACATTCGGAAGCAGGGAGGAACACACTCAGTGCGCTTTACGAGATAGCAAGAGATCTGCTAATTTGGGCCTCACAAGAAACATCGCCCTCCTAACAAGATTGTTCAGGGGTACGAGAAACATCAGGGCGGACAGACTGAGCAGGAGAAGCCAGGTCCTCACCACAGAATGGACTCTTCATTCAGAGGTGTGTCAGAGTCTTTGGGTTTGGGATCTTTGGGGCACTCCTCACGTAAGATCTGTTCGCCACATTCCTTTTCCAAAAGGCTGGAAGTCTTTTGTTCAGTGGTGGAAGACCCAAGAGCTCTCGTGGTCGACGCCTTCCTTCTGGACTGGTCTCATGTGGACGTTGTACGCTTTCCCCCCTTTCAAAATCCTGGGACAAGTGTTGAGAAAGTTCGTAGCGTCCAACGGGACAAGGATGACCCTGATAGAACCCCGTTTTGGCCAGCACAACGATTGGTTTGCAGAGGTGCTGGAGTGGACAGTAGACTTCCCAAGATCCCTTCCAAAAAGGATGGGATCTTCTCAGACAGCCAACACTTCGAGAGGTTTCATCAAAACCTCCCCGCTCTCGCTCTGACTGCCTTTCGACTATCGAAAGACTTGTCAGAGCGAGGGGTTTCTCGCGAAGCTGCAAGCGCTATCGCTAGAAGCCCGCAGAGCTTCCACTAGACGAGTCTATCAGTCGAAGTGGGAGGTATTCAGAAGGTGGTGTAAGTCTAAGAAGTTTGTCCTCCTCCAGTACCTCTATAACCGAAATCGCCGATTTCCTATTGTTCTTGAGAGAGGTCCTCTCATTTGTCTGTATCGACAATCAAAGGATACAGGAGCATGCTGTCGGCAGTATTTAGAAACAGAGGCCTAGACATTGCTGACAATAAAGATCTGCACGACTTGATTAGATCGTTTGAAACGACAAAATCGAAGGAACTAACTCCACCCAGCTGGAACCTGGACGTAGTTCTCAAGTTCCTTTCGTCTTGACAGATTTTGAGCCTCCCCACGTAGCTTCGTTCAGGGATATAACAGAAATGCTTGTTTCTCCTCCTATCTTTGGCGACAGCCAAAAGAGTTGGGCGAACTTCATGCCCTAGAAGATGAAGTCGGCTTTAACAAGACTCGGCCTTTTGCTCGTTTAGAACTCTGTTTCTAGCGAACGAATGAAAATCCATCGAATCCCTGGCCCAAGAGATTCGAGATCAAGGCTTATCGAGTCTAGTAGGGAGAGAAACAGAGAGGTCCTCTTTGCCCGGTAAGAGCCTTGAAGTTCTTCTTACAAAGAAAGAACGAACAAATGGGAGGCTCTAGACAAAGTCTTTGGTGTTCGATTAAGGACCCCACAAGAATCATGTCTAAGAACGCATTAGCTTTTTCTTCATTAGGAAGCGTCATACGGATGCTCACAAGTTCTGTCCTGACGACTCTTTTCCGCTTTTAAGAGTAAAAGCCCATGAAGTTAGAGCAGTGGCGACGTCTCTCTCTTTTCAGAAGAATATGTCATTAAAGAAAATCATTGACACGACATATTGGCGGTGCAATTCAGTTTTTGCATCTCATATCTTAAAGACGTTCGCGTGAACCTACGAGAAATGTTTTTCTCTGGGACCATTTGTATCGGCGGATACAATACTGGGTACGGGAGCAAACACCATCCTTAAATTTGTACATACCTTCTACTAGATATGTTCTAGATTCCTGCTGACAAGAGGGGCTTGGTGGCGTGCACTGGCGGCCAGTCTCTGTTGTTCAGTAAGGAACTCTTGTGATATCTTTTAGGGAGTATTTAAATTTTTTTTTTGTTTTTTTTTGGGGGAAGAAATTTTTGTATAAATAAGTTTTCGTTTCGAGTTATGGGTTGTTTTGTTATGAGTTCGGGGATAACTCAGAGCAATTCTATATACGTAACCTCCCCGTTAACACGAGTTTCTGTTAACACGATTTCGATCTTACACGAGTTCAAAATCATACAGAAAAATTCTGCTAACACGTAATATTCGATGTTACACGATTTGAATTTTCCGCTGAGAGGCAAGAGCGCGGAAGATGTGCGAGAGTCTGACTCACCCCCCCACCTTTTCCCGCTCTCTCTCTCTTGCCTGCTGGTCTCAGTGTGAAGCCAGCCCTTGCAGTGAGAAGAGCCAATATATTCTAGCATTGGTTAACATAATAGTGCGTACTTTACTACAGGTAGTCGTCTACTTACGATGGCATTAGGTTCTGGCAGAGCTGTCGTAAATTGTCTTTCAGCATATTGAGTAAATTGAATCATGTTTGTGCTGTCTTTTTTTATTCTTTTTACCATATTCAAACACATGCGTGTAACATGTAACGTATTTGTTCGTTTGCATTTTCATTGACCAACTTACTAGCCTACATATACATTTTATATCATCCCAAAAATGTGCATGTATAGTACCTATACGTTTTAGCATCATGATCTTATCATGCTTGAACTCCTTGATTGATACTTACTCGTATTACTGTATTTAACATTTTTATTGCAGCATTCAGACCATCTGTCTGGTCTGTTTACATTTTCTTATCCGCCATTTGCATTGACAATCGGCTACACGTATTATATACATACTTTTATTTATTTATAGGTTTGAATTAAATGCATAATTTGTTATTATATTTGATTTATTTGCAAAACAGAAATACAAAATGAATTACTAAAATACGAATCTTACCATTTTCGAACAAATTTTACTTCTGAAAATATAAAACAAAACATCGTCTGCTGTTTTCTCTAGCGACCGTTTGTACTGTTGCCAACACGTCTATGTACGTACGTAGTATACACAAAGTTTTATTTAACAGTATGTAATTATTTTTTCTTTATAAATTTCCAGGCAAACTACAGTAATGCATAGATAGAATTGATTTACAGTACAGAAAAAACATGAACATACAGAAAAAATAAAAATTACGAAACATTTGAAATTTGCAAAAAAAAAAAAAAAAAAAAAATAATTGTCTGATGGTGGAATGGCTGGGGATCGTCCGGGTCATCCGATTCCGTGGTAGTACTACTAGTAGTGGGGACAGGGGTAGACCTGAGATGTTGGTTTAAACATAAACATGCTTAGTTTTGTTTGAATGGTCCGTTTTTTCTTCTCTTCATAAATTTCTCGGAGATGAGCGCGCTGACGGTAGCGGGAAAAAGTATCGTACGCGCGCTCGACGTATTTTAGCCAAATATAAAATTAAATATTATTGTATATTATTATATTGTAGCTGTCGTAAAGTCCGGTCTGTCATAAGTTGCATAGTTTCGTAAGTAGAAGACGACTACCTGTAATATAAAATATATAAATAAAGTGGTTTTTTTCTGGCCAAATCCCAAAATAGATTAAGTTCCCATTGCCCCTGGAACGCTAACCCCCTTATTTCCATTATTTCTTATGGAGAAATACTTCCCTGTTAACACGAATTCGGCTAACACGACATCTCCAGGAACGTAACCCTCGTGTTAACGGGGAGGTTACTGTACTAACATGGTGGTTAGGATCAGGTGGTCGGGATTGGTTATGCTCCTTCACAAGGTGTGTTGTCATAGAAGTGGTCCAGTACCCATTGACAAAGTCCTTTTAGGCCTGCCGAGTAAGCCGGTCTTTATACCCATCGACAGACCCACAAGAACTCTAGCCATAGATCTAATATCTCGCTAAAGTCTTGAGGTGATGCAGACTACCGGGCTACAGCCACGAAGTCTACCACCTATCAGGTAGGAACCAAGGTTTTTTCTTTTATACCTACAACATATGTTGTTTACCTGTCTATTCCATATTAGCTGTCTCTGACCCTCCACCAAAGGGTGCCAATCAGCTATGTATATATCTGACAGGTAAGTTCATTGTATGAAAATGATATTGTTATAATACAATAAAGTTTCATACATACTTACCTGGCAGATATATACGATTAATGGCCCACCCAGCCTCCCCGCAGGAGACAGGTGGAAGAGAGAAAATATGATAGAAAACGGGAATGGTTCCTAGTCCTGCCGCCCAGGGCAGGCAGGTAGATCACCTGACCTACCGGTAGCGAGTGGCGCGAAATTTGAATTTCTGTCGGGGACGACGGAGTCTTAGCTATGTATATATCTGCCAGGTAAGTATGTATGAAACTTTATTGTATTATAACAATATCATTTTAGTATGGGTTTTGAGATTTGAAGAGAACACTGATATAGTTTTTAAAATGTTTAAATCTTCAAATCTGTGTAACTCATATGTTAATAGCTAACATTGATTGGTTAATGGAAAGAATGCGAAAGATTAAGAGAAGTAAATGTAAATATTACATGAAGCTCAGAGTATTTTGAAATGATCAACTAAGCAACCAGATAGTGGAGAAACAGCACAAAAAATCATCTAGTCTAACCACCATCTAAATATTTGTACATCTCGGTCTGTTACCAAGGTAGTTATTTTAAATCACTGATATGCTTATGGCAGAGATAGCAAGATTAGTGTGCTTCAATACTTAAAAATCATATTGCAATACACTTCCTGAACACCTGAATTAGCCCTGGTCACTGACCAGCCCGAACTATATCCCCACATATCTACCCACTAAGTGGGTAATTTTAACTGTTAGCGTTACCAACGCTGCAGGTAAAATCTAGTCAAATGAGTTACCTGTGTTACCGTTGGCAACGCTGCCGGAAATACCGGCCACCAGTGGCCTGTCCCCTTATTCCTCAATTGTTTTTTGTTCGCCATGCTGTGCGGATCAGTCCCACATCAGGCGAACTTTTGGTCATTTAGCGCGACCCCACTCAAAGAGTTTTCGCATTTTGTTTACAAACTACAATTTCTCCCGTTTCACTTTGGATAGCTACGTACTTTGTACTCGCTATGGATAAGTTAAGAAATAAACGTCGTCGCCGTCTGCAAACGCCTCTGCTTCTGCTTTATCTACAGTTCGACGATCGAGCCTTCTACTGCTGGATATGTTGGTTCTCATCGGCTCTAAAATAACGTCGTCGCCGTCTGCAAACGCCTCTGCTTCTACTTCATCTAGAGTTCGACGATCGAGCCTTCTACTGCTCGATATGTTGGTGCTCATCGGCTCTGCACGCCCTTCAAGCGTAGGATGAGTAGTACCCGCACACAGGATCGATGCTCTTTTCGTTATTTCGTGTAGGAAGGTTCAGTGCAATACTAGTTAGAGATGTTTGTCTTGGTCAGGAGACAACGAAACATTAGTTAGTTATTCAAGAAACTAGTGGACAGGTTATCATGTAGTATGTTAAGCATATTTCTAGCCTGACTAGTAATTTAACCAAAATAGAGATAGTGGTACTAGTAGTATAGTGAATTCTAATCGTTCTTTTTCAGCCCTCCTGCCTGTTCCAGAACCAGCCCTAACGGGTGCTGGGGGTAATGGAGAACCGCAAGCCTCTGAGTGGGTAGTCTGTTCTGCCCCCCCGCCCCCCGCCGGAGCAGGCAGTGTTGGCAGCAGATTTCCCCTCCCCTCGATTTGTAAGTTTCATACAATCAACTTACCTGTCAGATATATACATAGCTAAGACTCCGTCGTCCCCGACAGAAATTCAAATTTCGCGCCACTCGCTACAGGTAGGTCAGGTGATCTACCGGCCTGCCCTGGGTGGCAGGACTAGGAACCATTCCCGTTTTCTACTCATATATTTTCTGTCGCCGGTGGTATCAACATCGTTGCTGCCACCTCTTGACTGGAATTCGCTTTTCTAGACAATTGATCATCTTTTTGTGGACTTTTGGTGACGTACCTGGATCGTTGTTTTGGCATTCGCTACTGTGGACTGGATTTGGACTTGCTTTTGATTTTTCTTCAGAATGTCTGATTCAAGTGTTTGTGTGAGAATGTGTGTGAATGTAGGCTGCAAGGTGAGGATACCGAAAGCTTCGGTTGATCCTCACACTGTATGTCGCAAATGTAGGGGTTTTGATTGTTCTATTTCTAACACCTGTCATGAGTGTGAGAGGTTGAATGTTGAGGAATGGAAGACTCTAACTTCTTACTTGAAGAGTTAGAAAAGGGATAGAGTCAGAAGGGCTGCATCTAAGATTGCGGGTAGTAGTACAAGGCCTATTGAGCCTTGATAATTCTAACTCTTCTAATTATTAGATTCTGTATCAGGACCCTCACTGGCCGTACATTCAGATTCGGCATCGGAAATTGCTGAACTGAAGGCTACTCTTCACAGGATGAGATCCAAAATGGCTACCATGAAAGGTAAGGACTGTGAAAGTGATTTTAGTGAAGTGAGTGTCCCCAGTGTTGTGGAGGGGGCGTCTGACCGTCTCTGCGACGCTCCCAGGCCTAGACCTCTTCCAAGCTCCCAAGCCCAGAGGAGAAGGAAAGTCGAAAGCCGTACGGAGGTTGTGGAGAATTCCCCCCGGTCAGGCGTCCCTTCAGCAGGTGCTGTATATAGACAGCCTGCTCAGGACCGCTATCGAAAAAGCGTCCTCAGAGAGTGTTTCTCTTCGTCCGCTTCTCCCTCTCCTAAACGAGGGTGGAAGGATTCGGACTTGTCCAGGCCCCGAAAAGGCACTGGAGAGATCCTGTTTTGGATTCAAGCCCAGAACGCTTTTCGGAAGAAGCGCCTCCTTCTATCAAGAAGGCGAAGAGGGTTTTGCCGTCCCATGATGGGGGCAACACGCCTTCGAGGTCTCCCTCTCCCGTTCAAGAAGACGCAGGAGAAGCGTCCAAGAGGATCATTTTGGCGGTGCAGGAACAGCTTTCCGCCTTAGTAGGAGTCCTTTCGAAGGATCCTCCTCGTAAGAAAGACGTCAGACTGCCGGTCAAGAAGACTCGTCTTCCTTCTCCCACCAGGAGTGAGGCTCCTGTGAGACGTGAGTCTTTTGAGAACTCAGATAGAGATCGTGGAAGATTTTGATTCGCCAGGCAAGCGCGTCGCGCCAGCCAAGCGCGAGGCGTCCTACAGACGAGAAGCGTCCTCTAAGAGAGAGTCAGACAAGCGAGAAACGCATTACAGACGAGAGGATTCTCCCAGATGGGATACGTCTGCCAGATCAGCAGCTTCAGCCGAGCGCGAAGTAACAACCAGGCTGAGCAATTCAGGCCAAGCGTGAGGCTCTAGACAAGCATCTGTCACGCAAGGATGTGACACCAGGAAGACGCGAGACTTCAACAAGGCACGAGGCGTCCAGTCAGGCGCGAGACTTTTGAGAGGTGCGAGGCCCCAGTCCAGGCCGCGAGGCGCCAGCCAAGCGCGAAGAGTCAGTCAGGCGCGAGACCGCCAGCCAAGCGCGAGGATCCTGCCAGGCGCGAGGCGCCAGCCAGCGCGAGGCGTAGCCAGCGCGAGCGCAGCCAGCGCGAGCCGCCAGCCAGGCGAGAGCCAGTCAAGCATAGGAGCAGTCAGCTTTAGGAGCTCTACTCTCTTAGCCCCTCTCCTATTAGGAGTTTGTCCCCAGTGAGAGAGTTGTTTGAACAGGAGACCGGAACGGGAAGTGGCCTCTCCTACTGATCCGATTATGGAAGAGGAATCAGAGGACGAGTCTCATGGTAAAGAAGGACTGTCGAACTACAAAGTTTTGACAGCTCTCCTTTCTCCAGGAATCGGAGATGCATTGATCCCTGCCGCTCCTCCTTCGCCTCGTTCACTTTTTTCATGCTCGAAGACTCTGAAATCGTCGGCTTTCTTGAAGATGAGCCGACGATTTCTATGAAGAGAGCTCTGCAATCGCTGGATAACTGGATGCTAACTAAGAAAGAGCTAGTAAGGACAGTCTTTTGCATGCCTCCCCCTAGACTTCGGGCAAGAGGGAGGGTTTTGGTACCATACTGGGAGAAATATGGGTCTCACTCTCCCAGCTCAGCTGAAGCTGACTTTTCCAGTCTGGTAGACGCATCCAGGAGACATAGCCTTCACACGCTAAGATTACTTGGGGTCTTTCAGAGTTGATCAATCTCCTCAAGGGACTTTTTCACATTCTAGAAGTCTTTAACTTCCTAGATTGGTCCCTTGGGGTGATGTCCAAAAAGAAGGCTCATGCCCCTGAAGGGCTAGAACCGGATGTACTCCTGGCAATTTTGTCATGTATTGACAAGGCGGTGCAAGGAACGGCTCAGGGGAAGTTTCTTCCTTATTGGAGCAGGTCTCTTGAAGAAGAGATCTGTGTTTAGCGCTTTCCTTGACGAAAGCAGTTTCACATTCACAAAGAGCAGCTTTGTTATTCGCCCCTCCCTAGGTCTGATTATTTCTGTTCCCGTCACAGTTGGTGAAGGATATTTCCTTCCCGATCTCTGACGGAGAAAGCGACTCAAGATCTTCTCCTGCAATCGTCCAGAAGAAGAGACCAGTGATGGTGGGAGAAAAGAAAGTGGCGTCTACTCCTGTTCGGCCCTTTCGAGGTGGCCCCTCCCACTTAAGAGTTACCGCTAAAAGGAAAAACGACCGAGAAGAGGAGGGTCGAGCCTCGTTCCGCCCCTTTAAAAGGGGCAAAGTGAAGTGGCGCTCCTCCAAACACCAGTAGGTGCCAGCTCCGGGGATTTGCGGAAGCCTGGACTCGCATCGACACAGACCCTGGTCGATGTCGGTTCGGGGTTCTTCAGAAGGGAATATCCTCATTCCGTTTCCTGGACAATCCTCCCCTGACGTCAACTCCGAGGGAATTGTCCGCCAATTACAAGGACCCTGTGTTGAAAGATACTCTTCAACAAATGGTGGATCAGATGTGGGACAAGAGAGCTATAGAACTTGTGCTGGATCAAAAGCTCCCCGGGGTTTTACAATCGTCTTTTCTTGGTTGCGAAAGCCTCGGGGGCTGGAGACCAGTTCTGGACGTCAGCGCTCTGAACAAGTTTGTTCAAAAACAGAAGTTCTCCATGGAAACCTCTGCTTCAGTCCTGGCGGCTCTTCGCCAAGGGATTGGATGGTGTCTCTGGATCTCCAGGACGCCTATTTTCACGTCCCGATCCATCCTTCGTCGAAGAAGTACCTCCGTTTCATGACGGGGGGAAGGATCTTCCAATTCAGAGCCTTGTGCTTCGGCCTGTCGACGGCGCCTCAGGTTTTCACGAAACCTTTTGAAAAATGTGGCGAGATGGCTTCATCTGAAAGGAATCAGTATATCTCTATACCTAGACGACTGGCTTATCAGAGCAAAGTCAGAGGAACAGTGTTTGGAGGACCTGGACTGTGACACTAACCTAATAAAGACTTTAGGATTACTCGTGAACCTCGAGAAGTCCCCAACTGATCCCCAGCCAGAACTTGGTCTATCTGGGGATTCGGATGGATTCTCGGGTTTTCGAGTATTTCCTTCTCAAGAGAGACTAGCGAGAGGTTTAGAAAAATGTCTCTCTCTTCCAAATAAGGAAGGAACGGACTTCGGCGAGGGAATGGTTGAGCCTGTTAGGGACCCTTTCCTCGCTCGAACAGTTCTTTCATCTAGGAAGACTTCATCTCTGTCCTCTTCAGTTCTTCCTCAGAAGTTCGTGGAACATGAAGACAGGACTCCTCTCGGACTTTTTCCCATTCCAGATCTGATAAAACGACATCTAGAATGGTGGTTACTCCCACTGAGGGAAAACAAGGGTATTCCCTGGGAATACAGAGCCCAAACCTTGTATTGTTTTCCGACGCGTCGGAAAAGGTTGGGGAGCAACTTTGGGAAAGAGAGAAGTGTCAGGCACTTGGAATGCTCTTCAAGTGTCCTGGCACATAAACTGCAAAGAACTGCTAGCTGTACACCTAGCTCTAAAGAGCTTCGAACCGTTTGTATGCAAACAAAATAGTACAAGTGAATGCGGACAATACAACCGCTCTGGCATACATTCGGAAGCAAGGAGGTAACTCACTCGTATGCCCTTTACAAACTCACAAGAGAACTGCTGTTGTGGACATCCCAAAGGAACATCTCTCTCTTGACGAGGTTCGTTCAGGGAGTAAGGAACGTACGAGCGGACAGGCTGAGCAGGAGGAACCAGGTCCTTCATACCGAGTGGACCCTCCACTCAGAAGTTTGCCTCAAGCTCTGGTCTCTTTGGGAACTCCTCATGTCGACCTCTTTGCCACGTTTCCTCTCCTCTCGAGGAGACTGGAAGTCTTCTGTCAGTAGTAGAAGATCCCAGAGCTCTAGGCATAGACGCTTCCTACTAGATTGGTCTCAGGTAGACGTTTACGCATTTCCCCCATTCAAGATTCTGGGGTGGGGCAAGTACTCAGGAAGTTTGTGACTTCAAATGGGACAAGAATGACCCTGATAGCCCCCTTTTGGCCAGCTCAAGAATGGTTTTCCAGAGGTACTGGAGTGGATAGTAGACTTCCCCAGATCCCTTCCACAAAGGAGGGATCTTCTCAGACAGCCACTTCGAGAGGTTTCATCAAAACCTGCCCCGCTCATCGCTCTGACTGCCTTTCGACTATCGAAAGACTTGTCAGAGCAAGAGGCTTTTCTAGTAAAGCAGCAAGCTCGATCGCTAGAGCCCGGAGAACTTCCACTATCCGGGTTTACCAATCCAAGTGGGAAGTTTTTAGAAGGTGGTGTAAGTCAAAGAAGTTGTCCTCCTCCAGTACCTCTGTAACAGAAATAGCTGATTTTCTGTTATTTCTGAGAGAAGAATCGCAGCTCTCCGTAGCCACGATAAAGGGCTATCGAAGTATGCTATCGGCCGTCTTTAGGAATAGAGGCTAGATTTGGGAAACAAAATAAGGATCTGCATGATCTGATTAGGTCGTTTGAGACCAAGAAGTCTAGAATTACTTCTCCCCCTAACTGGAATCTAGACGTAGTGCTGAAGTTCTTGGCTTCAGAGAGATTTGAACCCCTACATTTGGCCTCGTTTCGTGATATAACGAGAAAATGTTTATTCCTTTTGTCACTGGCGACGGCAAAAAGGGTTAGCGAACTGCACGCCCTTAGTGACAAAGTCGGGTTCAATATAGATTCAGCCATCTGTTCCTTCAAGGAATTATTCTTGGCGAAGAACGAAAATCCTTCGAACCCCTGGCCGAGAAACTTCGAAGTAAAAGGATTATCGGGTCTCGTCGGCAGGGAACCAGAGAGGTCTCTTTGCCCAGTAAGGGCATTAAAGTTTTACTTACAGAAAAAGGAACAGTTGGGAGGTTCTAGACAAGGCCTTTGGTGCTCAGTGAAGGATCCATCAAGACCTATGTCTAAGAATGCCTTAGCCTTTTTTGTCAGGAACGTAATTATGGACGCTCATAAGGCTTGCACGGATGATTCTTTAAAACTCCTGAGAGTAAGAGCTCATGAAGTAGAGCAGTGGCGACGTCTCTCTCTTTTCAGAGAAATATGTCGCTGAAGAATATCTTGGAAGCGACATATTGGAGATGTAATTCTGTGTTTGCGGCTCACTATTTGAAGGACGTGTGTGTGACCTATGAAAAATGTTTTTCATTAGGTCCTTTTGTGTCTGCGGGCACAATCCTGGGTACAGGAGCTTACAACAATCCTTAAAATTTTTTTTTTTTTTTTTTTTTTTTTACTACTTAAGTCTAATAGATATGTTCTAGACTTTCTGCTGAACAAGTGCAGTTGCCGCACAAGCGGCCATCACTTCAGTTCAGTAAGGAACTCTTGTGATATCTTGTAATAGATAAAATTTTTTTTTGAAATTATTGTGTGCTTGTGCATTGTGGTTTGAGTTACGGTTGTTGCGAAGAGTTGGGGATAACTCGGAGCAATTTTTTAATACTAACATGGTGGTTAGGATCAGGTGGTCGGGATTGGTTGTGTGCTCCTTAATAAGGTGTGTTGTCATGTAAGTGGATCAGCACCCATTGACAAAGTCCTTTCAGGCTCTGCCGAGTAAGTGGATAAAGACCCCTTCGGCAGACCACAAGAATTCTTGGCCATAGATCACATATCTTCGCTAAAGTTTCTTGAGGTGATGCAGGACTACGGGGAAAACAGTCACGAAGTCTACCACCTATCAGGTAGGAACCAAGGTTTTTAATTTATACCTACAACAGATGTTGTTTACCTGTCTATTCCAGTAGTAGCTGTCTCTTACCCTCCACCGAAGGGTGCCAATCAGCATGATATATTGACAGGTAAGTTGATTGTATGAAAATGATATTGTTATAATACAATAAAGTTTCATACATACTTACCTGGCAGATATATACGATTAGGGCCCACCCAGCCTCCCCGCAAGGAGACAGGTGGAAGAGAAAATATATGAGTAGAAAACGGGAATGGTTCCTAGTCCTGCCACCCAGGGCAGGCCGGTAGATCACCTGACCTACCTGTAGCGAGTGGCGCGAAATTTGAATTTCTGTCGGGGACGACGGAGTCTTAGCTATGTATATATCTGCCAGGTAAGTATGTATGAAACTTTATTGTATTATAACAATATCATTTCTCAGGATGATAAAAATTTAGGTCAGATACAGACGAGTAGGGATAATAGGCTAAATAGTGTTTAGCAAGAGAAGTGCAGGCTTCTTACGGTCGGTTTTCTATTATAAGTAGTAATATATAGAGGGACTGTGTCCTTAGAGCCTCTTTGGGTTTTCCTGCTTCGAGTTCCTTGCATCAGAAGCTTTTAGGCCATGGTTGGTCGTTCAGATCTGGTTTCGGGTCTGTCGGGTTCTGAAGGGTTGAATACTGATCCTTCGTCTTTAAGGTTACTTTCCTCTACTTATACAATAGGGTAATTTTTAATATCAACTAATTCTCTGTTCAATGCATATTGACTTACGATAATTCGGTATGTAGAGAAATCGAATAATTTAACTACGGCTAGCCTAGTGTTCACGATGATATATCGTATGTATATATAGTAGCCTAGCCTAGCCAAAAGTATTCGTTGTACTACATATCGATAGAGTGATTTTATAGTGGCTAACGCTTTAGGCTCAAGGCATTCTGACTACGGATACATAATTCAGTACAGGTGTAATTGAAATGAACGAGAATCCGATCTTAGTATAATTCAATATGAATGTAATCGAACAGAATGAAGATCAGATTCTGTCCGACTAAAGCATTAATTGTATTGTATGTATCATCATATTAGCGTAGTATTAATACTAACTCGGCAGTCATTCACGCTCTGGAATCAGCTGATGGCGAATACGGGTTTGCGTCGCTGTATCCACCTCATTCTTGTCCTGATTGGCTATAGCGTAACTAACGTAACAACTCTTCCTCACTTAGGCCATGTTTGTCGTCTTGAAGGAGACGTGTTTTCAACTATGTTGAACATTTAACATAGTCAATAATGGTATCTTGTGGCATATAATCAGATGTCAGATATAAGGAATTCGTTTGTATGACGTCTTCATACGTTTAACAGACTAATTGCCATCAGTAATTACATTGTGCTTATGTCAATTACAGTTACAAAAGAATTACCAGTCATATTATCAAATTACAGCGACAACTGAAATTAATATTTGGCTTAATAAAGTTGATTTAATTACGTACCTTAAAATATGTAATTTATTACTTTTCAATTAAATTACAATTACACAAGCTTGTCAAAACAGCACTGTTGTAAGGAGGTATGGCTTAGACAGACAATGATGCCGGCTAGTCTATTTCCTTGGCTCCAGATTCAACCATATCACTTGGTCTCGGCTAATGTTTTTGTTCCTAGTTAGCACATGAATATCTGGATACTTAACTTATGAAACGAAGTCATACTGTTCGTCTTACGATGTAATTTAAGGCCAAAAAATTTGACGAATATGTCTCATTGGAAGCTAGTTTTTCCCTCAGGTTAGATAGCGTAAATTTAGCGATTCCGTTCGTTTTCACTCGTTTTCATAGGTATTACGAACCTTATACTTGATTAATCCTTGTTGGTGTGAAAACAACAGTAAATGAGCTCTTTCATGCTATTACTTTCTTTTACCACGGCTGCGTTTGAATTCATACAAAAGCTTGGGACCTCTATCCAGGTTGCTGATGCACGTAATTTTGCCTTATCAGCTTCAGCTACATTTATAACATGAATACAGTAATTACCGTCGCACGCGGATGAATACAATAAACGGATGCTGTTATCGGATTCGATTACTGGCACTCGCAGATCAATACAATAAAGTGATGTTGCTATAGGATTCGATCGTATTAGCAACAAGTTCTCGTTCAGTTGTTCATAGCAGTACGCAGTTATACGAGTATATTATCATTAAGATAATACCTTTTAACTTAGAAGAGGGTGCAAATTTATGGAGGTGGAGATGTTAGACGGTTGTAATTCTCTCTCTCTCTCTCACTTTCCTGATTTCATATTCTCTCTACTCAAACTGTTTTTTCCACCCTCTCCTAACACTTGACTCATTGTGCAACAGAGGTTTTTCTTCCTGTTACACCTTTTCAAACATTTTTCTGTCAATTTCCCTTCAGCGCTGAATGACCTCATAGTTCCCAATACTCGGCCTTGGGCCTAAATTCTATTTTCATACAATCAACTTACCTGTCAGATATATACATAGCTAAGGCTCCGTCGTCCCCGACAGAAATTCAAATTTCGCGGCACACGCTGCAGGTAGGTCAGGTGATCTACCGTCCTGCCCTGGGTGGCAGGATTAGGAACCATTCCTGTTTTCTATCATATTTTTTCTGTCGCTTGGAATGTAAACAACGTTTGCAGTTCCTCCTGACTTGATTTTTGGATTTCATCGCCATCGATCTTCTGGGCTATCTTTTGCAGGGAAGTACTGGATCTTTGGTTCGGCATACGCATATTAATTTGTTTTGATAACTTTGGCTTCGAAAATTTCGAAGAATTGTTTACTTGTAACTACCGAACTTTTCGGTAGACAATCACATAGTTTGCAAGAAGGAAAATTTTAATATTTATTCATAATAACGTGTAGTAAATGTTAGAATTGATTGAGCTAACTTCCTTCTTGACGATGTAAGGAAACAATAGTTACGCTTCCTTTAGAAGTTTATATAGCTCTCGTACTAACGAGCAGTTAGAGCATTAACATTACTAGTAGTGTGGTATCCTCATCTCCTTCTTACTTCACAGAATCTTCAAATTCATATTGCAATTTGAAGACAAAGGAATGTAGCTCAAAATACGAGCTATTGAAAGGTAAGAAGTGATTTTACTGTTAGTGCAGTGGAGGGTGCGTTCTGTTCGGCTCTGTTTCGCTCCCAGGCCTAGACCTCTTCCAAGCTCACATACCCAGAGGAGAAGGAAAGTCGAAAGCCTTACGGAGGTTATGGAGAATCCCCACCGATCAGGCGTCCCCTCGGCAGGATCTGTAGAACGTCCCAGACTGCCAAGTTTCGCCATTGGAAAGGCGTCCTAATTAGTAGAGGGTGCGTTCGATCGGCTCTGTCTCGCTCTCAGGCCTAGACCTCTTCCAAACTCACAAGCCCAGAGGAGAAGCAAGTCGAAAGCCTTACGGAGGTTATGGAGAATCCCCCCAACGATCGGGCGTTCCCTCGGCAGGATCTGTAAAACGTCCCAGACTGCCAGGGATAGCCATTGCAAAGGCAGCCTTTAAAAAGTGCGTCTGTTCTTCCGTTTCTTCATCTTACATCCGAAAAGACGAAGAATGTACATGTTAGAAGTTCGGACGATCTGGCTCGTTCTCTGAATAAGAGAACACTGACTCACTGAGCGAGAGGCTGAGAGCCAGCCAGCAAGCTAGCGCGAGCCACGTTCCAACAGCCATCAGCGAGCCGCGTTCCAACAGACTAGCGCGAGCCGCGTTCCAACAGACTAGTGCGAGCCTCGTTCATACAGATAAACGCGAGCCGCGTTCCAGCAACTGAGTGCGAGCCGCGTTCCAGAACTTTTTCTTGGCGCAAGGCGCCTTCAAAGAGAAAACAGACGGCTTAACTAAGGAGCCTTATAGTAGAATGGCAATCAGTAGGATGCTTCCATTGAACGTTTTTCTGGCAAGAGGCTCGTATAACAAGACTAGAGGCGCTCGGATCTATTAGGGCGCACGGGACCTTCCACGCAAGCGGAACGTTCCAGGAGCGAGTCTCTTTCTAGCGTGCGGAACATTCCAGGCGCGCGGAACTATCAGACGCCAGGCGCTAGGCGCAAGGATCCAGACGCCAGGCGTCAGAAGATTTCAAAAAATCTTCATTAGAGAGAGAGGTCAGTCGCGAGACTCCTCTTTGAATTTTTAACTTGAACAACTTTCCCCTGGCAAATGTGCAAGATGTCGCACAGGCGGCCGTTGCTTTTGTCAGAAGGATTCTGATACTAAGAGAAGCCCCTTTTCATTATTCAGAAGACTCCTTTGTTAGGCAGTTCCTCTCAATGCGGACTCTCTCTCCTTCATCCATGCTCTTCCCTCGTTTTGAGGAGGCAAGAGCTTTGGGAGTTTTTCTTAAGATCTCATCGATGTTTGGGTATGATGGCGGATAGAAAATATCCTTCCGTAAACCCTAGTGATGAACAGGAATTCTGTCTCTTCCGCGATTTATGTAGAAATCACGAAGATTTAAAGAGTTCCTTTGATTAACTTCGTTCCTTAAGGATACATATATATATACTCTTTCTATCGTTCTATTAACGAAAAGAACGAAGATAGTAGAAGGTAGTAGAGTTTCTGCTGTATGAGAATACGATACGGTCAAATCATAAACACATACCGTAGTTACTTCTTTTCTGTGCAACTCAATTACAAGTATCCTTCTACGTCTTTCCTAGGAAGGACTACGCTTAAAGGGATTGTTAAGACTGCACCTACTTAGCTTCTAGATTTATCGAAGTCTTGTTTCGCTTAAATATGCTTTAATAAGAACTTCCTGAAGTTCGATAATAGTTTTATTAAATTCCTTTATTAATTGGAGTAGCTGGCAACTCTGGAAGAGTAAGCGGGGACTGCTTTCGCTGAGAGCCTGTGACCAACGCAGTACGCCAGGGCTGCCATTCGTACGATAATTATCGTACATGTACGATTAAACTGCCTCTGGTACGATGTACGATACCAGATCCTACTATCGTACATTTTATACGATAATTCTGGCATTTGTGTATTTTCAGATTATTATAAAGCATTTTTTTCAAGATTAAATGTTTCCAACAGAAAATTATGAAAATGTAAAGTGATAATTTCCCTTAGGATATGTAGATAAATGTGTTTTGAGATTATTGAGATAGGTAGGTTCATTGTATTGGTACTGTGCATATTTTCATCACCCTCTACCAGTGTTGAGATCGTCAGAAATTTCTGGAGATCTGAAATTTTTAAGTATTGTCAGAATTTAAGAAATTACAGCAGAATCGTCATAAATTTCAAATGTTTTGTCAGTTTTTCTCAGATTTGTATAAATTTTCTACATAAATCTAAATATATATATGTAAATGCATCCAGACCTATTAAAAAATAATAGATTTAATTATTTCAAGTTTTATTAAACAACATTTTCCACAGAAATTGGATGAAGAGAGAGAAAGAGATTATCTGAGAGCTTTAATTGTTTCAGACATGTTGGAGCTTGAAGGTTGGTTTTAATTGCAGGGCGGAGGTAAAGTAGATTAATACAGTGTTGTCAAATTTTCAAAATTCGTTGTTTTTGAAGACCTTTGCCAAATGTACTGTATCTGATATGGTGAAGACGTTTTCTAATCTCATTTAATGACCTTGACCCAACCATACGAGACAAAAGCACCCAGGCTAAGGAAATCGTCTACAAGAAACGGCGGACCGTTTAATCGACATCTCAAGACTTGCCAAAGGAGGTATTTAATCCTAATCCAAAAAGGTAGAGTTTCAGGATTAACCTCCTTGAGGCTAAGGTTAATCCGGAGAATGGGCATATACGAGCGTACTGCCCAAGTATAGTGTTTTGATCTCCGAGTTTTGCTTTTGTACCGACGAATGGAGGGAGGTGACAGACAATCGAGACAATCCTGTTATTACTGTGACCACGTTGTGACCCGTGGTCACTTCCCTTAATCACCCATACACGAGGAAATGGCAGAACCGCTCAAAAATTTTGCCAAATCTACCAAATTGTCATCCTTTTCCCTGAAAAGTTAGAACGAGTTTAAGAAAATATGGCAGTGGTGCTAATCACCCTCGAGTCTCCACCTTTTGTAGCCTGAAGGAACCAGATATCGGTTGCTTCGAGAAACCAAAGATGAAAACAAGTCTGCTTTTCGTGAGCCAGTAACTTAACGTTCAAAAATTGTGACAGCGCTGGATGAAAATATTCTTATTGTATATACTTAATATATTATATGTGTAATACATATACAGATAATACTCAAATAGCAAGATATTACGTATTTTTAGTGGGGTGTGAACATTAAACACCCCTGCCTCTCTCTCTCTCTCAAACAGATATACATACATACGTGTATATATATATATATATATATATATATATATATATATATATATATATATATATATATATATATATCTATATATATATATATATATATATATATATATATAATATATATATATAAATATATAAATATATAAATATATATATATATATATATAAATAAATATATAAATATATAAATATAAATAAATATATATATATAAATATATATATAAATATATAAATATATATATATAATATATATATATATATAAATATATAAATATATAAATATATATATAAATATATGAAATATATATATATATATATATATATATATATATATATATATATATATATATATATATATAAATATATATATATATATATATATATATATATATATATATAATATATATATATATATATATATATATATATATATATATATATATATATATATATATATATATATATATATATATATATATATAAATATATAAATATTAAATATAAAATAAAATATATATATATAAATATATATATATATATATATATATATATATATATATATATATATATATATATATATATATATATATTATATATATATATATATATATATATATAAATATAAATGAACAGCCAGACAAACGAAATGAACATGCTGTATAATATGAGATTCAGACGACCAAGAATCCTAAAATTGAGATCCTTAGACCAAGGACATGGATTAAAAGGATTAACTCGTCCATACGGCAGAATATAGCAAAATTCGAAAGGTGCTTATAACAACAACCAAGTACAACAGTAGCCAAGGCGCCTGGGTCACGAATCACGACCGGCCAGGGAATTGGACTTAATTATTAACCTCTGAGGATCAGTCAAGGCCAGGTAGAAGGATCGCCCCAGATAAACATAAACAATGTTCTCTTGACTTAAAATTTGGCAGCGTTGTATTAATCTATTTAACTCCGCCCTGCTAGGCTGCTACTCGATTTTTAGTCATGCTGTGCAGTATAGGTCCTAAGAGATAGCTCTTCAGAAGTTCAGTCAGTATCAGGAACTTCCTTCGCTGTTGATGTGGCCATTTCAGCTGAGTGACAAACAGTGAAACTGATTATCGAATATTCAATTATGGCTGACTGTGACTATGACAGTGATCACCATCATTCCCAGGACCGAGAGGAGGAAAGGCTTCTTGCAACCCCATCAAAAAAGAGAAAGGTTAGCTATATGAATTATAACAGAGTTTGAAGTTGCTGCTGTTTTACAGTTTGAAGAAATGTATAGAATTTTGTTAAGCGTGACTATTATGACAATAAGAATAAGTGTTTTGAGAAACCATAACATGTTTTCTAATATATATATATATATATCTATATATATATATATATATATATACATATATCTTATTTATATATATAAAATCTTTCTCTCAGATTAGTTCGAGTTCAAGTTCACATCGACAGCAGCGGTACAGACAGGACTGGGAATCTATACCAGACTTCAAGGCATGGCTTCGCGGGGTCTCTGACAATCCATTTAAGGCTAAATGTACAGTGTGCAATGTGGTAATGGTTGCAGAATTAACTGTGATAAAAACCACGCAAAAGTAAAAAACATAAATCCTTTTTTGAAACTGCAACTGTCAACCAGCCATCAGTTTCATCATTTTTACAGAAGAAGCAGAGTAAGTCATCTGATTCTGTTTCTGTGGCAGAAATTAAATTGAGTGCTTTTCTTGTGGAACACAACATTGCTTTCAATGTAATGGATCATCTGACAGATCTTTTGAAAGACATATTATCTGATCCAAACACTGCAAAAGAACTGCAATTAAAAAGAACGAAAGCAACAGCAATTGTAAAAAATGTTATTGGTTCTTCTTTTAAGGAAGAGTTAGCACAAAAGTTAAAGGACACAAAGTTCAGTGTACTTTGCGATGAATCTACTGATGTGGGTTCTATAAAATCATCATGTGTGGTGGTCCGGTTTTATGATAAAGATGCAGGAGCAGTTAAATGTCAGTTTTGGGAACTGTATGATGTTTACGATGCCAAAAACCCAGAGAACACTAAGGAAGGTGCAACAGGAAAAAACTTGTTTGAAGGACTCATGAAAACATTTAATCAGTATGATATTCCTGCAAAAAATATAATTGGATTTGGTTCTGATGGTTGTAATGTAATGATGGGGGCCCATAACTCTGTTGCAAGTCGCTTTCGAGAACAATGTCCAGGAATTTTTGTAATGAAATGTGTTTGCCATTCTGCACATCTCTGTGCAAGTGAAGCATGTAAAGCACTTCCCAGAAGATGTGAAGATTTGGCAAGAGAAATTTTTAATCACTTTAAATGCAGCAGCAAGAGGCAGAGTGAATTAGTACAGTTTCAGGAATTTCTTAACCTGAAACCACATAAGATTTTGCACCCCTCCCAGACAAGGTGGTTGTCATTAGTTGCAGTTGTTGTTCGTCTGTTAGAGCAATGGGAAGCCCTTAAGATGTATTTTACAGATATTTGGTTTTCTGAGAAGGTGGTATCAGCCGAGCTTATATTTCATGATCTTCACAATCCCTTCATTAAATCCTATTACCTATTTCTTGAATGGATTTTGCCAAAATTCACAAATTTCAATACATATTTTCAGTCTGATAAAACAGTTATCACAGTACTGCATGAGAAGTTATGCATACTTTATAGGGAGCTACTTCTTTCTTTTATGGAAAGAGAATACATCATGAAAACAGCTCTGGAGTCAGTTGATCCTTTTAGGCAAGATAGATACCTAAGTGATAGTGAAATGTATCTTGGACTGGGAGTACAAAAAGAACTTGATAAACTAAATCCTAATGAACATAAATCTCATTTGAAGGAGTTTTATAAACGCTGTAGGGACTTTTTAGTTATAGCATGTGCGGAGATCAATAAAAGGTATGATTTTAAGGACACCGTGATCTCCAAGCTGTGTTGCTTAACTCCGGAAAATGCAATATCTAATTCTTTTAGAAAGTCAACCCCTTCTTTGTACTCACTCATTGTGGAACTACCTTTAATTGTGTCACCACATGATTGTTCAGTCATACAGAAAATTGACGATCAATGGAGAATATTACCAGCATTCAAAGACATTTTGCAAATTGATGAGGTATTGTCAGTTGATAATTTCTGGGTGAAGGTGTTACAGAGTGGGGATAACTTCTCTGAACTTGCAAATTTTGCTCTGTGCGCAGTCAGTCTCCCCCACTCGAATGCTGAATGCGAGAGAGTGTTTAGTAAAATCAACCTTTTCAAAACCAAAACAAGAAATAGTTTAAACACACAAACTGTAAATGGTGCTTTGTTGGCCTCTGATTGTATCAAGAGCCAGGAGTCCTGTGTCAAGTTTACTCCATCTAAAGACATGATTAGACGTTTACAAAACAGTTCACAGCTGTATGACACAGTAGCATAAAGTTAAGAACCTTTGCATTAATTTTAGTAAAAAAAAAAATTATTTTTGGTTTATTGTGTTGCTATGTATGATGTAGGGTTGATGTAGGGTTTCAGCTTCATATGTTTGTTTGTAAAATACCACATTGTTGTTTTTTTTTGTATATAATGAGAACAGAAGTTTTATTAATACTATTTTTCGCCTTATAATAAATGTATAAAGACTATACATGTATTTATTTTGGTTTATTGTGTTGCTATGTATGATGTAGGGTTGATGTAGGGTTTCAGCTTCATATGTTTGTTTGTAAAATACCACATTGTTGTTTTTTTTTGTATATAATGAGAACAGAAGAGTTTTATTAATACTATTTTTCGCCTTATAATAAATGTATAAAGACTATACATGTATTTATTTTGGTTTATTGTGTTGCTATGTATGATGTAGGGTTGATGTAGGGTTTCAGCTTCATATGTTTATTGTTTGTAAAATACCACATTTTTTTTTTTTTTTGTATATAATGAGAACAGAAGAGTTTTATTAATACTATTTTTCGCCTTATAATAAATGTATAAAGACTATACATGTATTTATTTTGATACCAAGAATGTTGTTGATTACTGTAGAGCATAATGTAGTGATAAAAGATACGATAATTTTCCACATTCATACGATATATTTTGCGATAATTTTGGTGGAAAAACGATAATTTTGAATCGTCAGTACGATAAGTTGGTAAAGAAAATCTGGCAGCCCTGCAGTACGCCTACGCCAGTTACTGTCAGTACCATGTAGGTGTCAGTCATGAGCGGTCGGGCGAATCTCTCTCTCCTGCGGGATGGAATAACTTTCCGTATCTCTCCCCTACAATCGCGGTCTTAACCTCGGATTGAGGGGATAGTTAAGCTTACATAAATAAATATTGTATGCCTTTTGCTAAGAAGCTTTCAATAAGAGAGATAGTACAACCTTTCAATGCTGTTTACCGTAGGTAACATTATTAAAGGATTCTATCGCAGCAGAACATTATATTATGTAATGCTCTCAGGCTTACGAAAGCATAGCTTATTAGAGTACCTGCTCAGAAGAAGATGGATGAGTCGGATGGGAAACATTTTCTTTGGGCAGAAACTTGTTTCCCTGAATGGACTATACTACGTTATATAAAGTTTTTTCCTCCAAGAACGGAATTAACATGTGAAAGGATGTCGGGTACCATAAAGGCACAGGTGTTCTGGCACATAACATAAAAAGAATTAGAAGAAAGCGCCAGTCTGGCGCAACGCGCCAGAAGTACCAACCTGGCGCAATGCTCCAGAAGCGCCAACCTGGCGCAAAATTTGCGCCAGAAGCGCCAGCCTGGCGCAGTGAGCCAAGAGCACCATCCAAGATTTTCTCGTTTTAGCGAGTTATTAACCTAGGAGTCCAGTAGACTCTCGGACACCGAGCTCGGTAACGGCAAGATTCGTTCCTGATTTCGTTACCCATGTAATCACTTAGGCCATTTCCACGACACTCTCATATCGCATAGAGCATCGAGAATCTCTTTTTTCGCTCCTATTCGCGTTAACAAAGAGATCCTTCTCGATCGACGATAATAACTGTTAACATGTTTAACATTTATTGGAAAGAGTTGTGAGAAGACGAACAGGCTTCCTATAGACTGCTTCCTTTTCCTACTTCTCCCCCGATTGAAGATGACGTGGGAAAAGCTTCAAGGAAGATTATCTTGCCAGTACAAGAGCAACTGGCCTCTTTGGTGGGAGTGTTAGCACCTCGTAGGAAGGACGTTGCGCTTCCAATCAAGAAGTCTCGTCCTCTCTCCCCTGCGAAGCGAGAGGCGTCATGCAGACGTGAAGCTTCCAAACATATCGCAGAGGCTTCGGTTTCGAGAGCGAGATCGGGAGAATCTTACGGAAGACACGTAACGCCAGAGAGACGTGAGACGTCGTCAAGACTATGAATAGTCATTTAAAGCTGCTTTTAGACGCGAGGCTCCAACCAAAATTTTGGCGCCAGTTAGGACGCCTTTTGAGAGCGAAGCGTCTTCCAGGCGCGAGGCGTCATCCAGACGTCAGCAGCCACACACACGGGAGGCGTCAGCCAGGCAAGGACGCTTGGCTGACTAGAAGCGTCATCCAAGCAGGAAGCGTCATCCATTTATGGAGAGAAGCCTGGGCTGTTGGCGCCTTCCAGGACTATTAAAGCGGGGAAGAGGAAGGAATATCATTCCCTTAGCCCCTCTCCTATTAGGAGTTTGTCTCCTCCAGAGGAAAGACGTACTGAATTAGCAGCGGAGACTCATCTAGACCCCGAGTTAGAAGTAAACTCGGAGGAGGAGTATCAAGGAAGAGAAGGACTGTCGAACTATAATGTTTTGACAGCCTTGCTTCTAGAGGAGTATGGAGACGACTTGACTCCTGCCTCTCTTCCTTCTGCGCTCTCTTTTCTCGAGTGCAAAGACAAAGAAATCTTCGTTTTTTCTTAGAATGAGCCCGCCATTTCGATGAAGAGGGCTCTTCAGTCTTTAGACTCTTGGATGAAGTTGAAGGAGGAGTTAGTTAGAACGGTCTTCTGCATGCCTCCAGCGAGACTAGCTGGTAAAAGAGGCATTTGATATCAGACGGGAGAGAATATGGGTATTTCTCTTCCGTCTACGTCAGAAGCGGACTTTTCGACCTTAGTTGACGCTTCACGTAGACAAGGTTTGAACTCTGCCCGTATAACTTGGGGCATTTCAGAACTGGACCATCTCCTCAAGGGACTCTTTCATGTATTGGAAGTTTTCAACTTCTTAGATTGGTCCCTTGGGGTGATGTCCAAGAAAGCCCATGATTCTGAAGGACTCGAACCAGAAGTCCTTCTGTGTATTTTGTCTTGTATAGACAAAGCGGTTCAGGATGGCTCGGTTGAGATCTCCTCTTTGTTTGGAGCAGGTCTTAAAAAAGAGGACAGGTATATAGTGTCTTTTTAACCAAAGCGGTCTCCCACGCTCAGAGGCAGCGCTTCTGTACTCGCCTTTGTCTGACTTTTTGTTCCCTTCTCGAGTAGTGAAGGACATTTCTCGTTCATTAACTGAGAAGGCGACTCAAGACCTTCTGACACAGTCAGTAAGGAAGAAGACCTGCAGACAGCCCCAAGAACACTGTCATTGTCTGATGAGGAGAAAGACCGGGCCTACAACCTGACACAGATGCGCTAGATGCGAACATATAGGACAGATAAGAGTGTCCGATGTGGACATTGCCAGACATCCTCGAGACTCTACCAAGCTCGAAGCTCCGGCAAGTGGGGAGGAGCCACCCAGGCGCGAGGCGCAGGAGGAGCGAGGCGCCAGGCAGGCGCGAGGTACCAGCCAGCGGCGAAGCTCCAGGCAGGCGCAAGGCGCCACTCCAACCGGGCGCGAGACGCCAGCCAGGCGCCAGCCAGGCGCGAAGCTCCAGGCAGGCGCAAGGCGCCAGGCAGGCACAAGGCGCCAGGCAGGCACAAAGCGCCAACCTGGCGCGAGACGCCAACCTGGCGCGAGACGCCAGCCAGGCGCGAGGTGCCAGCCAGCCGCGAAGCTCCAGGCAGGCGCAAGGCGCCACTCCAACCGGGAGCTAGACGCCAGCCAGGCGCGAAGCTCCAGGCAGGCGCGAGGCGCCAGGCAGGCACAAAGCGCCAGCCAGGCGCGAGGCGCCAGCCAGGCGCGAGCAGCCAGCCAGGCGCAAGCCAGGCTCTAGGCGCGAATCTCCAGCTAAGACGCGAAGCGTCATCCAGATGCGAGGCGCCAGTCAAGCGAAAGGTACCAGACAAGCGCTAGGCGCCAACCAAGAGCGAAGCACCAGCCAGGCGCGAGGTTCCTGCCAGGCTTCAGGCTTCAGTTGGGTGAGATCCATTTCAAGAAAGCCCTGGTCTTCTTTGAAACATGGAGATCTCCTAAGCACTTCATTAGTGACTTGATTCCTTCAAACAGCTGAGAATTAAAAGCGCAGGAAGTGCGCGCTTTTGCAAGTTCTTGTTCTTTACATAACAATATGTCATATAAGACATATTAGCTGTGTTGTACGGTAGAGGCAACTCTGTGTTGACTTCTCATTACACAAAGGATGTCAAGTTAACCTACGAGAGATCCTTCTCTTTTGGTTTATACGTTTCTGCGGATACGTTACTGGGATAAGGAGCCGACACTGATCCTTAACTTTGAGTTAAAGTTTTTTAACTTAGTGAAATTATTGGGGTTTTTTGAAAGGAGTGTGGGGATAACTCTTTCCAATTTGAGCGCGAACCCTCGTGTTAGGATCAGGTGATCGGGATCGGTGTTGCGCTCCTTCATAAGGTGTATTGTCATATAAGTGGATCAGCACCCATTGACAAAGTCCTTTCAGGCTCTGCCGAGTAAGTGGATAAGACCCCTTCGGCAGACCCACAAGAACTCTTGGCCATAGATCACATATCTCGCTAAAGTTTCTTGAGGTGATGCAGACTACTGGGCAAACACCCACGAAGTCTACCACCTATCAGGTAGGAACCAAGGTTTTATTTATACCTACAACATATGTTGTTTACCTGTCTATTCCATATAGTAGCTGTCTCTTACCTCCACCCACCGAAGGGTGCCAATCAGCTATGTATATATCTGACAGGTAAGTTGATTGTATGAAAATGATATTGTTATGATACAATAAAGTTTCATACATACTTACCTGGCAGATATATACGATTAGGGCCCACACAGCCTCCCCGCAAGGAGACAGGTGGAAGAGAAAAAATATGATAGAAAACAGGAATGGTTCCTAATCCTGCCACCCAGGGCAGGACGGTAGATCACCTGACCTACCTGCAGCGTGTGCCGCGAAATTTGAATTTCTGTCGGGGACGACGGAGTCTTAGCTATGTATATATCTGCCAGGTAAGTATGTATGAAACTTTATTGTATCATAACAATATCATTTTAAACCCTACAATCTCGCTGTCTGATGCACGATGCCAGCTGTGCGAGAGATATAGGAAGACTTATTTGCAATGTAGTTCTGATTTTAAATACTAACCCCATCGTAAAATTGAATTAACGCGAGTCAATTACGGTAGCTTCAATACGGACTGTATTCACGACCACATCTTGAATAATTTTCCTGAATTTCTAATGTTTCTCAGATTATCATGGGGAACAGAGTCGGTCTAGTTTTCTCTCGCCCAGTTTTTCTGTTAAAACTTATAATGTCTACACAATCTTCTTTAGCTGCTCATTCCACGGGTCCTGTAGTTCTCAGGCTGCTGGTGTTGATGCTTCAAGGCGGTATCCGCAACTCCGTATTTTCATCCTTACTTGTTTTGAGACATAATGTGTCCTCCGTAGTTCTTGAGGAGGCTACGGCAGTTGGAGATTCATCTGCGCCATCGTTGACTGTATCGTTACTGGTTGTCACCACCCACTCCTTTCATAGGGTAGTTACTAATCTTCCTTCTTCGTTCCCATTTATATACCTTAGGAGTGTGAGACGTAACGTGCTTACCGCGGTAATTGCTGGGGGGGCTACGGCCGTTCGCAGTTCGTCTGCATCGTAGTTAGCACCTTTTTTGCCCTCGGCCCCCTTTCTTAGGGTAGCTGGTAATTCCTTCTGCGACTCCCATTGGTTCCGCAGTTCGTAACCCATTATTAAAGCACTATGTACCGGACAGTTGGTTCTCCACCTGCACAATGTCGGCGCTAGGTGCTCCTGTGGTTACTCGTAGTGACTTTCTCTCTCCTTCTTATTTTCTCAACTTTTTCCTGCTGCTTTTCTGTTCCGTCTTTAAGGGGTTTTCAAGGTGAGTTCGACCTTGATTCCTTGTCTACTGGGAGTACTTCTTTCCCTCACTTGCTCCGGACTCCAGTCTAGGTTTAGTACGTATTGGTAACGAGGGTTAGTTGGATCGCGTTTTGCGACTTCTTCCCTCTTTAGGGGTGTTGCTCGCCTATTGTAGTCGTCCTGGTCTCTTGTCATAGTCACTGGTGAGTGCGGAGTTTCGCAGTCAATTGAGACTGGCTCAAGGTTAGGTCATGATCTTGGTTGGTACACGTTTAGCGCAACAGTATGGGAGAGACTCGCATGGGAGAGACTCGCATGGGTGGGCGTTCTTCATCGCCAAGGTATATTCGGCTCAGGCGTAACGTTATCGTCACTGGGTAGTGAGGGTATGCGCAATCGAGTGACTAACTCTGACAAGTTTTGCTGAACTGATGACAGTTCGCTCTTGTGAGTGGGTGGACAGCCGACAGCGGTCGGACAGCAGGGGTTACATCATGATGTCTGGGGGGAGTGCAGATTGCGCAGTCGAGTACGACTTGCACTGGACTTTATCATCTTCTTGTTGGTATATCGTTGCGCAATCGGATCGGTAGGCTCAGATATGATGGGATCTTGTATGTCGTTTGGTATCGAGCAGCCAGGCGTAGTAGGTTCCGGGTTCTTGGGTGCTGCTTTTGACGGGGTTCGGCTTTTCTCCTTTTGCCTGTTCTGGTGTGGCCAGACAGGTCTGACAGAGGATAGATACCTTTGAAGAGAGACTCGTTTGCTAGTTGTGGGTGTGTTTCTCCGGCGAAGGAAGCGAGTATAATGGATTGTGGACTTTGTCCATTCTCTCTTTCCGCATTCCAGGTTCCGGAGGGATCTCGGTTGATTCAAGTAATGTTTGATACGTTGTATTCAACCAAACCAGCAGTCTCTCAAACATCAAGTAGGCTAGTCTGGTTTCGGCGAGTCGGGCAGTTTTTGGGGAATGACTTAAGCTAGCATCACTTTTCTCTATGAGGTAGCGGGTAACTCCTCTGCCGGAGTCCGACTTCCGGTTTACGAGTCAGTTGAGGTTTTTCTCTATTGGGTTCCTTCATTGATTCGTGTGGTAAGGGTTACGGATCATGAGGCTCGTATTTGGAAGACACTTTCACAGACTAACATTTCTGAGGGTTATGCTATTTTCTTGTCAAGGAGAGAAGGGACTATTGTTGAATCATTGCCTTAGCGCTATCCGGACACTCATAAGAATGGGTTCTTAGTCAATCCAAGGGTGCAAGTATGTGGAGGGCTACCTTTCGGCTTCCAGAGGAATGTTTCGCTGTCGGCGATTGTGTAGGTGGTTATTTGGAAGTTGTGGTTTTTCACAACACCGTACCTTAAGGAATTTCAGTTTCTTCAGAGGTTACTCTCCGGGTCCTGTCGTTGCGGTAACTCAGTTTTATAGTTGGCTTGGTAGAGTTAGGGTGTTAGAAGTTTAGGGAAGCAGTGATAGTCTAAATGAACTTCACGGTGTTAGAAGTTTAGGGAAGCAGTGATAGTCTAAATGAACTTTATGGTGTTAGAAGTTTAGGGAGGCAGTGATAGTCTAAATGAACTCTAGTGTTTCTGTTGGTCAAGCTTAGACAGAGTGTATTGTCCCTTAGGCCCTTGAGGTTAGGCAGATCCCGATGGTCATGTTGGAATAACTACTACTTCTTCAGCACAAGTCATCTACATCAGTGAGCAGTAGAGAACTGAAGGTCCTGCACACTCAACTTCTCCTCCATACATGAGAGGCTACATAGCCACATGGGAGGTTCACTATTTCCCCTCCATATATGAGAGGTATAGAATACCACATGAGAGGTTCTTCAGACTCAGGCGGCACCTAGAACTCGACACCGACGGTATGGTACTTCCTATGCAAACATCCTCACCTACTGAGCTGGACAACCAGGTGAGGAGATTTGTTTTTACCTCCATGAATAAGGAGTATAGCTTATCATATGGGAGGTACTTCTGACTTAGACAGTACCTTAGACTCAACACTGATGTTGAAGTATTTTCTTTGCAACATCCTCACCTCCGAGTTAGATAACTAGGTGAGGATACATGCTTTTATACATGCTAGGTTGCTTATGAGTTACCTGCGTATGTTCCGTGGACAGGTCGGGCTGAATGAGATTGACCCCGCCTCCGAGTAAATGTTGTTAATCGAGCTAATTCAGGTGTTCAGGGAGTGTATTGCAATATGAAGTTTTCATAATAAAACTAATATTGTAATACTTACCTGAACACCTGAATTAGCCCTGGTCACTGACCAGCCTGAACTATATCCCCACATATCTACCCATTAAGTGGGTAATTTTAACTGTCAGCGTTACCAACGCTGCAGGTAAAATCTAGTCAAATGAGTTACCTGTGTTACCGTTGGCAACGCTGCTGCAAATACCGGCCACCAGTGGCCTGTCTCCTCATTCCTCAATTGAATCATTCACTATCAAATTGAAGTGGGGAGGAGGGTGGGAATCATTCAGGTGTTCAGGTAAGTATTACAATATTAGTTTTATTATGAAAACTTCATTTGTTCTACCACAAACATTAATTTATTTTCGTCATGCTATTTGGATTACAGACACTCCAAACTTGGTAGAAAAAAATCATATCCAACTTTCATAGTTGATGCACGGACAAATATCGTTTTGAAAGTCATCCACAAGCTAACTGTTTGATGTTTTGTGTATGTGTTGGCTGTTCAACAGCTCTTAGCCATCCCTGGACCTCCTTTCTTTCAATATATCATAAATTACATGTACAGGCAGTCCCCTGTTTATGACGAAGGGGATTGCATTCCAACGCCACGTCATAAGCTGAAAATCGTCATAAGCCAAAATATTGTTGAAAATCGTGAGAAAACCTTGCTTTTAATCATTTGAGCGTCTTGAAAACAACGTAGCTTGCATTTTCATGGAGTTTGTCACCAAAAAAACCCCAAATTTGGCCAATTCTGTTGTTATGGAGCCATATTTTTTCCATTAGATCGGTGTCGTCATGGGTTCATAAAGCCAAAGCATGCGTTGTAACCAGGGAAATGATTTTTTATGAATATATTTGAAGAGTGTCATGAACTCGGAACGATGTAAGCTGAGCCCTTCATAATCCAGGGACTGCATGTATAAGGAATTCAACACTACAAACTATGGCTAATTATGATTGACAGATTGTATGAAGAAATTTGCTTCATGTTATGGAAAATTCAGTTTGGATCTTGTAAATGAGAACTGTTAAACTTATGCTGTACCGAAATCTTTCTTAGGTCACATGCTTGTCAATTCTTACTATTCCCCCAAACAGCATTTGGCAGTATTCTTTGAAAGTTTATAATTTTGAATGCTGCTTCACCTCTTCCAAGCTCTGAGTAAAGTCTTGCACTATGCAAGAAGCGATTCTTGAGTCACCTTAATTGGCAGATATCAGTAGTACTTTCGTCCTTTCAGAGAAAATTTTAATGAAATTAAGTAGTATGAAAGAAATACATTATGCAAATTGTTACAGATGTTTGATGCATATGTAGTAATTAATGGATGAAGAATATATCATGTTCTGTGTTTTATAGTTGCATCATCTCTTCAGATAATTAATTATTATTTTTAGAAAGCCTTACAAACACTTTCGGTAACATGATATACAGTATTGCCATCTGTATTTGCATGCATTTGAGCATATTGTATTATTTTCATTTTGTAATTTGTAACAAAGTACATAAAACCCAGCCCATTCAGCATAACTTGAGTTTTAAGAAGTCATCACATGAATGCACAAATTTATAAGTTTACCTTTTACCCTTTTTTTTTTTTTTCTTTTTCAGAACTCAAGTTTTGCGTTACTCCTGAGATTGTGGCATTCATGCGCCTTGTGATTGGTCTTATATTTTTAATGATATGTTCATCGTTAGTACAAATGCTTTTGGATATCACTGGACCAAGTGGAAGGATACTTAAGTGTATCAGAAAGAATGCTGTTGCAGGTATTATCTCAGGTAAGTCTTGAAGCTAAATTTTTAATAACACGCTTGTTGCTTATACTGTTTTCCAGATTTGCTATACAGGAGCACCTGACACCATTGGTTCGGAAGCCTTTGCTGTATGCGTGAATTTACTGGACCATGAATGGCAGAGTAGGGCCAAACCCATTGATTGCATAATCCATTAAGGCTGCTGACTGATGGTTCCCACCTCTGCAGCAGTAGCACTGAGTTCTTCAGGATTAACTAGACATATATCTAGTCTGTAGCATGCAGAACACGGATGGAGGGAAGTGCCTCCCTGCTCTTCAGGGCAATACCAGCTGAGCAACATTGTCTTGCTCTAGGCAGTGTTAGTAGAGCTGCACCAACCTGTGTCAGGAGTGCCAGCGTATTAACACTGTGCCATCTTCAGGGAATTGTCAGTGGAGTTGCACCAATCTGCCCCCTTGGGCAGTCTCAGTTTCAACTTCACTACTATTCAAGAGGGACGTGAATTCAGTTTAATGGGTGATTTTTGGAGATGCTAATCAACATTTTAGTCTCTTCTAGGGACATATCTTTCTATTTTATTACTTATTTTCTAGGCATGGTGGTTGTGTCAGGGCAAGTTTTTGACTCATACCATGCTTATCATCCCATAAGCATTATATTATACAGCTGAACCTCTTAAAACTGGCATTCTGTAGTCCGGGAACTCCCATGGTTCGGCTTGATTTTGAATCAGCTGCCATTAGTTCGTTGCATTGCCACCAGGTTGGCGCCACATATTGTTTACAAGAAGACAGGAAAAATTAAGCCATATCTCCTGTGGTTTTATGAAATAGTTGTTAGTAATGAAAATATGTGAAGTCAAATATGTTTTTGATATTTACTTTTAAATGAATAATAAACACTTTTTCAAATACTCCACTTGAGAAGACTATCAAGTCAAACCTTTTAATCAAAACAATGAGGCATTTTGCCGGCAAAGCACAAATTCCTTATTCTGTGTGTGCTTGAAAGACATCGGTGATGCATTTTTAAGATAATCTCTTTTATGTAAGTGTATTTACCTATTCAATTTGCCACCCATGAGATTAGATGATGCCAGAGGTAAGAAGTGCAAGTATAAATCTTTGTCTATGCTAGAAAATGTTTATTTGATTAGCGAATAGTATAGCATTCATTTTCCTCAATAGAGGGCAGTGACGCAGTGTGCTTTGTTGCTTACGTTTTGATGGCGACATTCAAATGCACTGTGATCCCTGAAATTCATTCGTTATTTTTTTCATCTCACTACCCTCTGCAATCAAAATAAATGATAAAGAAACTAATAGTGATAGTTATGAAGATATGAAATTTAGGATATGAAGGTCACCGATAATAATGTGCAGATGCTGAGATGATTAGTACTGTAGTTGACTTACAATTAGGTTAACTCGGGAATGCAGGCTATGTGTTAAAGAACATTAGTATTTTAAAGAAAACTATACAATATAAAGATATGAAATGATTGAGTTAAAATATATGAGTATTAATAAAAATTTAAAAAGCATTGTCAGAACTTAGCCAAGTAGTAGGCTGTCAGAAACTGGGCCATTTGTATGTGGAATTACCTTGCAAGACTATGTATGTAGGGCTGATGCCTTTGTATAATAAGGCGCCCTTTGAGGTTATTTAGACCTGCGATAATTTACACTAAGGTCAGTGTGTTATGACTTCTCCATCCTCATTGGAGTGTCTTGGATTCCAATGATAATTTCTAATTTAATGTATGACACTTACCTGGCAGGTATATATATAGCTATATTCTCTGTTCCACCTGGCAGAAATTTTCAAAACTCGCGGCAAACGCTAGTAACCTATTAGTAGTTCAGGCAACCACCACCCCGTTACCGTGGCGCTAGTGCTAGGAACCGTTCCCAATTGGGCCAGATTTTCTCTGCCAGCCGAACCGGCAACATTGTTGGTGGTTCCCTGCTAGGATTTTCATTCTCGTTGCTGACTTTTCATGGATTTTTGGTATTGTACTTGGAAACGTTAGCTTGGCATTCGCTTTGGATTGTTCTTTAAATATGTCGGATACTGGAAGTATGTTTAGAGTTTGTGTAAAAGAGGAGTGTAAGGTAAGGTTGCCGAAGGCTTCGGTCGACCCTCATACTATTTGTAAGAAGTGTAGAGAGAATGTGTGTACTTGGGAGAATAGGTGTTTTGAATGTGAGAATTTATCAGAGAAGGAGTGGAAGATATTTATGAAATATGTTGAAAGGCTTGAGAAAGATCGTGTAAGGAGATCTGTTTCTCGTAGTGAGAAGTCGAATTCTTCTAGCAAGAGGAGTGAATGTGTTTCCTCTCCAGCTCCTTCTAACATAGAATTGGTAGTTCCTTCTCCCCAGGTATCTCCTGCGCCCGCTGCTGTATCGGAGGCGAACGATACACAGATTGTTAAGGTGTTTGCTGCCCTTGCGTCCATGGGCGACCAGATACAGCGACTTACGGATAAAGTTAGTGCTTGAGGTTTTATCGCGGTCAGACGTCCCTTCGAACAGTCCTGTTGCAAGTTCCCAGGCTGTTGCAGTTCGCCGCAGAAAAGGCGTAACTGGGAAGTGTGCGTCCTCGGATGGTTCGACATCTGAGCGGGAACGTCGGTATGCAGTTGTGTCTCGCCCCCTCAAGAGGACTTTCAGGACATCGACCGCTCTCGAGAGACATGCTCAAGATCGTGAGGCTTGGAGTAGTCCGGAGGTTTTGTCCTCCTCGGAAGACGGGGACGCAGTTCCGATCAAGAGGAAGAGGATCTTTCGTTCTAAAGAGGACTCAGTACGGCCTTCTCGTTCTTGGATTTCGATGAGAGACTCTCCTCCATCTTCTTGCGTGTCTTCCCCTCGTCTCTCTCCGTCGGGTAGAGTACAAGATCGCTCTCCGTTACGTCGCAGTCCTTCTCGTAATCCTCCTCCTTCGTCCTATGCCATTCAGGAAGATAGTACGAAGGGTTTCTTAAGGGAAATGCAGTCTAAGCTGGCAGTTCTCGTTAAGTCTTGGGATGCTCCTTTGCAGGCATCTTCGAGGCGGAAGGACGATTTCCTTCCCGTTAAGTCTTCTAAGAAGACGGAAGACAAGGATGCGTTCGTCGAGGATGTAGGACGCACTGGCTCTACGAGGACGGGCGATCGCTTGGTTTTTCAGGACGCAGAACGCAGGAAGAAGAAGATGTTTTCGGAAGAAGCAGGACGCAAACGTCAGGACTCGGAATCACTTGTGGACGCAAGATGCAGGCGGCAGGAAGCAGATGTGTCTACGATGGATGCAGGACGCAGGCGGCAGGACGCCGATTCTTCGTTAGCCGCAGGACGCAGGCGGCAGGACGTTATTCCGTCAGCGAAGCGTCAACACGACAGTGATCTGCAAGACATTTCTTCAGCAGAAGAGGATTTGGATTTTGTTGAGGAGAAGAATACGGAACTGTCTTCGGATTACAAGATTCTGACTTCACGTCTGCTTTCGATTTTTGAAGGTGAATTCAAACCAACGGCTCCTTTATCTCCCTTATCTCAGTTTTCCAAGACTAAGACTCCAAAGAAGTCCTCTTTCCTTAAGATGACTCTGTCGATTTCCGCGAAGAAGGCCCTTCAACGTGTGAATGACTGGATGAAGGATAAGAAAGAAGCGGGGAAATACTCTTTCGCTTTTCCACCAGCTAAGTTAGCATCGAAGTCAGGAGTATGGTACGCTACTGGAGAAAGTCTAGGCCTGGGAGTACCTGCCTCCTCCCAGGGGGACTTCTCCAGTATAGTGGACAGCTCACGCAGACAGGCGTTGCAGTCTGCTAAGGTCTGGTGGACTTCGTCCGAGTTTGACCATCTTTTTAAAGGGATTTTTAGGACTTTCAAAGTCTTCAATTTTCTAGATTGGTCTTTGGGAGCATTGGCGAACTCCCTAGAAGAAGAAGATTCGCAGGATATGGAAGTGGCTAAGAGCATTATGTCCTGCATGGACAAGGCTCTGAGAGATGGAACGAATGAACTGGCTTCTTTGTTCACAGCAGGAGTACTGAAGAAGAGGTCGCTGTTGTGTTCTTTTGCTTCAAAAGGGGTTTCAAACTCTCAGATATCGGAGTTGCTGTTCTCTCCCCTTTCGAAACAACTGTTCCCTTCAGAGGTGATTAGGGATATAGCTCTCGCCCTTTCTCAGAAGGCCACTCAAGATCTTCTCTCGTTATGGAGGAGTAATTTTAGTTTATATTTGACAACATCTACAAAGGTTGTGTGAGAGAGAGAGAGAGAGAGAGAGAGAGAGAGAGATTGGTGGAAGAATGAATGGGAGTGGTTAGATGGCGGTCGGAAGCATGTCTGTTGTGGCGCTCTGTAGGTAGTCAATGGAAGTCTGTTACGAGAGTTGTAAACAGTGAGGCGTCTGGTCAAGTCAGTGTTGGTTTTGGCAGCAGTTTTCCTTTGGTGTGTCGTTGTTTGGGTGTTATTTGATAGATTTTGGGATTGTGAAGTTGTTGTGCGTGTGTCTGTCTGGTTGTGGTGAGGTTAAGAAGGTTGGTGGTGCATTTTCGGTGTCTGTTAGTGGTGGTTGGGGCAGGGTGGTTTTTTTGGCGGGTTGTGTACTGCTGTAAGTCGTGTGGTTGTCGTGTTTTTTTCAGGCGGTTGGTGTTCATCTGCATTTAGTCGTTGGGTTATTGAGTTTTTGTGGGGTTATTTTTGTGTTGTGGGTCCCGGGTGGTTGATTTGTGTTTGGTTGTCGGCGGTGGTTGTGTGGCTACCCTATAGCCTATATCCAGTGGACGACAGCACAGCCTAGTCCTAGGTATCAGAAGCCAGCGGTGAGTACCTGTTTGTGTTTTTTGTTCGGTATGTAGGTATTGGGGCAATTGTCCTGCTGTGTTTTTTAGTGTTAAGTGGAAAGTGTGATTGAGGGTGGGTTTGATAGCCAGACAGGTTAAGTTTATGTGGGGAGGTTACTTGTTTTTGTGATCCCGCCACATTATTTTTTGGCGACCCGAACAGGGACTGCTGGTGTGGCAGCTGCAGGACAATTGGTCTAGGCTAGTGTTTGATTGGTGAGAAAGTTTGGGATGGAAGGATTGAGTGAGGTGGAGAGGCTGAAGGAGGAGTTAAGGTTGGAGAGGGAAGTAAGAGGACAATTGGAAGTGGATAATGAGAGGTTGAGGGTAGAGTGTGAGGAGCTGAAGAGCGAGTTAGAGGAAATGAGAGGAATGCTAAGGAGTGCAAAAGTGGAAATGAAAGAAGAAGTGAAAGGAGCAGAAGAGAGAATGGTTGAGAAAATGGATGAAAAATTCTAGGGATGATGAATGCAGTGCAGGAGATGATGAAGGGGTTCATGGGAGAGGGAGCTGTAGGGGGTAGGCCTACTGGGTCTTGTGATAGGCCAGAAGTGGTAAAGACAGTGGAAGAGCGAGGTGATGAAACTACGAGTGACGAAGGTGACTTGTTTGTGGTAGGTAAAGGGAAGAAGGGAAAGAGACAGGATAAGGATAAACCTGAGGACAAGAATAAGAAGGGGGCTGAGGAATAAAAGAAGACGATTAAGGGAAAGAAGGTTAGGAAGGATGACGGACAGGATGAGACTAGGACTGAATACATTGGGGAAAGGGCTGAGAGTGATTTGGATAGCGGTGAGTGGAAACAGGTGGGTAGAAAGAAGGGTAAGAAGAGCGTAATGAGGAGCATGGATGTTAGTATGGAAGTTGATTCACTGTATTCGGACGAGGTTAAGAGGGATCAGAATGGTGGTAGCGAAAGTGAGAGTGAGCGGGAAGTACGAAAGGCTGTATATATGAGAGAGATACCTAGATGTGCACAATACGAGGAATATGGTAGTAGGGACATAGGGGATTTTTTTTTAAGGAATATGAGAGGTATTGTGAGGCAAAGTATGGGGATAACAAGAGAGTCTGGGCAAGAGAGTTGGGTGGCTTTTTGACGGGATTTTTGTTGAACATGTATGGGGTAATGATGAGTGTAGGGAATGTGCCGTATGAGAGTGTGAAAGCCAGGATTGTGGAACAGGCGAAGAGGATAAGGAGTAGTGTTAGATATAGGAGAAAACATGGTTTTGATGAGGTAAGAATGAATGTTGGTGAGTCGTTGTCGATGTATGTGTGCAGGTTGGAAACATTGGCCAGGAAAAAGTTTGGGGACGAAGGGATAAATGAGTGTAAAGAGTTAGTGAGGAAGTTGTTGGCGACTGTGCCTGAGAGTGTGTATGAGTTTGTAAATCTGAAACGTAAGGAGAAAATGCGATGGACGAATGAAAGGTTGTCGTGGAACGACATTTTGGAAATAGTAGAGGATTCTGAGTTGGATAGGTGTATGAAAGAGAGTAGAAGTGTTAGTATTAGGACTGAAGTGGCTGATGTTATACCAGAGTTTAAGAGCTATAGGGAGGCAGTTTTGGAAGGGCCAAGGCGAATGGCAGAGCGAGTGGTTGATAGGAGCGTTAGAGCCAGTAACGTAAGTATGGTTAGCCCTAAGAGAGATCGGAGTGCAAGCGTTGGAAGATTAGGGTCGGTTAGTCGTGAACGAGAGCAGCAATGTTACAGATGTGGAAAGCTAGGGCACAGGAAGAATGAATGTCGGTGGGCGTTGGGAGCTTGCTTCGGGTGTGGGCAGACAGGGCATTTGGTGAGCGAGTGTAAGAAAGATAGGGATGTTAAGTGTTACAGGTGTGGGCAAGTAGGGCATATAGCAAGTGGATGTCGAGGTACTCGTGTGACTGAGGTTTGCGGTAATTGCGGGAAGAATGGTCATTATGCTAGGATGTGTAAGGAACAGCGGGCAAAATGTATTGAATGTGGAATGGAAGGTCATGTGGCGAGTGTGTGTAGGCGAAAGAGGATGAGTCAGGTTGGGAGTTCGGGAAAACTAGGTACAAAGGGATCAGTTGGGTGGGTCCTCTGGTGTGCGGTCAGTAAGAGTGATGCATTGTGCGTGAAGGATTGTTGCATGAAAAAGGGTTTGGAGGAAGAGCTCATGAATGTATGAGTGTAAAAGTGAGATGCAAAGGGGTGTGTTTGGTTGCTTTGATTGATACTGGGTGCAGTGTCAGTGTTCTTTTTAAGAATGGATGTGACAAGTTGCGGAGTGAGTGTGAAATTAGGAAATGTAAAGGGGAGGTACGAGGAATAGGAAATTTGGGTATGCCTGTGGTGGGAATGTTGCGTGAAAATGTAGAAATCGAAGGGGTAGTGATGGAGGAAGGTGACTTTTATGTGATCGAGGGAATGAGTGATAAGTATGATATGTTGTTAGGATACAGGTTCTTGAAGAAGTGTGGGATGGTGGTCCATCCGAGCAGGAATATGATTGAGTTGCATAGGAAGGGGAATGTACATGGAGAGTTGTACTTGGATGGGGATGGAGGAGTAAGCAGTAAAATATGGAAGGGAGTGCCGTTGGTTGCGAAAGAGAGTGTAAAAGTGCCGCGAGAAGTTGGAGAAGTTGTTAGTGTGAAAGTTGCGTGGCCCGATAGTCTTGGGGTTGTCAAAGGTGACAAGTGTGCATATGTGGTTGAGGGTGTGGATGCGAACAGGTTGGTAAGAGTGAGTGTGCATGTGTACGACGGGATTTTGGATATGGAGAATCCTCGGGTTTTTGTGGCCTCATTGCCGAGTGTTAGGAAAAAGCGAGTGCGGGGTATACGTGAGGGTGATTGTGTGGGGTTGTTGTATACGTTGGTGGATGTGGATGACGAAAGATATGTTAGGGTGCGGCGGGTGATGACAGGTAGCATGAAAAAAAGTGATGAGTGGAAGTATGATGAGTTGAGAGAAAGAATTGAGGTGGATGAAAATGTTGGTGATGACGAGAGGGAGCGGTTGATGCAGATGTTGTGGGATAGGCGGGGTGCGTTGAGTCGGGGTGACAAGGATTTCAGGGGATCTAAGCTTCCAGAATTCAAGATAGTTTTGAATGACGATACCCCCATATATCAGCGTCCCCGACACTTTTCTGCGCCTATTGCCCGAGAGATTGAGGAACAGTGTGAGGAACTTGAGAGAGTGGGAGTGATCGAGAGGAGTGAGAGTGCTTGGAATAGTCCCATAGTCCCAGTACGCAAGACAGATGGGAGTTTGAGGATGTGTGTGGATTACAGGAAGGTGAATGAAGTGACTGTGAAGGAGCGATTCCCGATGAATGTGGTGTCTGATTGTGTGTATAAGATGCATGGGATGAGTGTTCACAAAATTGGATTTGGTAAGGGGCTATTACCAGATGCCTCTTGAGGAAGGGAGCAGGCATGTTACGGCTTTTTCGAGTGGTAGCTGCCACTATCAATTCAAGAGGTTAAGTTTTGGATTGGCTAATGCGCCTGCTGCCTTCCAGAGGGCGATGAATGTAGTTTTGGCTGGATTTGATAGAAGGAAGGTGACTGTGTTTATAGATGACGTTTTGATTGCAAGTGAGACTGTTGAGGAGAATGTGGAACTGCTTGAGAAGGGTTGGTGTTTGGAACGGTTGGAAGAGGTTGGAGTGAAAGTGAAGTTGGAGAAGTGTACGTGGTTGGCTGGGGAAGTGGAATTTCTTGGTCATAAGGTGAGTGCGAGTGGTGTAAGGAAGAGTGAAAAGTTTGTGGAAAAAGTAAAGGAGTTTCCACGTCGGGAGTTAAAGGGTTTTTTGGGTTTGATTGAGTTCGGGAGGAAGTTCGTTAGGGATTGTTCGGGTATAGGGAAGCCGTTGACTGAATGGACCGGGAAGAAAAATTGTACTAAACTGAGGTGGGATGAGCGAATGGTGGGAGCATTTGAGAGATTGAAAGAGGAGGCTGCTAGGGACGTCACCTTGGCTTTTCCGGACTACAGTGAGGATGCCAGTAAGCTTGAGTTGTATGCTGATGCTAGTAAGTTTAGTATGGGAGGATGCTTGGTGCAGATGCAAGAGGTGAATGGGGAGGGACAATTGAGAGTGATTGCGTATGTGAGTAAAGCTTTTAATAAAGCAGAGCTTAAGTATTCGGTGGTTGAGAAGGAGCTTGCGGCAATAAGGTTTTGTGTGAAAGCGTTGAAAGTGTTTTTGTATGGGGTAAAATTTGTCATAAGGACAGATCATCGGCCGTTAGTTTATATGATCAAGAAGGAAAGTGTGAATGCTAGGATTGCGAGGACAATTGAGGATTTGAGTGAGTTTGATTTTGGCTTAGAATATGTGCCGGGGAGTAAAAATGTGATTGCTGATACGATGTCTAGGATGCATGGTAAGGACAGTGGTGTTGTGAAAAGTGACTGGGATCCGAATATGGTACCTGAGGGGTTGGTTGTAAAAGAGAGGTTTGAAGGGAATGACAGAATGTGTGAATGTTGTTTTCAGCATTGAAAAACTTGGAAGGTAAGGGTCTGGTTGAAGAGGTACCCGGTAGTGTGAATGAGTTGCGAGTGAAGTTGATGAGTGATGTGCAGAAGGAAGTGGCATGTGCGGAGGAACAAGGTGGGCAAGGAGAAGTGTTGCATGAATTGTTGTCAGCAGTAGCGGAGTTGTTTGGAATAAAAGTGTTGTTGTATTTTGGATGGGACAGACCGGTTGAATATCGAGGAAGGGTGAGTACAGGTAATGAACGTGGGGTTTTGATGATTCAGTGCGGGGAACGTAATTGTAATTGGTTGGTTACAAAAAGGGACTGTGAAGGGGATCTGAGTCAGAATTGTGGAAATGGGGAGTTAGCTGAGGATGAATGTGATGAGGAGGATTGTGATGTGGATAACCAGGTGGACGTGGTAGTGAATGTGTGTATGCATGGGACTCGAGGGAAAATGGTGACGTTTGTCCAAGTAAATGATAGTGAGTATTGTAGTTTGGTTGACACAAGGGCACAAGTTTCCTTGGTGAGTGGGTCAGTGGTGAGTGAACTTGAGAGATGTGATTGGGAAGTGAAAAGGCAGTCTACAAGTGTGAGAATACATGGGTTGGGACAAGGAAGTGTTTTAGTATGGGAAGAGGTACGGTTGAAGGTTAGGTTGGGGGATCTTGAAGTAATGCATAACTTTATAGTCATAGGAGAAAATGATATGCCATCTTGTTTTTTAATAGGGATAGATTTTTTGAGGATCCACGATATAGACGTAGATGTAGGAAATGGAATTCTTAGAAAGGGGGGCAGGCAAGTAGCTAGGATTCAAGATGGTAATGTGTTTGTAGCAAACTTTGTGGGTATGATTGATATTGCTAGGAGTGAGAATGATCTGTTGAGTGAGGAAGAGATTGAGGAAATGCAAAATAAGTGCCTGGAGATAAGTGTGTTGCGACAATGTGTTTTGGGAGGAGTGCGTGTGGAAGACTGGCCATGTGAGTTGGATGTATATAAGAGGGTTGCTAAACGTTTTGTGGTGTGCAAAAACATAGTGTACTTTTTGCATCAGGAAGGGGTGTATGACAAGGAAGTGTATGTGCCAGTGTTTTCTGTTGAGTCAGCTGTGAGTATGTGTTTGTTGGTGCATGATCGGTTTGGGCATATGGGAAAAAATAAGTTGTGGGAATGCATGAGAGAGAGATTGTATGCTCCTGGGTTGAGTAAGATTTGTGTGGATGTGGCTGTCACGTGTGAAGACTGTCAGAGGGGAAAGTATCAGAGTGTGCATGCAAGTCCACCTGTGTTGCGATTGCAGATGAAAGAGCCGTTTGAAATGCTTGTGATTGATTGTGTTTCTTTGCCCAGGACTGCGAGAGGACACGTGGGGATGATTGTGATGGTGGATCACATTAGTAAATTTGCTTATGGTGGTTCCCATCAAGATAAGAGGAGTGAAACTGTTGCACGAATGGTGGGTCAAGTGATGTTGCCAATGTGTGTGTAAGCGGCAAAAATGTTGAGTGATAATGGACCTGAGTTTGTGGGATGGGAATTTGAAGAAATGTTGAAGGAATGGGGTATTGTGCATGTGTATTCTACTCCGTATATGCCCAGTGCGAATGGGTTGGCTGAAAGGACTGTTAGGACGATGACTGAGATTTTGCGAATGATGAGTAAGAGCGGACAAGGATTGGGATATGTATGTAGGACGTGCAGTTTGGGGATATAATGCCACACTGCAGAAGAGTATAGGTATGTCTCCTTGTAAATATGTGTTGAATTTTGAAAGGATTGTCAGACCTCGGTTGGGTCTGTCAGAAGGTGATCGGGATTTGTGGAAGAAAGCGAGTGAAAGGTTTGAGAGTTTTAAGATTGGGGATAAGGTGTTGAAAGAGGTGGTTGAGATGGGAAGAATGAATGTGAATAAAGTAAGGGAGAAATTTGAAGGGCCTTTTGAGATTTTGGAAGTGGGACCGAGTGGATTGAGTTATGTTTTGGGGAAATTGCGAGTAGGTGGGGGACTGGATGAGGTTAGGGCACACCATAACCAGCTCCGTAAGTGGAGGGAAGTACCACACTATGTTCAGGAGAATGCGATGAGTGAGTGGTTGAGGGTGAATAAGTATGAGCCGACTGTTGGTGAACAAATTGGTCTGGGAGATCGACAGTTGGTGTTGGTTGAGTATGGAAGAAAACAGAAGAGTGTGGAGAGAGGAAGTGGAAGGGAAAAGCGTGAACGGCATGGTAAAGGGGTTGGTGGTAGGGTGCAAACGGTTGATAAAGCGTGTGCTACGGATGACTTTGGGGGAATGAATGATACTTGTGGTGTATGTGGATTTGAGTTGACAGGGACAAGTAAGACTTCAGTGAGAAGGAAACTGAATAGTGAGGAGGTGGTTGATAGGATGGATAAGTCTTTGCAGGAGTTTGACAGAAGTATGGATGAACTGAGTGGTTTGGTGGCCGAAATAGGGGAGATGTTGGAACCAGAGTTGGAAGACATTGGTGAAGTAGTGAATGGAATTTGGGAGGATGGTAGTGAGGGAGATAATGGGAGTTTGAAAGAAAGTGGTTTGGAAGAAGTGAATGGCGATGTAACTGAAAGAGTGTATGATGGTCCTCAAACAAGATCCAGGGACCTGCATCTGAGCATCCTTGGTGTTGCGAAGGCAATTTAGTGTGGATGTTTGCGAGTGTAAGGAGATGTTGTTCAAATGTAATGGGGGAGGTAATATGGAGGAGTAATTTTAGTTTATATTTGACAACATCTACAAAGGTTGTGTGAGAGAGAGAGAGAGAGAGAGAGAGATTGGTGGAAGAATGAATGGGAGTGGTTAGATGGCGGTCGGAAGCATGTCTGTTGTGGCGCTCTGTAGGTAGTCAATGGAAGTCTGTTACGAGAGTTGTAAACAGTGAGGCGTCTGGTCAAGTCAGTGTTGGTTTTGGCAGCAGTTTTCCTTTGGTGTGTCGTTGTTTGGGTGTTATTTGATAGATTTTGGGGTTGTGAAGTTGTTGTGCGTGTGTCTGTCTGGTTGTGGTGAGGTTAAGAAGGTTGGTGGTGCATTTTCGGTGTCTGTTAGTGGTGGTTGGGGCAGGGTTGGTTTTGGCGGGTTGTTGTACTGCTGTAAGTCGTGTGGTTGTCGTGTTTTTTCAGGCGGTTGGTGTTCATCTGCATTTAGTCGTTGGGTTATTGAGTTTTTGTGGGGTTGTGGGTCCCGGGTGGTTGATTTGTGTTTGGTTGTCGGCGGTGGTTGTGTGTTGGCTTCCCTATAGCCTATATCCAGTGGACGACAGCACAGCCTAGTCCTAGGTATCAGAAGCCAGCGGTGAGTACCTGTTTGTGTTTTTTGTTCGGTATGTAGGTATTGGGGCAATTGTCCTGCTGTGTTTTTTAGTGTTAAGTGGAAAGTGTGATTGAGGGTGGGTTTGATAGCCAGACAGGTTAAGTTTATGTGGGGAGGTTACTTGTTTTTGTGATCCCGCCACATCGTCTTCAGTTAAGAAGTTCTTACCATCCAAGTTGGTTAAGAAAACTCCAAAGGAATCAAGGCCTTCGCAACAGCCCTTTCGAGGCAGAACGTTCGCTCGACCCGCCTTTAGAGGTAAGAGAGTACCCGCGAAAAGAGGAGCCAAGACCACCTCTGAACAATGAGATCTCAGTCCTCCAGACGACAGTGGGAGCCAGACTTCAAGGTTTTTGGGAAGTTTGGCAGAACATGAAGGCAGATCCCTGGGCTGTCAACGTAGCTCGGGAAGGGTACAAGATTCCTTTCTTAAAGAGACCTCCTCTCGCAACATCTCCGAGAGCCCTCGGGGCAAATTACAACGATTTAGTGAAGAAAACGGCTCTGTGGGAGCAAGTAGCTTCCATGCTAGAGAAAGGAGCCATAGAACCTGTTCTGGATCACGAATCTCCGGGATTTTACAACCGGTTGTTCCTGGTTGCAAAGTCCTCGGGAGGTTGGAGGCCAGTTCTGGACGTAAGTCAACTGAATCTTTTCGTAGAAAAGACCAAGTTCACTATGGAGACGAACGATTCAGTGCTGGCAGCGGTACGTCCAGGGGACTGGATGGTGACCCTGGACTTACAAGACGCATACTTTCATATTCCGATTCATCCAGGAAGCAGGAAGTATTTAAGGTTTGTGATTCAGGACAGGGTCTTTCAGTTCAAGGCCCTGTGCTTTGGCCTTTGAACAGCCCCCCAAGTGTTCACGAGGATGATGTCCAATGTGGCGAGATGGTTGCACTTAAGAGGGATCAGAGTGTCTTTTTACCTGGACGACTGGTTGATAAGATCCCAATCAAGAAGTCAATGTCTGGAGGACTTGAATCAAACGTTGAACTTAGCAAAAGACCTAGGTCTTGTGGTAAACATGGGAAAGTCTCAATTGAATCCCCAACAACAGATAGTTTATTTGGGGATTCAGATATCGTCAGTGACTTTTCGGGCTTTTCGTCCCCCGAAAGGCAAGCCCTATGCATTTGGAAGGTGCAGGACTTTCTAGAGAAAGACCGATTGCCTCAGCAGAGAGTGGATGAGTCTACTGGGCACACTCTCTTCGCTAGAGAGGTTCATTTCTTTAGGAAGACTGCACATGAGACCTCTACAGTTTTTCCTGAAGGATTCATGGCCAAGAAAATTGCAACCGGATTCCTTCCAGTTTCTGAATTCCTGCCGAAGTGAAGGAGGAATTAAAGTGGTGGCTAACTCTAGGCAGGTTAGCAAGAGGGATGTCGCTTCAGCAGAAGAGCCAGACCTCATCTTGTATTCCGACGCGTCGGACGCGGGTTGGGGTGGAGCGACATTAGGCCCTCAAGAGGTCGGGTGGGGACTTTGGAGCAAGGAAGAAACAAGTTGGCACATAAACAGGAAGGAACTGATGGCAATTTTCTTGGCCTTGAAGCACTTCAGAGAGTGATTCGAGACAAGACAGTGCAGATCAACTCTGACAACACCACGGCTCTGCATACATCCGCAAACAAGGAGGACTCATTCTTTTCCCCTCTACAAGCTGGCAAAGGAAGTTCTGCTTTGGGCGGAAGAGGAAAACGTCGTGCTGCTCACCAGGTTTATACAGGGGGAGAAAAATGTGAGTGCGGACCTGTTGAGCAGAAGAGAACAACTTCTCCCGACGGAGTGGACTTTGCACATGGAGGTTTGCCAGAGCCTGTGGAAGTTGTGGGGCCGTCCGGTAGTAGATCTTTTTGCGACAGCCAGAACAAAAAGATTGCCAACCTATTGCTCTCCGGTTCCAGATCAGGAAGCAGTGGCGGTCGACGCATTCCTGATGGATTGGACAAACTTAGATGTTTACGCTTTTCCTCCATTCAAAGTACTGGGGAAAGTTATGAAGAAGTTCAGGGAGAGCCAAAGGAACGAGGATGACCTAATAGCTCCGTTTTGGCCGGCCCAAAGTTGGTTCACAGAGGTACTGGAATGGACAATAGATATGCCAAGAACTCTTCCTCTAAGAGTAGATTTACTTTAGACAACCCCGCCCACTTCGACAGTTTTTTCAACAAGAATACCCTCGCTCTGGGTCTGGACTGCGTTCAGACTATTGAAAGTCTTGTCAGAGCGAGGGGATATTCTAGAGAGGTGGCCAGTGCAGTGGTTAGATCCAGAAGAACCTCCACAATTACAGTATATCAGTCGAAGTGGGAGAATTTCCGGAAGTGGTGTAAGAACAGGAAAGTGTCTTCATCCAGTACCTCTGTGACCCAAATCGCAGACTTCCTTCTATACTTGAGGAAGGATTTAGGATTGTCAGTTTCTACAATCAAAGGCTATAAAAGTATGCTAACCTCAGTGTTTAGACACAGAGATCTAGACATCTCGAATAACTTAGACTTAGAGACTGATTAGGTCATTTGGTACCAAGAAACAACCCCAATGCAGGCCACCTGCTTGGAACCTCGATGTTGTCTTGAAGTATTTAACCTCTAGCAAATTCGAGCCTTTAGAGAAATCCTCTCTGAGAGATGTTGCTAAGAAAACTATCTTTTAGTCGCTTTGTGGCAACAGCTAAAAGAGCTAGTGAGCTTCAGGCCATATCGAAGAAGGTGGGATGGAGACATGGCAACGCATGTGTTCATTCCAGGAAGGTTTCTTGGCCAAGAATGAGAATCCGGCTAATCCTTGGCCAAGATCCTTTGAAGTTTTGGGTCTTTCTGAGTTAGTGGGTCATGAGCAAGAAAGAGTTCTCTGCTCAGTGAGAGCATTGTGATTTTATATGGAAAGAACAAGAGAGATCAGAGGGAATTCTGATGCTCTTTGGTGTTCAGTTAAAGACCCCAGTAGACCCATGACGAAGAACGCTCTAGCCTTCTTCATGAGAGAGTTGAGTAGAGAAGCTCACATGTTGTGTCAAGAGCAGAGCTTTGGTATTTTGAAAGTGAAGGCTCATGAAGTCAGGGCAGTTGCGACTTCTTTGGCTTTTAAAAAGAATTTAGCCCTCAAAGAAATTATTGAATCCACATATTGGAGAACTAATTCAATATTTGCGTCTCATTATCTTAGGGATATTCAGACAACCTTTGATAATTGTCAGACGCTAGGTCCATGCGTGTCCTCTGGTACAGTATTGGGCAAAGGAGTTACTACCCCATAACCTTCTTTTAAGCTAGTTGATTTTATTAGGTGATGGTGTTTGTGTTTTTTTTTTTTTTGGTCGTCTGAGAAAAGTGTTGTGTACTTTTATCAGTCTTGTTAGTATTATCTTGGTGTGGTGTGTGTGTAGTTCAGGTAAATGATCTATTACTAGCTTGAATGCCGTGGCATAAGAGGGCTGTACGGTTCTGTCAACACATTGGTCACGTCCAGTTGTCAGTTCCAGTCTTAGCTTCAACATACAGGACACTTCCTTGTTTAGAGCTCCTAAGGTTTAAGCAGGCTTAGAGGCAGGACCTATGAAGTCAGCTACCTTAGCAGGTAAGGAACCTAGAGTAAATGGATAATTTTAATTATTTATACTCTAATAATGTTGCTGTCTTTGACCCACCTCCAAATGTGTCAATCAGCTATATATATATACCTTCCAGGTAAGTGTCATACATTAAAATGAAGTTTTTATGTTAAAACAAAGTTTAATGTATACTTACCTGGCAGGTATATATAATTTAATGCCCACCCTCCTCCCCTCAGGAGACAGGGTTCAGAGAAAATCTGGCCCAAATGGGAACGGTTCCTAGCGCTAGCGCCACGGTAACGGGGTGGTGGTTGCCTGAACTACTAATAGGTTACTAGCGTTTTCCGCGAGTTTTGAAAATTTCTGCCAGGTGGAACAGAGAATATAGCTATATATATACCTGCCAGGTAAGTATACATTAAACTTTGTTTTAACATAAAAACTTCATGTTCATTCAGTATCTTCTTTCTGATGTGAGGTTCTATGGTTGAAACACAGGGTACAAAAATATCTGTATTCTCTGAGACTACATGGTGAAGGATCAGATAAAATGGGACAGGTCTTCCAATGATGATGGATGGCTAATTCAAGTCTGATCACAACCTGGTTTTCAAATCATAAAGTGAGCTCGAACATACGAACATACACACAGATGACATAGATTACAAGTCATGTAGGCCGTTTGGGTTATAGGTCACTGTGGTTGTCTCAAGCAGGAAGCTTTGACAAGTTTACTAAACAATAGATTTAATGACCACATATGACGGCAAACCAGACACTGACTGATACAACATGTCATCTTAGCCTACTTTATCTTATCTGGTCTGATCGCATTCCTGCAAGCAAATTGGTTGACCTCTTGGGTCATTGAATTTAATTAATCATAGTTTTAGTTTTTATATATGAAATAACATTCCATATTTTTAATGTATACCTAAGGGCTTCATTTTTTAGGGATGTATTCTATATTCCTGGATTTTCTGTGGTCTGGCAGTGGCCTGGTCCCAAGGTGTCTGGATTTAAGAGGTTTGTGAGGGTGTGAACAAAGAGGTAGGTAGAAGTGTACTGACTTTATTATAGGCAAGGGAAATTCATATATACAACATGCGGGCGGAAATGTGGTGTCCGACCCGCGAAATAGTAAAAAATGGGTCGGCGACAGCTGATTTGTGTTTCTTAGGAGGCATATAATTATGAATATAAAAGTATACAAAATTTGATGTTACATGATACATACATTGGCGGAAAGCCCGCTGAACACTCTCTCGAATGGAAGTAAGAACAACGCGATTGTAGGAATATGTACAATGAATTTGCAGATAAAGCGTTGTCCTTACAGGTTAGACTGTAACAACCTTATAGGTATGGATTTCGTGGATCCTGATTATGATGGTAAATGCATGTACCTTCCATTAAACAACAGCGTGCATACAATATGTAGTCTTGTTTTGGCATCAAAACCGTCTGCTAGTCTTATTCTGACTATTTCTTGACAAAAATAAAAATCTTCCCTGTGACTATTAAAGGTTCCTTCAGGTCAGATTTTTCTGATAAAAGATTATAGTGAATTATAGAATTTTTAAAAACTGATTTTTAGTAGAAAAACATTACTTTTACCATACTTGCCCTCCCCCCGTCCCTTTGTTCTGTTGCACGAAGTGAGACATCATAGGTGGACTGAGAGGAGACCATAGTTGCTCTGCTAACCTGGAGTGGACGAGAGGTCTTCTGTAATGGGGTGTGTTAAAGTAATAGATTTTTATTGCTAAAAAATTATCATTTATAGATCTTTTAAGGTTAGCTTTAGTTTAATTTTTCTAATTACAGTTTTGGTGTGTGTAGTGTGCATTGGAGTATGTTATTACATCACAACATTAATGGAAACACAACAAGAAACTACAAAGCCAGTTATTGGACCCTTGGCATCTGCTAGGGTACATGTGAAGCTGGACATTGGCTTCTATTTGCTTATATTTGCAGGTAATTGTGAAATTTTGGTAATTTTGATTATCTTAACACAGTTTTTAGCTTGGCACCTTAATTTTTCTTACTTACAGGTTTTGTTGTTTGTAAGATAAAGCTTCAGCAGAGTATGAATTAAAATTTTCATACAATGAACTTACCTGTCAGATATATACATAGCTAAGACTCCGTCGTCCCCGACAGAAATTCAAATTTCGCGCCACTCGCTACCGGTAGGTCAGGTGATCTACCTGCCTGCCCTGGGCGGCAGGACTAGGAACCATTCCCGTTTTCTATCATATTTTCTCTGTTGCCGGTGGTATCAACATTGTTGTTACTACCTCCTGACTGGAATTCGCTTTTCAAGACCTTATTGATCATCTTTATTGGATTTCTTGGTGACGTACTGGATCGTTGTTTTGGCATTCGCTACTGTGGACTGGATTTGGACTTGCTTTTGATTTTTTCTAATAGAATGTCTGATTCAAGTGTTAGTGTGAGAGTGTGTGAATGTAGGCTGCAAGGTGAGGATACCGAAGGCTTCGGTTGATCCTCACACTGTATGTCGTAAATGTAGGGGGTTTGACTGTTCTTTGGCTAACACCTGTATTGAGTGTGAAAAGTTGGATGCTAATGAATGGAAGACTCTAACTTCTTACTTGAAGAAGTTAGAGAGGGATAGGATTAGACGGGCTGCACAAAAGAGTGTGAGTACAAGGCCGATTGAGCCTTTTTCTGAGTCTAAATCTCCTTTTGTTAATGAATATGATTCTCCCTATGTATCTGAATCCTCACAGGCTTTGCATTCGGATTCGGCTTCTGAAATCGCCAATCTGAAGGCTACTCTTCGTAAAATGTAGACAAAGATGGCGGCCATGCAAGGTAAGGCTAGTGATTGTGAATTACAAAGTGAAGTGAGTGTTCCCAGTGTTGTGGAGGGGGCGTCTGACCGTCCCTGCGATGCTCCCAGGCCTAGACCTCTTCCAAACTCACATACCCAGAGGAGTAGGAAAGTCGAAAGTCGTACGGAGGTTGTGGGGAATCCCCAACGGTCAGGCGTCCCTTCAGCAGGTTCTGTTTCGTTACAGTCTGCTCAGGACCGCTCAAATAGAAGCGTCCTACGAGATTGTTTCTCGTCGTCCGGTTCTCCTTCACCTAAACGAGGGTGGAAGGACTCGGATCTTTCTAGGCCACTGAAAAGGCATTGGAAAGAGCGCACGTTCGACTCGAGCCCGGAGCGCTTCTCGGAGGAAGTCCGCTCTATCAAGAAGGCTAAGCTGGTTTCGACGCCTCCTAGAGCTGTATTTGATGATCGCACTCCTTCGAGTTCTCCTGCTTCTTCTATTGAAGAGGACGCTGGGGTGGCTTCCAAGAGGATTTTGCTTGCAGTTCAAGAGCAGATTGCCTCTTTGGTTGGAGTTCTTTCAAGGGATCCCCCTCGCAAGAAGGACGCTAGACTTCCTATTAAGAAGTCTCATCTTCTTTCTCCAGCCAGACGTGAAGCGTCCGCCAGACATGGGACGTCTTCCAGGCACGAAGAGTCGTACAAACGTCAGGATCTATCCGAGCGAGTTGCTCGAGATCAGGATACGCTCAGGCCTGAGGCGCCAGCCAGGCGCGAGGATTCAGCCAAGCGCGAGGCGCCAGCCAAGCGCGAGGATTCAGCCAGGCGCGAGGCGCCAGCCAGGCGCGAGGAGTTGCGTGAGGCGCCAGACAAGCGCGAGACGTCAGCCAGGCGCGAGATGCCAGCCAGGCTACACGCTCCAGCCAAGCGTGAAGCGCCAGCCAAGCGCGAGGCGCAAGACAAGCGCGAGGCGCCAGCCAAGCGCGAGGAAGCTGTTCAGGCACGAGAAGTCAAGCAGACGCGAGACTTCTTTTAGACGTGAGAGAGAGTCGGTTCACTCTATGAGCCCCTCTCCTAGTAGGAGTTTGTCACCAGTAGAGAGAGAACGGGATGAAGATCCTCTCGTTTTTCAGGCCGATTCTCCACAAGGTGGAGAAGGAGATTCGGAAGAAGAGGGTGACGGGAGAGAAGGAGTCTCGAACTATAAAGTTCTAACTGACCTTCTTTACGAGAATACGGAGATTCTTTAACTCCTGCCGCTCCTCTTCGCCTAGATCACTGTTTTCGAGTGCGATTGTGCCTAAGTCTTCGTTGGTCTTGAGATGAGACCTACGATCTCTATGAAGAGAGCGCTTCAGTCCTTAGACAAATGGATGTTGTCTAAGAAGGATCTGGGCAGGACCACCTTCTGTATGCCTCCAGCCATACTTTCTGGCAAGAGAGGTTTCTGGTACCGAACTGGGGAGAACATGGGCCTTTCTCTTCCAGCGGCAGCCGAAGCGGACTTTTCAACCTTGGTTGACTCGTCAAGGAGACACGCTTTGAATGGAGCTCGCGTGTCTTGGGCTATTTCGGAGACGGATCATCTCCTCAAGGGACTCTTCCATATTTTGGAAGTGTTTAATTTTCCTAGACTGGTCCCTTGGGGTGATGTCTAAGAAAGCTCATGACTCGGATGGTCTTGACCCCGAAGTCATTCTCAGTATTCTTGCTTGTATTGACAAGGCGGTACAAGACTGGGATCGGGAGAAATCTCCTCTCTTTTCGGAGCAGTACTCCTTAAGAAGAGGAGTATTTTTAGTTTCATTCCTAACCAAGGCGGTTTCTCCCTCTCAGAGAGCAGCCCTGGTTTTCGCTCCCATGTCTGACTTCCTGTTTCCTTCTCAGTTAGTGAAGGACATTTCTCGATCACTGACTGAGAAGGCGACTCAGGATCTTCTCCTGCAAACTGCAAGGAAGAAGAGACCTCTTGTTTCCGTTGACAAGAAAGGACCGACTTCTACGGTTCAGCCCTTTCGAGGAGGGCCTCTCTCCAGAGCTACCTCTAAGAGAAGAGGTCTTGAGAGGAGAGGTAAGGCTCCTTCCCGTCCCTTTAAGAAGGGAAGTGAGACAGACAGCCTCCAAACACCAGTGGGGGCCAGGCTTCTGAATTTGCAGACGCCTGGTCACTCATAAACTCAGACGCCTCTTCCATGTCCATAATCAGGAAGGGATATCTTATCCCCTTCCCAGACAGTCCTCCACTAACGACCATTCCGCGGGAACTGTCAGCCAGATACAGGGACCCTGTACTGAGGATACTCTTCGTCTGATGGTGAATCAAATGTGGGAAAAAACAAAAAGAGCTATAGAACTGGTTCTAGAGCAAAACTCTCCGGGGTTTTACAATCGGCTTTTCCTGGTTGCGAAAGCCTCGGGGGCTGGAGACCAGTTCTAGATGTCAGCGCTCTGAACAAGTTCGTTCGAAAGGAGAAGTTCTCTATGGAGACTTCGGCCTCAGTCCTTGCGGCGTTACGTCAAGGAGATTGGATGGTGTCGCTGGATCTCCAGGACGCCTATTTTCATGTCCCGATTCACCCTTCGTCGAAGAAGTACCTCCGTTTCATGACGGGGGGAAGGATCTTTCAGTTCAGGGCCTTGTGTTTCGGCCTATCCACAGCTCCTCAGGTCTTCACAAGCCTGGATGAAGAATGTGGCGAGGTTTCTTCACCTCAAAGGCGTCAACATCTCTCTTTATTTGGACGATTGGCTCATCAGGGCCAGAACAGAGAGACAGTGTTTGGAGGACCTTTCTTGACCCTAGATCTGATAAAGGCGTTGGGACTACTCGTGAACCTCGAGAAGTCACAGCTGATTCCCAGACAGAACTTGGTCTATCTGGGGATTCAGATGGATTCTCGGGGTTTTCGAGTATTTCCTTCGCAAGAGAGAATCGTGAGAGGCTTGGAAAAAAAGTCTCTCTCTTCTTAGGGAAGAACGAACTTCGGCGAGGGAATGGTTAAGCCTACTAGGCACCTTTCCTCGCTCGAAACAGTTCTTTCCTCTAGGAAGACTACATCTTCGCCCTCTTCAGTTTTTCCTAAGGAGATCGTGGAACTGGAAGACGGGACTTCTCTCCGACAGTTTTTTTCTCCTTCCAATGGAGATGAAACCACGACCTGCAATGGTGGTTGTCCCCTCTAAAAGAGAACAAGGGAATTTCTCTGGAAGTTCCGAACCCAAGCCGAGTGTTGTATTCCGACGCATCGGAGAAGGGTTGGGAGCAACACTAGGACCGAGAGAAGTGTCAGGCACCTGGAAGGCAGCACAGGTGTCCTGGCACATAAATTGCAAAGAACTTCTAGCAGTTCACTTAGCGCTAAAGTTCTTCGAACCCTTTGTGACGAACAGTGTGGTCCAAGTGAATGTGGACAACACTACAGCCCTGTCCTACATTCGGAAGCAGGGAGGAACACAGTCAGTGTCGCTTTACGAGATAGCAAGAGATCTGCTAATTTGGGCCTCACAAAGAAACATCGCCCTCCTAACAAGATTTGTTCAGGGGACGAGAAACATCAGGGCGGACAGACTGAGCAGGGAGAAGCCAGGTCCTTCACACAGAATGGACTCTTCATTCAGAGGTGTGGTCAGAGTCTTTGGGATCTTTGGGGCACTCCTCACGTAGATCTGTTCGCCACATTCCTTTCCAAAAGGCTGGAAGTCTTTTTTTGTTCAGTGGTGGAAGACCCAAGAGCTCTCGTGGTCGACGCCTTCCTGCTGGACTGGTCTCATTGGTGGACGTGTACGCTTTCCCCCCTTTCAAAATCCTGGGACAAGTGTTGAGAAAGTTCGTAGCGTCAAACGGGACAAGGATGACCCTGATAGCCCCGTTTGGCCAGCACAAGATTGGTTTGCAGAGGTGCTGGAGTGGACAGTAGACTTCCCAAGATCCTTCCAAAAAGGATGGATCTTCTCAGACAGCCACACTTTGAGAGGTTTCATCAAAACCTCCCCGCTCTCGCTCTGACTGCCTTTCGACTATCGAAAGACTTGTCAGAGCGAGGGGGTTTTCCCTCGCGAAGCTGCAAGCGCTATCGCTAGAGCCCGCAGAGCTTCCACTAGACGAGTCTATCAGTCGAAGTGGGAGGTATTCAGAAGGTGGTGTAAGTCTAAGAAGTTGTCCTCCTCCAGTACCTCTATAACCGAAATCGCCGATTTCCTATTGTTCTTGAGAGAGGTCTCTCATTTGTCTGTATCGACAATCAAAGGATACAGGAGCATGCTGTCGGCAGTATTTAGAAACAGAGGCCTAGACATTGCTGACAATAAAGATCTGCACGACTTGATTAGATCGTTTGAAACGACAAAATCGAAGGAACTAACTCCACCCAGCTGGAACCTGGACGTAGTTCTCAAGTTCCTTTCGTCTGACAGATTTGAGCCTCCCCACGTAGCTTCGTTCAGGGATATAACAAGAAAATGCTTGTTTCTCCTATCTTTGGCGACAGCCAAAAGAGTTGGCGAACTTCATGCCCTAGAAGATGAAGTCGGCTTTAACAAAGACTCGGCCTTTTGCTCGTTTAGAACTCTGTTTCTAGCGAAGAATGAAAATCCATCGAATCCCTGGCCCAAGAGATTCGAGATCAAAGGCTTATCGAGTCTAGTAGGGAGAGAAACAGAGAGGTCTCTTTGCCCGGTAAGAGCCTTGAAGTTCTTCTTACAAAGAAAGCAAAACAAATGGGGAGGCTCTAGACAAAGTCTTTGGTGTTCGATTAAGGACCCCACAAGAATCATGTCTAAGAACGCATTAGCTTTCTTCATTAGGAGCGTCATTACGGATGCTCACAAGTTCTGTCCTGACGACTCTTTTCCGCTTTTAAGAGTAAAAGCCCATGAAGTTAGAGCAGTGGCGACGTCTCTCTCTTTTCAGAAGAATATGTCATTAAAGAAAATCATTGACACGACATATTGGAGGTGCAATTCAGTTTTTGCATCTCACTATCTTGAAGACGTTCGCGTGACCTACGAGAAATGTTTTTCTCTGGGACCATTTGTATCGGCGGATACAATACTGGGTACGGGAGCAAACACCAATCCTTAAATTTGTACATACCTTCTACTAGATATGTTCTAGATTTCTGCTGACAAAGAGGGCTCGGTGCTGCACTGGCGGCCAGTCACTGTTGTTCAGTAAGGAACTCATTGTGATATCTTTTAGGGGAGTAGTAAAAATTGAGAGTTTTTGTATGAATGAGTTTTTCGTTTCGAGTTATGGGTTGTTTGTTTATGAGTTCGGGGATAACTCAGAACAATTCTATATACTAACATGGTGGTTAGGATCAGGTGGTCGGGATTGGTTATGCTCCTTCACAAGGTGTGTTGTCAAAGAAGTGGTCCAGTACCCATTGACAAAGTCCTTTTAGGCTCTGCCGAGTAAGCGGTTCTTATACCCATCGACAGACCCACAATAAGAACTCTAGCCCCCCCCAATAGATCTAATATCTCGCTAAAGTCTTGAGGTGATGCAGACTACCGGGCTACAGCCACGAAGTCTACCACCTATCAGGTAGGAACCAAGGTTTTTTCTTTTATACCTACAACATATGTTGTTTACCTGTCTATTCCATATTAGCTGTCTCTGACCCTCCACCAAAGGGTGCCAATCAGCTATGTATATATCTCGACCGGGTAAGTTCATTGTTATGAAAAACTGTATTGTTATAAAATACAAATAAAGTTTCATACATACTTACCTGGCAGTATTATACGATAATGGCCCACCCAGCCTCCCCGCAGGAGACAGGTGGAAGAGAGAAAATATGATAGAAAACGGGAATGGTTCCTAGTCCTGCCGCCCAGGGCAGGCAGGTAGATCACCTGACCTACCGGTAGCGAGAGGCGCGAAATTTGAATTTCTGTCGGGGACGACGGAGTCTTAGCTATGTATATATCTGCCAGGTAAGTATGTATGAAACTTTATTGTATTATAACAATATCATGTTTAGTTGTAAATACATATATATGGTCATTTTTGGTCATGGCAGTATAAACATTTATACAAAATTGTAATTTTAGATTAATAATAAATATAATGAAAAGATCCAAATTCTATTTAATGCCTTATAATTTTTCTTATAAAAATACTGAAAAGATCAAGTTCTCTGTAATGCCCTATAATTTTTCTTACTCTCTCTCCTCAGGTGCATTGTCAGTTTTTGCAGTTGGGTTTAGTTGGCTTCGACCATCTCACATCTTTCAAGAAGGTGACACTGCTCCTTTAGTGGAGGAGTGGGGAGGCCTTGAGGGTCTTGAAACATTCTCGATTCCTCCTGGTGGAGGCCCAATGGTTCCCCCCATCCCTTATATGCACAATGTTGAACCCCCACCACCAGTTGAAGGTCATCCCCCACCCCCGTATACTCCCTAATCGAGTCACAAATGTTACCTTAGATATTTTATTATATACTATCATTGTAGGTTCTAGATAAAAATTGAAAAAACAATAGTAGTGTTAATATCATCCGGGCTAGAAAAATAATTTATTCAACTTTTACCCAATAACTAAGTGAAACTCATTAAATTGTGGAAAGGCTTTAAAAGTATGGACGGTGGGTACAAGTTTCTCTTCGGTTTGCACACGTGTAATACAGTACTACTATATAGTTGATTTTATTTCCAGGAAAGCAATCAAGTAGTGCAGGCTAAAAAAAAAATTAGGAACAGTGAAACTACAACATGGTTCCCCCCATCCCTTATATGCACAATGTTGAACCCCCACCACCAGTTGAAGGTCATCCCCCACCCCCGTATACTCCCTAATCGAGTCACAAATGTTACCTTAGATTGTCATTAGATGAAGTGATGCTCGGATTTTTTTGCTATATGCAAGTTAACATCACAAGCTCCTTGGGTCAAGCTGCATACAATTGCAAGGAGCCTCAAGATCCTGACCTAAATTAACCAAATATAGTAGTAAAATCGAAGTAACTCATTTGTGAAGTCAAGATTTCGATGCCCGTTGTCTAAAATTCCTGTTGTTAAGACCGAAGGTTTGTTCGCTTATGAACAATTATTGAATAAGCTTGGAGCCCTTTGCTATTTTTAACATGAAATAGATGGAAGTGGCAGAGGTGGATGAAAATGAAGTGGCAGAGGTGGATGAAAATGAAGTTACATTACATTTCCATATCTGGATTGGTAAAGCACAAGAGATGCCTGCTTTTAGTAATAATTTCAAGGAAACTTACTTGTTTACAGAATAATTAGTAGAAAGATAGTGCTATTTAGTGCCCCATTATTGCTTGCATTTTTCCTTAGGTGCATTGACAGTTTTTGCTGTTGAGAAATCCATTTGGGTAGGTTGGAAAATTTTGTGCTCCTCATAGGACATGGCTTATAGAAAAAGAAGGAGACTTCTGGAACTGACATGAGTAGTCTCATGACAAAGTTAGAGGGAAGGGTAAGGATAATTAAAAAAGATGACCATAAAAACTTTTAATGTATTCAATTATTAATCTAGACAAAGGAAAGGCATTGCTCAGAAAGAACTATACCAGGTTATATTGAACCCTCCTGCAGTCAGCTCATTAGTCAAATCAACAGTACACAATATATCACATTTGTAATCCATGCCATTTTATTGAAACAGAAAATTTAACTAAACCCATGAAATATAAATATTTTATGTAATAAAATTCACACACACACACCAGTAGCATCAGATATTTAGAATTCAGTTCCTGATGTACATAAAAGCTAGTTTAAATGGAGTTCTAATGAATTTAAACTTTGTCGTAATGCTTTTTAGAAATAACAACATACCAGTAACAGACAGGTTTGTAGATGGACGGACAGGAAGTTCTAACTGGTTCCTGGCCTTCTGGTATGGTTAGCAATTAAGACTATATCAAATATATGGAATAAAAGAAAATTTCATTATAAGCTGGCAGGCATTATGTAATAACTAAATGCAATCCTACAATTATGATTTACATGCAAAAACCAAAAAGCCTGCCAAGTTTTTAAGACTCAATATATTCTCTAAGAACTTTGAATACTGTTAATACTCATATATATACCTGTACTGCCAAGGTATGGGAGCACTGTATAGCTCTGTGCGCCCGATATTGTAGTCTTTCAGTCGATGATAGTAAGGCTACACTTAAAATTTTAAACCTGTGCACACATATATATATCACACTTGGAGGTAACCTGCAATACCAGTACAGTTAGTTTCATCATTCGCAATAAAATTATATTTATAAATGTGATGAGGTATTTGAAACTGAGACTTATTCAGTTTCAATATCCCTTTCTTTCCTTCTTTGCAAAAAAGTTTTGCACTAAGAAATGTAACAAACAATGCTGACAAATTGACTTCAGAAGTTTTTATCCACCAATATTCCTTATGCCGATACATTATTCAGCAGCTGCATTGATTTGGAGATGATACGCTTATCTTCTCTTATAAACATGACTTTATAAAAAAAAATTACTCTGAAAAAGATTGTAATTAAAATACAGAAGAAACAGAGTACTGTATGGTACTCAGAAGAAATGAGAGAGAGCAAGAGAGAAATTGATACAATTTCCTTCTCATCCTGCATATCTAAAGATGAACATGATGGCATAGTACATACTAAAAAAATTGTAGACACTTGGGACTACAAAGTTTAATAAAGTCTGAAAAATATTGCAAACTTTCATGCCTTCAACAAACACAGAAAAGGTAATTAACATATACTCAGAAAAATTTGCATAGGACATTGAATAAGAATGTCTTAGCTGAAAAGGGCCCATTAAAGTAGGTACCAAGATGCTGATGCTCATGTACCAAACATATCTGCAACAATTACCATATTTGATGGCATATAAGACAAGACAGAAGTGAAACCAACTAATTTGAGCAAAGAATAAGTTGCAAAAACTACACCAAATAATTATTAGGAGTCGTGTAATATCCAAACTCCATTTTTGATTGCTAAAAACTTTGGCTATCATTAAATACTTGCAAATTATAAAATCTACCTTTTTATCAAGCATATCCATTCATACTCCCACCCAACACTGTTTCAAAAGCATACCATAATAAACAAACAGTTTGCACTTGCATTCACACATACAATACAAAGCCCAATAATTATTTTCATCATTGTTGCTCAAAGACAAACACACTGAGCTCAACCATAATGTAAAAGATAAAATGTGTTATATCGCAGTACAATTAAATGGCCATCTTCCAATTACAAAATAAATGACAACCTTAGAAATGTAGCAAGAAAAAATATTTGTATTGCATAAAACAAATTTAGTCTCAAAACTTTTGGGTTTCACTGTAATTTATAAACATGGATTAAAGTTTGTTTATTCTGGTATACAGCAATGAAGCTGTACAAACACACAATGGCTAATACTAATATTCCTTGTTTTATGAATGTGCTATAAATTTATTATTTCTACATGTATGCTGATCTGTCTGCGCAATTATGCATTCATTCAACTTTCAATCTGCAGTTGTCTTTACACCTATGGTGACATCAATTATTAAGATCATACTGAAAATATTAAACAAAAAGAAATTAATAATAGTACTGCTGGGAAATATTTGAGTATTACAGCACTTGTAGTACAAACGAAGCTGTGCCAGATAAATGTACTGGCAGTAGTGTCTGGGTTAACATATTAAACTCTATGATTTAATGAGCTTTTTTTTTTTTTTTTTTTTTTTTTTTGCAGAGTGGATGAAAGTCACATATGCCATTAAATATGCATAACTTATTTACTATCAAAATAAAATTAAGAGGGGAAACCAATATGGTAAACTATAATAAACTGTTAAATTGGCAATGAAAGCAAGTCACTTCCAAGACATACGAAGTAACACTCAAGAGTTTATCTTCTCGCTTAATGTACTGCTTATCATTTTATTTGTCCTTATAAAATTAGCATCAGTACTGCTGTCTAAAGACCCAGCAATGATAAGAAGTGTTTATCCAGTGCATCAAACTCTTAGTATTCTAATAAGTCCTGAAATTACTATACTACAGTCATATCTTCTAGTTCTTCTTCTAATTCTTCTAAATCATCATCATCCCCATCAAACAGGTCTTCATCAATATCAACAGATGGTTCATCTTCAGCCACACCACCCACAGCACCTTCATCCTGTGACACACCTTCATCTGTATCACCATCAGCATTAGAAGCAGCTGGAAAAAAAAAAAAAAACTTACACGAAAATAGTTCTGGCTTAACTATTACCAGCTTTGGTATCCCAGTTCATTGTACACTTATTCATTATTAATCATATTAATTTATATATTTCTTCTTCATTACAGCACTGAATAATCCTGATGGATTCCAGCACTTAGTCCTCAAGACCTAAATTTCATAATCAGTTAATCACTAAAATATTTAAGCTTAATGCTATTGTAATCCAATACTTGTACATTGCACAGCACTGGCTGGGAAAAGCATGTACTTGAAGGTAATTCCTAAACATTGTGAAATGTTACAGTTGATATAAATTTTACTTGTATTTTTAGCAATTTTCAAGATATAACTGGTATGCAATACCATTTGTATTAAGATCAGAAGAGACAACCTCAGAACCTATGGACCTTGGTAATATTAATGAAATCTCAGTTATTATACTTCAAAAGTTCTCTCTGGAATAAGCATAAGTTTCACTTACTGACTACTGTAATGGTGCCAGTTTTCATGTACTTCAAGAATTAAATACCTTTGCTGACACGAGGCCAACTTAAAACTCAAAAGTGTTAACAACTAGTTATTCTATTTTATGAATGACAATTTCAGTTTTATGTTTCAGATTAAAATGATAATTAGTCATTAGCTAGAAGCATAAAGTCAGGAAGCCTCCCCCTTTTTCAGTACTGAGAAGTTAGCAAAGAAGAGCATAAGTTTTTAAACAAACCACATACACTTGGAAAATCTAAGCTCAGATGATTGTTTACACATTTCAATAACACATTTCTGAAAGACTGGGATGTGCTGAGTTGGATTTTTTAACAACAAACTCATCCTGAAATCCTTACAAATGACTCACCTGCATTCAATCCAAGATCAGTTCGTAGCTGTTGCAGTCGATCAGGGTTTGCTATAGAAAGACCAGAGGAAGCTTCTGCTTCTTGGTACTCAGAGAGCAGGTCATTCACGTTGATCTCCTTGTACTAGAAAAGTAAATTATAATTTGTTACAACAAAAAGTTGAAGGAATACCAAAAATGAATAGAAAGAGGAACATATTTATACAGTAATTATGCTGAATACCAAAATTCTGCAGTTCCTTCCAACAATCGTTTCAAGTTTGGATGACAAAATACTGTTTTTACAATACAAATTGCTACAAACTGATTAATCATATCCTCCAACTGTATACAATCCAGGTATGTTCATAAAGCAAAGAATTTCAGACATGCCCAGTCTATGAAGTTATGCCACTTTCAGTTTCTATACAAAAACCAGACAAGCTGCTATTTTGTTAACCCTTTCAGCCTTTCTACCATGGTCTGTGATGTGCCACTGACATGATCCTATTTTGAATGTTTTTTCATTCCATCTTCCTCTTTGTGTGTTGTGCAATTATAATGATAAGTTAGTTTCCATTGTAATGTATTACCTTTCAACTGACAACTGCTATATTGCTCTGTTGTTGCAGAGTGTAGCCTACAGCTCTTCTGTTTTCTGCTATTTTGCAGTTTTCTTGCTAAATTATGGAATTTGAGCATTGAAATAGTTGGCAATTGAATGTATGTATAACAATTTATAGTCTAAACTTGGTTAAAACCACTATTGTATTACATGAAAGGGTGATGAGTAATAGTTTGCATTTGAGGAAATACTGAATACATAATCAATACATAAATGCAATTCAAAAAATCTAAATTAATGCAAAAATGAAAAGAAAATAAATATATGGCAAGCAGGGTAAATACAGCCAAGCAAAAAAATTCCAGCATACTTCATCTTTGTTACAGTACAGTGAATAAAAAAGGACAAAATGTAGTTAGCAAACAGGAACTACCTCCTTGGCAGGTGAATTGTGATGATGAACACAAAGTTTGCCAATTAATCACTATCACTGAATCCTGAAGCTAACTGCTACTATTTAAGCCTCTAAGAATATCAGGGATTGACAATGGTAACATTATTTTATTTTTGTAGATTTAAATTTTTTTAGGTGTTTTTTATCATTTTTAGAGTAACATACATAGTATAACACTGAGCTTCAAACTTTCTATAAACGAATAGTATGCAAGAATTTAAAAAATATTGAAATTTTTTTTTAAATTTTTTCTAATTTCAATAAACGAAAAACTAAAAAAGAATAGTTCAATTTCTCATTGCTGTAGGTAACTTAGTATAAACTCCACTTTTTCCCCACAAAATGATGAGCATTCAGAGCACAAAATCTAGTTAGCACATAAAGAACCAATTTCTGCAGTTGAAAAAAATTCATTACTTAATCTCCATTCAAATACTTTCCTAATCAACCTTCAACTTTCATTACATTTTTATTATTTCTCAAAATATCACTTTGACTCATCACTCATCACATCAGAATACACATGTACAAAAGTAAGCCTCATGTACATCAATGGAACTTTTCCAGTGCAGGGGCAATCTTCTTAAGACTAGAAATTGAACGTGTTCAACTTCAAATGGCTCATCCAACCTATTCCTCAGAATTTTGCACAAAACATTAGCTTTGGTTTGTGTTCACTTTATCATCAGAAACAACTGCAACATCACTCTCAATGGTCAAAAGGGCATTCTAAAATGGAATGAACTCATGCCTCTCTCAATTTTTCTTTTTTACAGTTAGCTAATGCCTACCACCTTATTGAAACATCTATACCTCTTGCTTACACACGACATGATGGAAGTTTTCAGCTTAAAAATTACAATCTGCAAAGCATTCAGTAAAAATGACTGAAGCACAAGCAAGAACAATAAGAACAATGCTTTCTCGCCCAAATGATAAAACCATGTGGCAAGAAAAACATTGAAAAAACTGAATAATTGTGTAAACAGTAATAGTTAAACATCACATTTGTAAAATATCCTTGGAAAAGGGGGCATGGATCGGTTGGGGTTGTTATTCACTAATTTAAAAGGCAAAGGAATGTGCAATTTTCAAAGTTTTTTTCTACAGGAAAATAGCAAAAACAGAATTTTGATATTTGCACCCCAGAAATCAATTTTACAATATGACCTTAAGCCTTGTCATGCACACAACTGCCGACATACATTGGAAACATCCAGAAAAGTAGTCACAGTAGCTAGGATGTCCATCATTGGTGTGGGGATTACTGCAAAAATCATGGTCAGTGGGGAGAGGTCACAACAGGAGGAGACTGCAACCACATCCATAATCTGACTCAGTTGAATCTGCAGTACTAACAAAAATCATGTCTCCTTCACACAAGCCATGAGGAACAGGCTTCTTGGGCGACAGGCAATGCAGGTAAGCAGCTAGCAGGCAAACCAAAAGCCTGTGAGAGTGCTGGCAGGCCAGAGTGTGAGTACCAGGGTGAGACAAAACCATTAATCTGATGACCATTTGCTGCATGTTTCACAGGTGAGAACAAATAAACACTTGGCCAAAACAGCTGCTACATAGGACATGAGGATCTTTATTGAGAAAAATGCACGGCAGGGTTTACTTGGGAGGCTCTTGACTTTCTCAGGGGATATGGGATAAGGAAAGACACACATAATATACACAAAATCACTGCACTTACAAATGTATGTCACAATAGTCGATAAAGCTGTTAGCATACATACAAGTGGCATAACAATCACTATAACCTAAGGCAAAATGTTTAGTAATGAGATCATAATATATTTCATGGAATAACAAAGAGAATTTAGGCCAAAGGCCAAACACTGGGACCTATGAGGTCATTCAGTGCTGAAATGGAAATTGACAGTAAAAGGTTTGAAAGATGTAACAGGAGGAAAACCTTGCAGTTGCATTATGAATCCAGTATTAGGATGATGAAAGAGAATATGAAAGGAGGTACAGTAAAAGGAAGGTAACAATTATAGGCAGCAAAACACACATACTTGGTATAATAATCCAGTACAACAAGAATGTACTGTAAACACTGCATAAACAGACTATACATAGAGATAATAAAATCAATGCCACTGTTGTAAAGTTCCGCCCAGAAAATTAAAAGCTATATATAAGAGTATGTCAACACAATACCCACTCTTCACTAAAATGCAGAAAATAACAAGGAAAAAAAAGTGTAAAGGACAATAGCTACACAAATGAGACCTCACTCCAGAGCACTAACATGTTAATGACTATCTAGTAAGCATTAACAATACTGATGAGCCATAGGTGTAACTATGGGGGAGGCCATGCCCCATTCTGAAACTGGTGCCCCCCCAGGTGCCCCCATTTTGAGTTCACGAATCTTGTAGTAAAAGCCTAAGCTTACTTTTCATATTATTATTATTATTAATAATGTTAAAGTTTTATACACCAAGTAGTTTGGCTGCTTTTTTTATATGAAGATAAGTCGAGTTTTACTATATTAACTGTAAAAAATAAATCAATTTTTTATATATAAAAATGTGATTCAAAAATTGATAGGCTTAAGTACTTTAAAACAACCTTAATATCTTTCCATACGACTTAAAAAAAAAGAATGAGTATTATCATTTGTGCATGCCCAGTGGCCCCCTTATTCAGCTGTGGCCCCAGCTGCCGCCGCCCCCCCAATTAATAGACTCGTAGTTACGCCTATGCTGATGACACCCCCATACACAGCAACAAGAGATGAAAAAGTGCAAATTTATACACCAACAGTGAAAACGGGGACTGGAATGGAGCAAACATTTCAGGCCCTAAATATTCACAACGACTGAAAATTAATTATTCAGATATAATTTACGTATTCATTCTGTTATAAAAACAATAAAGTGACAGAGTCAAAAAATAAAAATCAGTAATGATTAGTGTCAAATTTGGTTTTTTTTTTTTTAAATATCACCTCTGGGTTGTTTGACTGGTCTTCCTCCTTTCACTTTGTTTTCCTCAGGATTGGCGCAGTAACAACTGTGTTACTGAAAAGAGTAGCGGCAGTTAGGTTTTGGAAAGCAGAGTGACTGGTTCACAAGAACACCTGTTCGAGGACTACAGCAACAGTAGTTTTCTGAGGATCACCTTGAGGATGATGGCAGCAACAGCAGTTCCATGAGGATCACCTTGTTGTGGGTGATGGCAGCAACAGCAGTCTCCTAAGTATCACCTTGTTGAAGGATGATGGCAACATGGACAGATTTGAAACATCACTGGGTTGATGGACTTCAAGTACTCAAGGAGGTGGTCTTCACCAGATCATGGTTTTGTCACTATTACTACTGGTTGAGCAAAAGGCTCTAATGGTGTTTTGCCACTATTGCTGTTAGTTTAGCAAAAGGCTCTTATGGTGTTTGGTCACTATTGCTGCTGGCTGAGCAAAAGGCTCTTTTGGTTTTTTTTATTATTATTGTTGCTGAAGCATAAGGCTCTTGTGGATTGTTACGTTATCGTCATCATCATCATTATTATTATTATATAATATTGCACAATATATAACTGGTTTATTATGATTAATATTATGAGAGCAGGTATAGCTCTGGTTATGGATTTACTACTGAAACTATTATTGAATTATGCTGTTACTGTTTGTATTATGCTGGTCTTCTTAACTTTGATTTGCTGTTTATAACCATTCATTGATGATGTTTTGCTGTGCTTTCCAAGGACCTGGACTCATTGTATATAATGTAACATGTAATGTAAATAAACTAGATTAATGCACTAAGGTATTCTCTTTGGCTCCTTCCCCTTTGGTTGTTGCAGACCATCAGACCACTCCAGCCCCATACTTTTTTTTTTTTAAAGAACCTGACGACCCCACAGAAAAGGGGTTCACAAGAAATAGTGACCCTGCCAGGATCGGGTCTTGTTGTGCATGATGGTTCTGTGGTATCCTTTGGGGGAGGAATTGAAAGTGTAGAGTAAAAAAAAATATATAAAAAAAATAACTTATTATTCTGTTAAGGAGGGAGGTGTCATGTTTGTAAAAAAAAAAAAAAAAAAAAAAAAAAAAAAAAAAAAAAAAAAAAAAAAAAATTATATGTGTTAAAAGGACCTCAGGTTTGTATAGTTAGGAAAAATGCAATTTTGGACAAATTGTCATTTGTTCCGACACGGCATACAAACCTTCGGTCCTTTTACAATAGGAAGACTCACTTCTTGGTGGGAGGAATCTGAGTCTTTTGTGAACAGACTGGTGTTCGCCCAACCTTGGAAGCCTCCCTGGTCGTAAGAGCGAGGGAGGGATCCAAGCCTCTGTCCGATTGATCGGGGTGTGCAACCGCCAGGATCAATGGTCAGACCTCTGGACCGAGTACTAAGAGAGAGGCAAGCGTATCTCTTCGTACCAGCAATGTAAGAACTTGTTCCTGTACAGGAGCAAATATAAAGTCATGGGTTTGACTCTTGTAGGCATCCACTTCCCCCCCTTGTAGAAGGAAGTGGTGGATATTCTGCTCCTATCCTAGTGAAAGGGATAGGATGGGGCTCTGTCAAATAGCCCCCCTGCCATCTCGTCCTCATCCAGCGTAGTGACGACCGTGGCCCTCTGCCCACAGGTAGAGGAGGAGGAAAAAGACGGGAAGAGGGCGCCAGTCACTCACTCATTCACACATCCATCACAGTCACACCAGGACTCGATGCTGTTGTCAGCCTGCGAGGGTCTGGGTTAGCTACACAACTTGTTGAGCAGCCACCACGGGTCCCAAGGAAAAGGTATCCAAGGACCTGTGGGCAATATCCCGAAGGTAGGACGTAAAGGTAGTCTGGTTAGACCAGACCCCTGCCTTCAGGACCTGCGCCACGGAGAAGTTCTTACGAAACGCCAACGAGGGGCCAATACTTCTGACTTCGTGAGCTCTCGGACGGGACGTACGGGTGTCGTCACTACCATCAGCTTCATACGCCCTCCTGATGACCTCACGCAGCCAGAATGAAAGAGTGTTCTTGGATACTTCTTTCTTGGTGACCCCGGTGCTAACGAAGAGGCGTCGACACTCAGGCCTGAGGTGTCGAGTTCTCTTCAGATAGCGCCGTAGCGCCCTCACAGGACAAAGCAGCATCTCATCCGCATCATTATCGGTGAAGTCCAATAGGGAGGGAATCGTGAATGACTCGAACCTGTCGTCAGGGATCGACGGTTTCTGAGTCTTCGCAACGAAGTTCGGGACGAAATCGAGCGTCACGGATCCCCATCCCCTGGAGTGTCGTACATCATAGGAAAGGACCATGAAGTTCCCCTACTCTCTTCGCCGATGCCAGGGCCAGCAAGAAGAGGGTCTTGAGGGTCAGATCCTGTCTGACGACTCTCGGAGTGGCTCGAACGGCGTTCGAGTCAGACTCTAAGTACGAGAGTCACATCCACGCAGGGGGCCTGAGTTCCCTGGTGGGCAAGACCTTTCGAAGCTCCTCATAAGCAAGGAGATCTCGAACGAGTTCGAGATGTCCAATCCCCTCAGTTTCAGAACGAGCGCCAAGGCGGCTCTGTATCCTTTGACTGTGGGGACTGAGAGGAGCTTCTCTCGGCGAAGAAAAACGAGGAAATCCGCTACCTGCTGAAGAGTGGCTCTGAGAGGAGATAGACCCCGTCTACGACACCAACCACAGAAGACGCCCACTTCCCCTGGTACACAGCTGCAGAGGACTGACGGACGTTTTCCAGCCATCTCTGTTGCTGCGCTACGAGAAAAGCCTCTCGTTCGCAAGAGATGGTGGATAACAGCCAGCCGTGAAGACGTAGGGACTGGACTGCTCGGTGGTACCGCTCGACGTGTGGCTGGGCGAGAAGGTTGTGCCAAGGGGGGAATCTCTCTCGGTTCTCCTGCGAGAAGAGCCAGCAGGTCCGGATACCAAATGGCCTGTGGCCATTTGGGAGCTACCAGGATCATCCTGAGATTCGGGGTGACCAGTGCTCGACTGATCACCTTGCGAATCAGGCTGAACGGGGGAAATAGGCATAGACGAAGAGGTTGTCCCACGGGTGTTGAAGAGCGTCCTCTGCAGCTGCCCATGGGTCCGGCACGGCCGAGAAGAACACCTGGAGCTTCCTGTTGTGCCGGGTGGCGAACAGATCCACGACTGTCGCCCCCACAGGTCGAAGAGCCTTTCCGCCACGTCCTGGTGTAGAGACCATTCGGTCCCTATCACCTGATCCCGACGGCTGAGCGTTCTGCTACTACATTCCTCTTCCCTGGAATGTAGCGTGCCGACAGCTCTATTGAGTGTGCCTCGGCCCACTCGTGCACCTGCCGAGTCAACTGGTACAACGGGAGAGACACTAGGACCGTGTGTTGAACGTAGGCCCACCCCCGTGGTGTTGTCGCACATCAACACCACTGAGTGTCCCATCAAGCGGTCCTGGAACTCTTGGAGAGCGAGGAACGCTGCCTTGAGTTCCAGTACATTGATGTGAAGGTGCTTGTCGTTCTCGTCCCACACTCCTGAAGTCCAGCAACTCCTCCAGGTGTGCGCCCCATCCCTCGGTCGATGCGTCTGAGAACAGCTGCATGTCCGGGGGGGGAGTGCGCAGAGGCACTCCTCTTAAGAGGTTCCTGTCGTCCAGCCACCAGGCTAGGTCCTGCCTCACCTCCTGTGTCAGTGACACTGGAAAGCTTGGGGGATCCGTCGCCTGTGACCAACTCTCCTTTAGTCTCCACTGAAGAGAACCGCAGGTGAAGACGCCCGTGAGGGACTAACTTCTCGAGTGACGACAGGTGTCCGATCACGACTTGCCATCGCTGAGCTACCTGTTCCTGCCGAGACAGGAACTGGTTGGCTGCCTCCCCTGAATCTGCTGATCCGCGAGTCTGCGGGGAAAGACTCGCCTGCTACCGTGTCGATCAGCATACCCAGGTACTTCATCCTCTGCTTGGGCTCGAGATCGGACTTTTCGAAGTTCACAACGATCCCCAGATCGCGACAGAACTCGAGCAGTCGATCCCTGTCCTGTAGCAACTGCGAGCGGGAAGAGCTCGCCAGGACTAACCAATCGTCGAGATACCTCATCAGACGTATCCCGTGCGAATGGGCCCAAGCAGACACCAGAGTGAACACTCGCGTGAACACCTGTGGGGCGGTTGAGAGACCGAAGCAAAGTGCCCTGAACTGGTACACCGTCCCGTCGAGGATGAGCGGAGGTACTTTCTGGAGGACTGATGAATGGGTATTTGGAAATACGCATCCTTCAAGTCCACTGAAAGCATGAAATCGTTCTCCCTGATGGAGTCGAGCACTGAGCGTGCCGTCTCCATCGTGAACCGGGTGCTGTCGAACAAACCGGTTCAGGTAGAGAGATCTATCACCGGGCGCCAGCCTCCCGTAGACTTTTCCACCAGGAAGAGTCGACTGTAAAAGGCCCGGTGACTGATCCGTGACGATTCTACAGCTCTTGATCAGCATGGTCTTGATCTCCTGTCTCAATGCTACGTCTTCGATGACCCTGGAAAGTACGACTGCTGTTGGGACCGGGTTGGAGGTGAGGGGTGGCCAGAGATTCGAAGGGTAATAGATATCCCTCCGAAGGACATCTACAATCCAGGTCTCGGCGCCGTAGCGCTGCCAAGTTGCCCAATGGCTGGCCAGGCACCCCCCCACTTCCGGCAGCAGGTGAGGGGGAACGCCGTCCCTAGCGTTTCCCCCCTTTCTTCGACTTCTTCCCAGAGCCTCCACGGGAGGAGGAGGGCTGGGAGGAGGGCTGGTTACGGCTCCCCCCTTGGTAGAAGTCGAAGAAGACAGAGTCTTTCCCCGGGGCTTCGACGCAGCTACCGTCTTAGCCACCGAGGAAGCGCTAGCCGAGCTCTTAGACTTGGCCGCAGTCCGAGGCTGCCCAGAAAGCCTTCGAGACTGCCTGGTGAACCAGACGGTCACTGTCGTTCAGTGCGCCGTCTGTCCACCGCAGCGTCCACCATCTTCTCCTGGGGGGAAGAGAGACGTGGAACTCCGTAAAGGTCCGTTGCAAGTCCCAACGCCGCTTCACGCCCGGCCGCCCTGGAAACCCGAGTAAGGACAGCGTCCCTTCGTCGGAAAAGTACCAGGTTGGCCCACAGGTTCACCGTCTGGTGGGCAAGGAAGGAGATGGCTCTTCCTCCAGACTGGCAAAGTCTCCTGAAGGCCGAGTCATCTTCGGGGAGAAATTCCCCCGGAGTTGGCTGCGACCTTAGATACTGTGAGGGACCACAGATCTAGCCAGGAGACGGCCTGGAAAGCTGCCATGGCAGTAGATTCCAGGCCGAGTGCCTCTTGCTGCGAGAACCACACAGGAGCTGCTGCAGAGACACACCCGGAGTCAGCCTGGCTAACTCCGGGTTCACCTGTTTGGGCGGCATCGGGTCTTCAGATGGCACGTAAAAACGCCCGCTGTCGCAGCAGAGGAGGTGGAAGCAGCTTGCTCGACCTGCCAGACTTGAGCGAACCGTCTTGTCCGGAGACAAGCGATTCAACCTGGTCCAGCACTGAGTCCCGCAAAGCTCAGAACGCGGCAAACCCACCGTCGGTCTGGGTTCCCTCTTCGGGCCCCAGAACGACTCGAGCCGGGACGTGGGCTCGGAGGTGGGAGCGGCGATCCTTCCGCGAGGTCGTTGTGCTGACGAATCAGCGCAATAACCTCGGCAAAGTTCCTCTGGATCTCAGGAGTGACTGCGTTTCCTGCGGAGTCGGACCGTCCAGTCCCTCAAACAGGAGCATCTCCCGAGACCCACCTCCCTCAAGGGGAGGAACAGCGGACAGACCCCTCTCGGTCTCCTCCAACCACCTGTGCGTACGACCTGGCCGGCCCGAGAACCGTGCCTGGTACGTACGACGACGTGGTGGGATCCTGAGGGGCGCACCCCTCACGATCACTCCTCAATACCTCGCCCCTCCCGGTGTGTAACAGAGGAGGTTGAAGGTATGGGAGAGGCAGACCTGACGCTCCCTCCCTCGGGTCGGGTCTGGCAGAACCAGCGGGCTTGGAAGACTGCAGGCGATCGCCAACCCGCGGTGGCGATCGAGCTGCAGACCTAGTCGAGCCGTCTCGCTGTGGAGACCGGCTGGACCGTGGAGAACAGCGGCCCCGGTCTAGTGTGTCAGAGGAGCTGGTGCTGGTCGCCGTTACCCGATCGCTCTCTGTGAGAGTGACGGTCAGGCGACCGGCGAGCTCCACTGTCACGGTGAGATCGGTGCGTATCCTCACGGTGCGTCAGTTCGCTGGTACCAGCCGCTGGTGCCGGCGAACGGGATGGGGGGACCTCTTCCCAGCCTCAGAACCCGTGGCCGGTCTATGGACCGCTCACGTCCGCCCGGGTAGCCAGCTGCTCGCCGCGAGAGCGAGAGCTGGTGGTGAGAGTCGCGTGAGCGGGCTGTCACCAGTCTTCCGCTCCGTGCCGTGAACCTGACGCTGAGCGGACTCAGAGGTCTGGTTCTTGGCTGTACGGCCGCTGTTAGGCGACGTACACTCGGTACCTCTCGCGAACGAGAGGCCGAGACGGACCCTGCTGCTGTGGCCGAAACCACTGACAGCAGGTGAGGAAGTGCCGGTGTTAGCCGGCACTCCTCTGGTCCCCGTCGTAGTCTTCTTCCTTGCGGAAGAAGAGACGGGTCCTGCCCCCGAAGGCGCAGGGTGACCAGCGGAAGAACCCCCCGTCTCACCAGAGCGAGACGGGCCCTTAGAGGTTCCCGAAGGAGACTTCTTAGGGGGGGGGGTAGGCGACCTTCTTCTTCTTCGGCGGGGGGCGGGGGGAGCCTTAGAAGAAGAAGGGGAAGAGGCGGCGGCAGACGACGACGACGACGACGACGAAGAAGACGATGAAGACGACGACGACACCTTCCTCCTCTTCTTCTTCTTCTTCGTCAACCTCCTCAGGACCGATGTCAGATCTGTCATCCAGAGCGGAGCCGGGGCTGCTGTTGCCGAAGCAACAGGGCCCGGACGCACCTGTCCGAACAGATCAGCATCGGGAGCAGCGGCGCCAGGAACAGGAACAACATCAGCAGGTGCAGGCATCACAGGAACGGCAGAAGAGACAGCAGGAGCAGGTACAGGAACGGCAGCAGTGTGTCAACGTCACGTCCGTGGACAGCAGCTGGGCAGGTACGGCAGGTACGGCAGACTGTGTAGGCGGTCCAGATGGGCGGACCAGCGGCACAGACATTACCGGTGGGAGGTCCAGGGGCGAGCTCTTCGGGCACACGAAAGTCGGTCGCGGCAGCACGGCAAACCCAGGTGGCGGCATCACACTCCCCCGAGGTACGGCGACTGGCCCCTGCACCGATGTAGTGGGTGTCACAGAGACCGCGTGCGGGGGTTGTACACCAGGTGAGGAGGTGAAGCGTAGCCGGGTGTTGTAAGGGTCGTGGTGTGGTCGTGACCGTAGCATGGGTGACCGCCACGGAGCCAGCGAGATGGTAGAGCAGCCCCTGGACACTCGGCACGCCCTGCAGCCCCAACGATGCCCACACCTGTCCGAGGTCATCCTTCGCGGCAACCGCACCTGAGGAGGCAAAAGTCGGGTGATTAGGGGGATCCACCTCTACCCGTTCGCGCGAAGACGAAACGGATAGAGGACCCAGAGTACAACTCGACGTCAGGGTATCTAGCGCCCTCCTCCACACTCGACAAGTCAGGAGAGGAGAAGGACCTAGAAACCCCCCCCCGAAGGGGAAGACGCGCGTACGTGGAAGTTGACGCGGGCGGCAGGAAAGAAGACGAAGTGTCCGTCACCAAAGGAGTCGCGGGAGAGCTTTCCGACGACTCCTTTGCAGGCCTTCGCTTCTTCCTGCCCTCATACAAAGTCCACTGCGCCCTACCGACCAATTATTGCAAACATCACATGGCTCGGCTCGGGTGCATTCGCGCCCCCGACACCGAGCACACAAAATATGAGGGTCTATCTCCGGGAAAGAGCGGAACTTCCCGCATTTACGCCCTTCGGTACCCGGGCATAGTCTCCGTGGGGTAGCGAGGCGAGGAGATTCCATCATTAATCAATAACTTCAAATTCAAATAATATGAAAAGATAGAAATGATTGTACTTACAATGAATTCTTTCATACACAAACACAACCTATATACTCAAGAAAGCAAACGACGAGAAGAAGGGCAGAGAGCGTCGAACACACACGTCCACTCGCTGTGGAGGCCGAAAGCAAAAGTGATTTGTTTACCTCCCAGTCGCGCGCGCGCGCCTGTCGGACAAGCAGTTAACTACCGAAACCCCTTGTTCGAAAAGCTTACGACCTATCCAGCTGCCGCTAGTACCTTCCTATTGTAAAAAGGACCCGAAGGTTTTGATGCCGTGTCGGAACAATTGCTGTTTATAACCATTCATTGATGATGTTTTGCTGTGCTTTCCAAGGACCTGGACTCATTGTATATAATGTAACATGTAATGTAAATAAACTAGATTAATGCACTAAGGTATTCTCTTTGGCTCCTTCCCCTTTGGTTGTTGCAGACCATCAGACCACTCCAGCCCCATACTTTTTTTTTTTAAAGAACCTGACGACCCCACAGAAAAAGGGGTTTCACAAGAATAGTGACCCTGCCAGGATCGGGTCTTGTTGTGCATGATGGTTCTGTGGTATCCTTTGGGGGAGGAATTGAAAGTGTAGAGTAAAAAAAAATATATAAAAAAAATAACTTATATTCTGTTAAGGAGGGAGGTGTCATGTTTGTAAAAAAAAAAAAAATTATTAAAAAAAATGTGTTAAGGAAGGAGGTGTCAAGTTTGCTCATTACTTTTTTAAACTATATTACTGTGTTTTGTCACTTGCTGCTCGTTGAGCAAAAGGCTCTCATGGTGTTTTATCATTACTGTTGCTGGAGCAAAAGGCTCTTGTGGACCGTTACACCATCTTATTATTATTATTACTGTACAATACATAACTCTGGTTTATTATTATGAATATATTTGTGGGAGCAGGTGTAGCTCTCGTTATGTAATTATTATTATTGTGCAATATGTATGTACCTTTGGTTTATTATTATGATTATTGTTCTAAGAGGTCTACAATAATAAAAAAAAATGTTGCTTGCAAGATCGTGTATAATTCAAAAAAACCTTACAAAGCTTTTGAACCCTTCCCTGGGTTCATTTTTTTTTTATACTCTCGCGATAGAGTTTTTTCCAATTATGATTATTGTTATGAGAGCAGGTGTAGTTCAGGTTATGAATTAGCAATTGAAATTATTATTGAATTACAATGTTGTTGTTTGTATCATGCTTGGCTACTTAAGGGGGCCGGCCGGCTAATGCCGTTTTTTAACGACAGGACTTTGACATTCATACCACTTAATAAGGTCACTTAGGACATCTCCAGACCGCATATGATTTTCGCTTCTGACCTTCGGTTTTGTGACGCCAGGGCAATTTATCCCGAAAATAGCCATTTTTAAAATTCTATCTCCTCCCTTGATACAATATATAGAACTGATGTAGACCTCCAATCAAATGGAGAGTTTTTTTTCTAAAAGTCATTTTTTTGCTAGATATGAATTTTTCAATATGGTAAAAAAATAAACCCTATAAATCACGAGGAAAAAATTTATAAAAAAAAAAAAAAAAAAAGACGATACAAAAATGGGAAAAAAGGGCTGTATTTGATTGTTCTATAATGTCTTTCTGAGTTATATACCAAATTCCAATGTTATAGCTTTAAAACTAAGTGAGGAGATAGATTTTGAAGGTCAATAAGTATAGTTTTGAGATACGGGCGTCCAAAGTTTTCCTTCGTATTTCTATAAAGACAATATTAATAAATAATGATTATTATGAATGTATATTTCTTTTTTGTGTATTAATAAACCAGAACTATTTTATTTATCATAATTTAATCATAAATGATGATCCCTTCGCTCATATATCGTAGCCTGGGGCACTGTTTGAGGCAAGATGGGGCACTCCTTCCTACATAACCCCCTCTCTCCCCTTCACTAACTCGGCTTATTACAGCGAATTTTCTTATGTATGTTAGCGGGATGTTTTCCTTGTATTTTCCTCTTTGGCATGATGACATTCTTGCCGAAACAAAGATAAACAAACGTAAATGCAAGAGAATGTCAGAGGTGAAACTTGAAGGTGTACTCTCTTTTTACAAAGACAATTTAATAAATCATGATTACTATGGATTTCATATTCCATTTTGGGTATTAAAAAACCAAAACTATGTTATTTATCATAAATGAAGATCTCTTTGCTCAAAGATCGTAGCCTTGGGCACAGTGTGACGTGTGCTGTCAGGCAAGACGGGGGCGTTACTAGGCAACCATCCCCTCTCTCTTCACTAACTACGCATATATTATGATATTCTGTAATAATACTTGAGCGATTTTTCTTCGTCTGTATGTTAGCGAGATGTTTTCCTTGTCTTTTCCTCATTGGCATGATGAACTTCTTGCCGAAACATACATAAACATACGTAAAAGCAAGCGAATGTCACGACGTGAAACTCGAACGTGTAATCTACTTGAAGTCTGTGGTCCTACTGATTCATGGTTGAACCAGCTCGCTCGCTTCTGCAAGCCACGGAATCTCTACAGATGCCATTTATCACAATTTCTTTGCCAATAATTATCAAAATTTACGATAACAGAAGAAATATTGCATTTTCTTGTACGGATGAATGTTTTAGGCTTATTGAGTTATGTTTACTAATTACCCTGTAACTACAAAAGTAAGAGGAATTTTGACTAAATATTGCGTATACGTATTCTCAATTGCCATATGAAGCTCCATGAATTTTTTCACGACTTTGCATTTTTTGCCCTATACCACCATATATAGGGGTTCCAGCCGGCCCCCTTAACTTTGATTTGCTATGTTTATAACAATTCATTTATGATGTTTTGCTGCGCTTTCCAAGAACCTGGACTCATTGTATATAATGTAATATATAATGTAAATAAATTAGGTATTTCCTTTGGCTCCTTCCCCGTTTGGTTGTTGCAGTCCATCAGACCACTCCAGCCCCCATACTTTCTTTTTTTTTTCAAAGAACCTGACACCCCCACAGAAAAGCAGTTAGTAACATTAGTGATATGCACTGAAATAGCAATCATGTGAAGTAAAAAGCATCAGGAGAACACTGCAGTACACTTAACAGTATACTGCAGGTTCACAAAAGGAAGGAAGGTGATCAAGAATTATACTATGAGGATCCTTTCTGCCTGTCAGACCAAGACTGGTGAAACTGGGGCACATTTAGGAAATGATTGGGAGGCATAAATATGAAAAAAGGAGTTGTGATATAACAAACATAAATGCCATCTGTAAAATTTTCATCCAACATACTAAATACATGACTTCATGCTGAGCTAACATAATAAATACATAACTTTATGTCGAGTACCTGGAATAAAATATTTTGCATTCTCTATGAAAATTTCTGGTAAACTACAGTGTATAAGGAAGTACATCGTCTACTGTCATGGCAGGCTAAAAGAATGGTTCCAAAAAACATTAACCTCATAGAACTGCAAAAGCTTCAAGGCTACAGCTCCAGATTGAAACATTATCCATGATTTACATGAATAATAAATAATAAGTCTCAAGTTAAAAGAAAGGTACGTACCTGTAATATCTAAGCTGACATTACAGCACTTAAAAGAAAAGCATCTTAAAAAACTTACATTTATTTCTTCATCTTCCTCTTCGTCATCTTCAGGATCCCTGTCCAGGTTTCTAACATCTACAGACTCGTCGCCCTCTTCTAGATCATCGCCACCAGAAGCTAAGTTAGGATTAAATGTGAACATTTCTCTTCCAGATAACTGGAAATTAAAAAAGAAAAATCACATTAATTGGTAACCAAAAATGTTAGCAATAGCATTATTTAATGAAGACAGGTGGTTTCCTACTCCTACTGATACAGCCAAAGATCTACACTGTGGTTGCCATATTTTGCTTGGGCCAACTTTTTTTTTTTTACAAGTTTTATGACTACAATCATACCCCATAGTCTTCAAACCTGGACAAAGCCTAACAATTTACTATTACGTAGTTTAACAAAAACACCATGTCACATTTTGAAACAAAAGAATTGTTCAAAGCATTGGTGCTTCAACAGGAACCTAAAATTAGAGCAAACTTAAGTTGAAGTCAGACAACTATGTGGCAAATACTTTACAAATGGAGATGGTAACAAAGTGGAAATATGTTGGATTCCAACCCATGAGGGAATAAAATTAGCACCTAAAATTGTTCCTACTAAGACAGGTCACACACACAGATACTGCATTCTACAAAAGATTACAGATCATCTCTAAAACACATTTTAATCAGTAAATGTCACAATACATGAAACAATGAACATGATTATAAATAACAAATCAAGCTCCATGCTGAAATACCGAATTCATCACACCAAAATGACAGACACAAACAATTCTGACGTGTCTTAAGGGTCCGTAACTCTTATCTGACCCATGAATATTTGATGAATAGAGCCCATGATCCAGTCCCTATAATTACTTTAAGAGTATCACTAAAAATTAAAAATTTCATGAGTGGATATCTAACATATGATCAACAAGTATGTCAAATGTTTTTAAAAGAAATCATTAAAATAAAATGATTAATATAAAATGAATCCCCAACATTTTTATTCTAAAACTTTTCAATTCCCTAATTCATAAACTTTACAACTTCATCATTGTATAATAGATAAAAGCTAACCCACTGAGACCCAAATTAATTTGCTTAGTGGTCTGGTTAAACTACTTAACAATAATAATATATATAAGTTGGAAGAAACAAAATTTACAGATTAAAAGGTATCTGACAGAAAACAACAGTCCTTGTCCTTAAAAAAAAAAAATCAGTAACACTTGTGCGCTACAAGGGCACATTGTTATCAATATCCTGTAACTGGGAACTAAAACAAATACATAAAAAAATTAACCTTATACTACACTGGAATGAAAACTGGTTTTAATTATTATATTATTAAAAAATCACTCTAGTTATATAAAAATAACAATTAGGATTATTATTACTCCAGGGTTAACGTATCAATACAAACTGCCTTCCTAGCAGTTATATAACAAGAACTTTAAAATAACACTAGAAAGCTTTTATTTATAACTATGGAAGATTATAGAAAATCCCTCAATTCAGGCAGCTTTAAATCCTGATAGTTTCCTAAGCGGCTTAATTTCCCATATGCCTTCACAAAAATATCGAGAACCATAAATGTTGTTACTTCTATAACCAACTACAATCCATGAACAGTCACTCCACCGCAAAATTGAAAAATTATTAAAATATAACTTAAGCTCTTGAGAACTCCACCCTTTACTAATCTATATAAATTATAAAACATTATTACACATTCAAAAGTGTTGGTTAACTGTTTCATGAGCGTTATAAAGTGAAAGGTAAGTTCATCCAGCACTAGTTCCTTTCGGTATTACACCACTAAATTCTAACCTTAAACCTTAATAATCACGAGAGAGAGAGGCGAGAAGAAGAGAGAGATGAGAGAAGATGAAAGAGGAGAGAGGAGAGACCGAAGGAGGAGGATAGAGAGAGATGATGATTGAGAAGAAAAGGAGGTGGGGGGAGAGAGAGAGAGAGTGTGTCTCGATTTACAATTATTTATATGATACTTGATAACGAATTTCCTACATGGCTGTTTAAGAAACTTGGATTTGAAGTTACGTCTCATACCATCCATAATTACAATTTCAATGATAAGTTACTTTGTTTCATTAGGCTTTCTAATATATATAATCTTCCTGTACCCTATGTTACTTTTTAGTAAATATGAAATTTTTTCATTATTAAAATGAAGTTTTATTGTATACTTACCGAACAATTATAGTGCGTGATTTCCACGAGCGGCAGGATACTAATTCAAATTTAGCGCGTCTGCGTCGCCAACACTGGTGGTGATGACGTCATCTCCCTCCACTCGCGGGAGAACCAGGTACAACTGCCCAGGTGAATCCAATTCTTTCTGCCCGTCCGTCCACCTAAGGGGAGGAGGGTGGGTATAATCATAATTGTTCGGTAAGTATACAATAAAACTTCATTTTAATAATGAAAATTTCATTTTTATTGTAGTGTCTTACCGAACAATTATAGAGCTGATTACACATTTCTGGGAAGGTTGGGATTCAGTGGACCACTAGTATTTTTTAAATGGTTACATTTATTGCAATACCAGTAAACACTCAAGGTGTCTGTTGTACCTTACCTGTAAGAGAGCTACAGCAGACTGTTACTGCCTCTGGTCGGTGCTCTTCTTACTATTGTAGAGGAACTTGGAATTTGACCAAAGTTAGCCTCTACAGGAGTGGAATCCTTCCGTAGTTCAAGCGAGTCAAGGCTGACTGACGGAGGATAGTAACAACAAAGATTGCCCTTGCCCTGGGCTAAGACCAGAAATTCAATCATACAAAACATTTGTCACCAACACCAGATTTAAAAAACATATATACCCAACCATTGTAAAATCTGACCTAACAGACTGGTGAGTATCCCAGGTACTCAGTACCCCCAGCTTCCCTTGAACTCGACAACCTATTCAAGGTGAAAAGTTAGCATAGAGGTGACGACCCCTGTGCCGTTTCTCCCAACACCATGCAGAAACCGCCACAGGACCTAACGTTTTACAATTCTCGAAAACCGTTTCTATCTCTTTGAGATAATGACTCGCAAAAACCGAATTCGATCTCCAGAACGTGCTCTGAAGAATCGAAGCTAAAGATAAATTCTTTCTGAATGCTAAAGAAGTTGCCACTGCTCTAACCTCGTGAGCTTTAACTCTCAGAACGGAAAGATTGTCGTTCTCGGACTGCGAGGTGAGCTTCCCTGATAAGCTCTCTAATAAAGAACGATATAGCATTCTTAGAAAGAGGACGAGAGGGATTTTGAACCGAGGTCCAGAGCTTAGAAGATTGTCCTCTAATACCCTTAGGGGTGGAAAACAGATACTGCTTAATAGCCCTGACTGGACATAAGAGCCTTTCTTCCTCCTCATGTCCAACCAAATCAGATAAGTTCCTTACCACAAAAACTCCTCGGCCAAGGATAGAAGGATTCTCATTTTGGCTAGAAAGGTCAAAGATACCGAAAATACAGCATTGCCTTGAGAGAAACCCACTCTTTTGTCTATAGCGTGCAATTCGCTGACACGCTTAGCAGATGCTAGTGCAATAAGAAAAAGTGCCTTCTTAGTCAAGTTCCTGAGTGAAGCCGACTTCAAAGGCTCAAAACGGTGGCCCCATGAGGAACTTAAGCACCACATCTAAGTTCCAAGCCACTGTATCTTGCGGGAGCTTAGTGGTTTCGAAAGACCTAATGAGGTCCGACAGATCTGAATTGGAGGAAATATCCAAACCCTCGATGTCGAAAACCGAAGAGAGCATGGCTCTATATCCTCTGATCATCGAAGGAGCCAGTTTCTTAGAGTTCCTAAGAAAGTAGAAGAAAATCTGCTATTTCTGTTAAAGAGGTCGCAGAAGTAGAGACTTTAGCACTTTCTACACCACTCTCTGAAGATTCTCCACTTCCCTTGATAGAGTTTGTTAGAAGACTCTCTCCTACAACGAGCGATAGCTTCTGCAGCTCTTCTTGAAAATCCTTTCGCTCTGACAAGATTCCGGACAGTCTGAACCCTGTCAGAGCTAGAGCGGACAAGTTTTGGTGGAACCTCTTGAAGTGAGGTTGTTTGAGAAGCCACTTCTCTGGAGGAAGAAGTCTGGGGAAGTCTACTACAACTGGAGAAGGTCCGGGAAACCACTCTTTCCTGGGCCAAAAGGGAGCGATTAACGTTAGTGTTACATTGGTGTGCGACATGAACTTGTTCAGCACCTCTCTTATTAGACCGAACGGAGGGAATGCATAAGCTTCCAGACCCGACCAATCCAACAGCATTGCGTCCACCGACCAAGCTAGAGGATCTGGACTGGAGAACAAAAGAGAGGAAGACGGTTGTTCCTTGATGTCGCGAACAGGTCTATTGACGGTCGTCCCAAAGGTGCCAAAGTTTCTGACAAATCTTGTTGTCCAAAGTCCACTCCAGAGGTAACACTTGCTGTTGACGACTTAACTCGTCCGCCAGGACGTTCATCTTTCCGGAACAAATCTCGGGACTAGCTGAACCTTCGCTTCGTTTGACCACAGGAGGAGATCCTTGGCTACTTCGTATAGAGAGAAAGACTGAGTCCCCCCCTGTTTCCGCACGTACGAGAGAGCCGTGGGGAGTTGTCGGAGTGCACTGCCACTACTCGACCTTCTATAAGCTCCGAAAAACTGTCTGAGCCCCAGGAAAATTGCTAACAGTTCCTTTACATTTATGTGGAACTTCTTCTCCGACCAAGCTCCTGAAGTTCGTTGATTTCCCAGTAGGGCTCCCCAACCTGTGTCCGATGCGTCGGAAAAGAACTGTAGGTTCGGGAGGATGGGTCGTAAATCTAACCCTTCTTCCAACCTTGCTCGAGAGAGCCACCACCTTAGGTCCTCTTTTATTTTGTATGTGACAGGAAAGGTAATCGAGTCTGGTTGTGTCTTCCTGCACCAAGAGGCTCTCAGGAAAAACTGCAGAGGTCTCATGTGCAGTCTTCCCAAACGTCACAAATTTCTCCACTGACGTCAATTTGCCCAGGAGCCTCATCCACTGATTGGCAGAAACTTACCTTTTTGTCCAAGAACTCCTGAAACTGTCTCCAGACAGCCTTTGAACCCTCTTCGGGGACAGAAAAGCCCGAAAAACTTGAGCATTCAGAATCATCCCCAAATAAAGGATGCTCTGAGATGGAACCAACTGGGACTTCTGTTTGTTGACCCAGAATTCCTAACTTTCTGGCAAGATCCAGAGTTGTTCCAAGGTCCTTCATGCACCGACTCTCTGATTTCCGACCGGAGAAGCCAATCGTCCAGATAGAGGGAGACTTTCTTTACTCCTAATATGTGGCAGCCAGCTTTCCTATCGGGGATAGAACCCTGGTGAAAACTTGAGGAGCGGTCGCTAGTCCGAAGCAAAGCGCCCGAAACTGAAACACCTTGCCTTCGAACATGAACCTCAGATACTTCCGAGATTCGCGATGTATCGGAATGTGAAAATAGGCGTCTTGCATGTCCCAGAGGAGACCATCCAAATCCCCCTGTCTGATGGACTCCAGAACCGACCACCGAGTGGTCTCCATATGAAATTTTGTTTTCTGGACATGCAAGTTCAGGGCGCTCACATCCAAACCGGCCTCCAGCCCCCTGATGACTTGGGAACTACAAAAAGGCGATTGTAAAAGCCTGGAGGAAAATCCCCTTCTATCTGTTCTATCGCTTCTTTGAGAACAAGCGCTTCCACTTCTGCGGCTAGCGCCAGAAATTTGTCTGAGCCCGGAGAGTATGCCTGGAATGGGAATTGGCACAGGTGAGAGCGAGGGAGGTGAAACGAGAGGAATACGATAGCCGAACTTGAGTACTTGCACTACCCAGGCTTCTGCTCCTCTGTTTTCCCATTCCTCCCAAAACAGAGCCAGCCTGGCTCCCACTGGTGCATGAAGAACCGAGCTTTCATTTGGAAGGTTTGTTAACCTTGGCCGAGGCCTTAGACTGAGGTCGCAAATTCGACTTCGGCCGAAAGAAAGCGCTTGGGTTTTCTCCCTCGAAAAGGCGCTTGGGCCAGAGGAGAAACCGAAGGAACAGCCTCCACAGGAGCTTTAGGTCTTCTTAGTAGATTGTGCCAGTAAATCCGAAGTAGATTTCTTATCTAGCGCAGACGAAATTGACAACACTACATCGTCTGGAAAGAGGTTATCTTTCACAAAAGGAGCAAACAAGAGAGCAGACTTCTGTTGGGACGTAACCCTTTTAGAAGCAAAGGAGCACCAAAGTTGCCTTTTCTTAAGGGTACCAAAGGCGATGAGCGAAGCTAACTCATCACATCCATCCTAATGGATTTGTCCGCACAGGACAGAACACCAATCCAATCCTCCGCTAACTCCTGAGAAAGAGAAGGACAGTCTTCGATCTTGGCCGCTAAAGCGCCAATAGTCCAATCAAGGAAGCTAAAGACTTCCAAAAGTTTAAATTGATTCTTTACAACGTGGTCCAACTCAGGCGCTGTAAAGAAAACTTTCGCTGCGGCGAAAGCAGATCTTCTAGAGGAGTCGATTAAACTGGAGAAGTCTCCCTGGGAGGAGGCAGAAAACTCCCAGAGAAGGAGCTTCCCCAGTTACATAAAACCTATACCTCTTACGAAGCAACTTAGAGGGAGGGTAAGCAAAAAGAGCCTTCCCTAAGTCTCTTTTCATAGACATCCATTTCTCCGTCTCTTTCAACGAATGTCTAACCGCTTTAGATAGAACAAGTTTTGGGTGGGAGGAGAGGGTCTGAAGTTTTCCTCCTCATCAAAAAAGTCGAAGTTGGGGAGCGCGGAGCCGCTTTCTCAAAATAATCTGGATAAGATACCAGAAGAAATCTAAGGAGACGTGAATAACACGAGTGATGTGAATCCTCCTCCTCTACTTCTTCTTCATTCTCCGATACCGCGAAGAAGTAGACGGAACTACAAACCGGATCTGAAGGTTTCGAACCACCCTTGGACTCATTCATCCAGTTGGTTAACATCTCTAACTGCTTGTGCAAAGGCGCCAGAGACGAATCAAAAACAGTTAACGTAGGCTTGGAAGAGCCTAAATGTCAGCAGGAGGCGGAAAAAAAAAACTACTTGCGCCTCGCTCGGAGCCGCCGAAATTCGAGGCGAAACAGGCGCATCAGGCGTAACAGACGAAAAAACGCCTAAAGAAACACCCTTAGAACTGCTAGCTACAGCGCTAAAACCACAATCTCTACTAGTAGATGGAGCCGAAAAAGGCACAGATTGAGGCGACGAACGAGCCGCTAACGGCCGAGGCGCAACCCTACTCTCAGGCTCCTTATACCGCTTGACTGGAGGAGGCGAAGAATCGGCGCCTGAACGCCTCTTTAAGGGACGCGAAACGGGCGAATCTCGCCAAGAGCGCCGCGCGACCGGAGACAAATCGCTTGAATCATTTGAAAGGCGGTCTTGACCGCAACACCTTTCCAACGCTTAACCGAGCCCTGTTGAGGCGCAACAGGCTCAACAAGAGAGGCGCCTGTCTGTGGGCAAAATCCCGATCGACTCCCTTGACTTCCGGTATGTCTTTTTCTCCCCGGTGCGGGGGAGCTGGACAGTGACCTTTGTCTAGGAGACGTGTCAGGACAGACAGACGCACCCTCAACTACACTCTTACCTGAAGCCGCTTTCTCCAAAAACGTCTTAACTGAATTACCAAGTTGCAAAACCGTATTCGCTAGTACCGAAAATTTCTGATCTAACCTCGATTCCAGACTGGCAATGGTGTCGGAAGAAACTACACGGGAAGCCGGAGAAGTGGGATTAGTAGGAGGAATAGGAGGTGTAGTTAAAGGAGACATAACAATTTGAGGAGAAACAGAAGGAACAGATGCATCGCAAGACGAAGCAGAGCTAAGTCTACTCTCCCTAAGCGCTGCTTTTCTAATTCTGTCTTTAGCTAATTTCTCCGAGTATGAACTAAAAAACTTCCATTGAGAATCAGTCCAATCACTACACTCGTTACATGTTCGATCTGCTGAACAAACCTGTCCCCTACACTTAACACATTTAGTGTGAGAATCATACTCTAACTTGGATAATCTAGTTTTACATCCTGAGATGCAAAACCTAACTCCTGACGGACTAGAATCCGACATGGCAACGCCTAAATAAAAAGCAAAATAACAACAACGCCAAAAAAGAGTACTTCACCAATTCCGAAGATCAAATCCACAAGAAAAAAGCGAAGCAAAGTCATCCAACCGCACCGACCACCGATGTTCACCGGACGCCGGCAGGAAAAGAATTGAATTCACCTGGGCAGTTGTACCTGGTTCTCCCGCGAGTGGAGGGAGATGACGTCATCACCACCAGTGTTGGCGACGCAGACGCGCTAAATTTGAATTTAGTATCCTGCCGCTCGTGGAAATCACGGCACTATAATTGTTCGGTAAGACACTACAATAAAAATATCTTATAGCTGACAGCCGGACTACGTATGTACTATATGTATATTCGCTATAGAGGGCGAAACTACTGGACCGAAATGAACCTATAAGTTGGACCATTTGTGTAAATTTTATAGGGGATGGTTTTTAACCAGGTGCCGCTTTGATACAGATATCCAGCCATGCTAACTTCTTTAATATTGGCTGTAGAGAAAAAAGAAAGCATTATTCTGATAGAACTATTCACAAGGATTCCAAATTTGCTCTTACTTTTCTTCCAAGATGAAAATTAACAATGATATTACGGTTCAAACAATGCCTGCTTACAGTTACCAGACGTTATGTTACAAAGCTACACCATTTGTCATGAAGACGTACAATACAGTATTAGATAAAACAGTAGTAGATATGCAAAAATTTTGCCACCAATTTAGTGGCCATGCCTACAAGGTGGGAACAACTACCGTATATTTCGGCGTATAAGTCGACCCTTTAACCCCAAAAAATCATGCCAAAATTAGGGGGTCGACTTATCTAACGGTAACAAAAAGTGAATCTTTATTATTTTGGCATATCGGTACAGGAATCCAGGCTTTACAGTTGGCTAATAACAATGACAGCCTTATTGAGGTAACTATGTATGTAAATACCAGTATTAAAAACATTTCACACTGTAATACGACAATAATAATACATTAGAACATCCATTACCTTAAATAAAATGAAAAAAATCAAAGTAATTTGAAGAAACCCCAATCGCACAGCAAGTGTAAACATTGCGTAGCCATTTGTAGTACAGTAATTAAGAAGGATGCATTCACTCTGACAGTTTTGTATTTACCGGGGTATTGTGCAAAAACATTTATGGTATGAAATCTTTATTTATCACTTTAAATAAAAGAAAAATATTTGTATTTAATAGTAAATACGTATTTAAAATCCTTCAAAATGACTTGAGTCATCGTCACTTGAATTAAACAATTCATCAAACAAATTATCATTCACAGTTTCATCATAAGGATTCCAGTTTGAATCTGGTGAATCAACTGCAGGTTCGTTTTCCCTCAAATGAGCCTGTTTATGCCATAGAAGAGCCAGTGGTCAAGGAATATTCCAACATAATAATAGAATACCGGCACATCGTTTTAACAACCCAATCAAAACATTAACTTGAGTGGCAGTTTGTACATACATATATACGTAGGCTGTTATGCAGCGTTAGTTAGAGCTTTGTTTGTTTACATTACACTCGAGTAACGTATCTTTCGTTTCGTCATTTCTAATCATATTTGCCGGTATTCATCTTTTATATATTACGCAGATTTGTTAACCCTTAAACGCTGACTAGACGAATTTTACGTCGACATTTTTTGTCTCTCGGGTGCCGACTGGACGTATTTTACGTCGACATACAAAAGTTTTTTTAAAAATTCGCGGAAAAATACTTTTAGGCCTACCAGCCAAAAACTCTTGAATCACGCGCCTTGGGGGATGCTGAGAGTTCACGGATCAAGGTGTTGTTTTGTTTACAATCGTTACGCAGGCGCGCAAGCGCGAATTTCTTTCTTGCCGCACTAAAAAGTATCTGTGACACATCTCGGAAATTATTTCGTCACTTTGACATAATTTTTTTACCATTTTAAATTAGCCGTTACATGTAGTATTATATATGAAAATGTGCGCATTTTTATGTAGAATACAGCAAAAAAATACTCATTATTGTAGCTTTTATCAGTTTTGAGATATTTTCATATAAATAACGATAAGTGCCAAAATTTCAACCTTCGGTCAACTTTGACTCTACCGAAATGGTTGAAAAACGCAATTGTAAGCTAAAACTCTTATATTTTAGTAATATTCAATCATTTACCTTAATTTTGCAACTAATTGGAAGTCTCTAGCACAATATTTCGATTTATGGTGAATTTATGAAAAAACCTTTTCCTTACGTCCGCGCTGTAACTCTTCCGAAAAAAATCATACATGCAATTGTGGTAATGTTTGCACCATTTTAAATTAGCTGTTACATAAAGTTTTATAATTGGAAATGTGCGCAATTTCATGCACAATACAACTAAAAACAACCCATGGTTGTAGCTTTTATCAATTTTGAAATATTTTCATATAAATAACAATAATTGCCAAAATTTCAACCTTCGGTCAACTTTGACTCTACCGAAATGGTCGAAAAACGCAATTGTAAGCTAAAACGCTTATATTCTAGTAATATTCAAGCATTTACCTTCATTTTGCAACAAATTGGAAGTCTCTATCACAATATTTCGATTTATGGTGAATTTATGAAAAAAATAACATTTTCTTTACGTCCGCGCGGTAACTCTTCCGAAAAAATCATACGTGCGATTGTGGTAATGTTTGCACCATTTTAAATTAGCCGTTACATAAAGTTTTATATATGAAAATGTGCGTAATTTCATGTATAATACAACAAAAAATAGTTGAAGGTTTTAGCTTTTCTCATTTTCGAAATATTTGCATATAAATCACGATAAATAGAAAAAAAACCACGTTCGGTCAAATTTGACTCTACCGAAATGGTCGAAAAACGCAATTGTAAGATAAAACTCTTACAGTCTAGTAATATTCAGTCATTTATCTTCATCGTGAAACAAATTCGAAGTCTCTAGCACAATATTTAAATTTATGGTGAATTTTTAAAAAAAACTTTCCTTCCTTCCGCGCGCGAATTCTCCGCCACAAATCTCCGAAATGCGTAAGTCCCATTCTCGGAATATTTGCTCCGTTTCATATTAGGCATTTCATAGAGTTTTATATATGAAAATGTGCGCAATTTCATGTAGAATAAAACAAAAAATATTTGAAAGTTGTAGCTTTTCTTATTTCCGAAATAATTGCATATAAAAAAATATATATAAAAAAAATTCGACATTCGGTCAAATTTAACTCTTCAGATATGGTCGAAAACTGCATTTGTAAGCTAATATTCTTACAGTATAGTAATATTCAATCATTTGTCTTCATTTTGAAAGAAATTGGAAGTCTCTAGGACAATATTTAGATTTATGGTGAATTTTTGACAAAATTATTTGTTTACGTCCGCGCATTACGAATTCATGCATTATTTTGTGATAATATTTTCTCTGTGTTGCTTTTATTGTTTTACAATGTGTTATATACCAAAATGATCGCAATTTAGTGTACATTACAACGGAAAAAAAGTAACTTGTTACCTTTAACCGTTTTGCGCACAGCGCGATTTAAATACAATTATATATGAAATTTCGTTTTTGCGCTATCATATATTGCATTATTTATATATGATGATAATAATTCTTTTCATTTCTGATGGTTGCATACCAAACTTCAGGCAATGACAAAAAAAAGGATCCAAAAATGAACTCTTAATCTTGAAAACTAAGCGCGCTGTGATTTTTTGAAAAAAATATTTTTTCCGCTTCCGCGCTCACTCTGAAACGTCTCCGGCACACGGGAGACATTTTTTTTTTTACCGCTTCGGCGTTTAAGGGCTAATATACCGAGTATATTACCTGTATTTCTTAAGGTAAGTAGAGCAACATATGTACCGTAATAACATTCAGGTTATTTTATATGATACGTTTTACCCTGCTGCTTATTTTGAGCGTATGGTTGGCCTCACATTTTATAGATCGACTAATATGACCGATATTAGTTAAAATCATAAAAATTTACTCAGAATTGGGGGGTCGACTTATCTTCCGGTCGACTTGTACGCCGAAATATACGGTAGTTGAACTGTTATTCCTTACTCTCAAGTCCTAGAGTTGATTTGCATTATAAGCCAAAAAGTTTGAGATTTAACTCGACACGTTTAGTTTGACGGTGCAAGTTTAAAAATCCCTTGTCCGAAATTCTAAAAGCCAAAAAGCTTTAAAAAGTTGAATTTTTTTGTGGAGGGTAGAGCATTAGTCATAAGGTCTTAAAATTATTGTAATGTCAATAACGGTTCCAATTAGTGTGAAAATTCATGTGTTTGCAATAGATAATTACATCTCATGCAACTTCCTGAATCATAAGTTTTAACCCCAAGATACATCATTGTAATTTTTTTTTTTTTTTTTTTTTTTTTTTTGGGGGGGAGGCAAGTTAGACTGTTGCACCAACAATATCCTAATTTGCAACAAAAGTTAGGCAGTACAGTTGTATTTACAATGATGATAATTTTATAAAACCTGCATAACTTACTGTATCCAATCATATTGCATGCCGATCCTGCATCATTTGCACTCTCGCAGTATTTACATTCTCAAAGTCACCAGCTGATTAAGTTTTCCTAATGTCAACACTGTTACATGAAACAATTATAATTTTTTTTTAATTATCAAAGCTGAGTTAAAAAATACAGCTTTCCTTTATTTATAAATGCAGTATATTTAAAATGAAGTCAGTTTTTTTTTCATTTTGTCTATTATAAAGATTGCTTTCGCCTATTCCAAAAAGTTTTGCACCCTACACTTCATTCATTTCTTCTGCCACTTAAATTTAGTAACAATTTCCTAAGACCAGTTCTCCATTGCATAAAGGATATTTGGAAATTTTAAGATCTCATATGGTCACCACTGAGAATTAGGAAGTTTTTAACAAGTCGACAAAAGTGACAAAACTCTTAACAAACATGCAATAGTTACAGTAAATAACATCAGCAAAAAGCTTGATCTGTTTGTTGATGTCAGTACTTGCTGGTATTTATGCCAGTGTTTTGGATAAAATAATCATTGGTAATTATTTAAAAAAAAAACAATAAGCATGAATTATCAGACAACCCATGAGCCACTGAAACCAGGCCAAATGTATAAAAGATTGGCATGTAGCCTACCAAGCTTTTTTTTTCTACGCCTATCAATTACTAAAACTAAGTTTGGGTAAATGTATTATGGATTATAAGTGGAATCCACCAAAACTGAAACTTGCAACCCTAACCCCGACTAAGGAAGCAAGCTTCAGCTCTGAAATTGTCTCAAAAAAACTGAAAACCAAGACACAGTTTGCCACAAGTATTTTGGGTATGAGATTGTGAACTTGTACCACTTTTTCCTTCAATTTGATGACTAAAATACCCCAAGAATCCTTATCCACACATCATTATCCTCATAGAAAACTTAAAACTATAAAAAATAATTGTCTACTACCATTTTTTCAAAAATCCTGCTGCTTGTCATCAATATTCATAAATGCAATAGTGTACAAAACTATACATCAAAATAGGATTAAAGGGGGGTAAATGCAAATATTCCATCAACTCAATTATAAAACTAATGACTATTTTATTTTCTTAAAAAGACAAACAAAAACTACTTACCCCAACATCCCTGCCCATATTGTAATCTTTTTTCTTCTTATCAGAGTCCTTCTTCTCCTGTTCTTCCTTTTCTTTTAGTTTCCTCTTTTTCCATGCCAAGAATGTTTCTAGGGTTACTCTAGTTGTATTGCTTCCAAGAGCAGCACGCTCTCTTTCAATGAGGTCTTCTAAACTGATCTGGTCTTGTTTATCCAACTTCTTGCGATCCTAAAACATAAAGAAAGCAATTGCTATATCACATTTACAACCATATTTAAAAAAGTAATTCACAGGATGACAAGTTCCTACATGTTAGTTTCATATATATAGTATTAACTTTAGAACTAAAATTCACTGCTGTTTTACTTTACTATGAGCAATGCTTGAGATTATTTTCCACAATTTCACAAAAATATAAAATAATGTTTAAAAGTAACATAACCCCAACAACTTGTCAAATATCTGTAACCTCCTCATATGGCTAGCTCAATGAATTAAGTCTTCAATTATAAAACCGTAAATCTTGGACTAAAATCAGCTTCCGAAGTTGGACAGATCAACAGTAAGGGGTAGGAAGCAATGCAATTAAGTTCATGCTTTAGTATTAACCAAGGCATTTGCTTTGAATGTATCTATCTATGTTAATCAGTAAAATATCTTTGAATTGGCCTATTCATCAAGGAGGCTCGCTAATCTTTCAAAGAACACAATCTTTTATTTAAAAACGCAAACCTTTAGGTATTTTCCTATTGAAAGTATAAACAATACACTACAGGAAATTTAACCATGTTGATGTACTACATATGATAACTCTCCCATTCAAAATTATGGAAATATTGGATCATTTTAATACATGACCATCAACAGCATTAGCAATAATTTATGGTTCTTCACAAATCCCAGCCACTCCATTCCCAAGTTAATGATGTTAAAGACAACTATCAGTTAACTGGCTGAAAGTAGTACCAGATGTGCACACCAACGAACATGTTTGTTTACCCTAGATTATGATTTGAGAAATGTCATAGGTTGGGATCATATTGTAAATGATGGGTTTATATTAAAACAAATTCTGGGATCATGTTGTAAATGTTGTTTGTATTTAAACAAAAATTCTTTAAAAAAAATGCAGGAACTAAATCAGCTCAAATCACAATGCACGGGGGAAAATAAAGCGGATGCTAAAAAAATAGTAGATTGGAATGAATGGTCCAACTGTGAGCTCGTGGGCTTGAGATCCGAAGAACCAAATACTCCACAGGAGTTATAACTGAGGAGTTAGCTCCTGTGTAAGCAAATGATTAAAAGGTCTAGAAAAGAGTAGAGGACCATGCTCACCAAATAATGAAAAAAAAGAAAAAGGTCCATACACTTGACGTTCAAGTAAGTCATCAATGTTTCCCGAGTCAAAGGAAGAAAATGGCAAAAGCCTGTCATGTGTGTACTGTCTCCCTCAATGTTCCTGTGTCAAAGGAAGAAAATGGCAAAAGCCTGTGTCATGTGTATACTGTCTCCCTCAATGTTCCTGAGTCAAAGGAAGAAAATGGCAAAAAGCCTGTCATGTGTGTACTGTCTCCCTCAATGTTCCTGAGTCAAATGAAGAAAATGGCAAAAGCCTGTGTCATGTGTGTACTGTCTCCCTCAATGTTCCTGTGTCAAAGGAAGAAAATGGCAAAAGCCTGTGTCATGTGTATACTGTCTCCCTCTATGTTCCTGAGTCAAAGGAAGAAAATGGCAAAAAGCCTGTCATGTGTGTACTGTCTCCCTCAATGTTCCTGAGTCAAAGGAAGAAAATGGCAAAAGCCTGTGTCATGTGTGTACTGTCTCCCTCAATGTTCCTGTGTCAAAGGAAGAAAATGGCAAAAGCCTGTGTCATGTGTGTACTGTCTCCCTCAATGTTCCTGTGTCAAAGGAAGAAAATGGCAAAAGCCTGTGTCATGTGTGTACTGTCTCCCTCTGGATGGAAGTACCGAGTTATAGGGTAACAAGATGGAAACCTTGGTAATACGATGAGACCTGCAGAACAATAAAGAGACAAACACGAAATATAACTGTCAGGAAATTTTTGGGAGGATATAAAGAACACACAGTTACAGACAATGAAGTTGAACAAAGAAAAAGGTTAATCTTCCTTGCTGCACCATCGTTATTTGAAGAGATCACAAATACACCAATTTACAGCAATAGGTAGAATGTTTGGGGGTTGACCTGTACAGTAGCAATAAACCAAACTCACAATTTTGAGCTAAAACTTTTGAGGTTGACTTGTATGCTGCAATTTTGGTGTGAGATAGGATGATCAAGATGAGTGAAGATTGTGAAAAGACAGCACAGGAAAGATATGAGTTGTAGATTTCCATAGGCCCTTTGTGCTGCGTGGCATTGGTGACAACACTGAGGCTTCAATTATACTGTTCATGAATTTCCATATTTTGTTTCTTTCACTCAATGATGATGATGATGATGAAAATATCATATTACATGAAGCTAAATCGTCAATCTTTAAACAAAAATAATATTGACAGCTGACTGATGTAAACAAAACAATATCTTTTAATGGGCTATTTGTTATTCAGTGCTATTTTTAGTGTAATTTAATGTTTTACAAGTTTAATTTACATTTATGTAGTGAGCGGGAATGTAAGCCTGGAGAAACGGGCCTGTTGTACTTTACTAAGCTTTACATTTAATTTTTACCTTTATTAAACTATTTCTACTTAAATATAAATCATATCTTAAAATTTTTGTTGTTTTAATACATTTTCTTCATTAAAATAAGTTTCTGAAACTTATTTTCCAATATCCATAAAAATTACCTGGTAGTCCAAAATCTGACCAAATCAGTCCGAAATTCAGATTACATAGACCTGACTTAGCAAATGACAAAATCAGATCAGGAAAATGTTGCTTTACAGGGCAAGGGAAATCTTGAAAACCCCATTCACTGGTTCAACATCGCCACCAACACGGTACATAGCAGAAAAAACATTTATAAGAACTCATCAAAATTACAAAATTTCGTGACACGAGTGACAGAAAAGCTGATGGAAAGGGAAAAAAAAGTTAACCCTCAGTGAGATTCTTACTGAAATGAAACAAAGTTCGTAGATGCACAAGCAAAGTGATGCCAGTCAGCCAGCAAGAAAATGGATCCTCTATATGCGAAGATCCACAAATTAGGGTTAAAGTAAAACGATGGGTGTATAAGTCACAGAAATGGCTTTTTACTTTCAGTTTTGAAACTTATGTCAACACATCAAAATGAATTTGTCAGTCCCTTTCCAAGCTTACAAACTTAAAGTGAAACTGCTGTTAAAGCTGTAATTACCCAAGATAAAAAAAACTTTTAAACTATATCTACCCTTAGAGATTTCTGGGGGTAGTTCAAAACATTTTGGTAAAACATTGTTCTGTCTTACTGCTTTTGGGCTTGAGAGAATTTTTTTTAATCAAGCGCAAAAAGTTTCACTTACTTGAGAGAACACTGGTTTGGTATTTTAATGGCAAATTAATGTACTCTATTGCAGCACCTTTAAAAATTAAAAACAATAAAATTATATAATCAGACTAGTAAACCGGATAATCAGAAAGGTACATTGAAGTTAGCAAACAGAACAGAGATTACTGTACTTTTCACACATGCTCTTTACAACAAGACTGCCTGTCTTTCACCTTTCATTTATTTTCTCCTCTTCACAAAACAGCTCAACTTCTCTAACTTCTACCACATTCCAATTTTCACCTCTACACCTCTCATTAAAAATAAATCCTATGAGCAAGCCTTTTCAGATAAAGATATACTATTCTCATACTTCCCAATTTTCAGAGAATCAATGTTTACAATGACAAAAACCTAAACTGCAACATACTTCCTAAAATCAGTATACCCAAAAAGATTCCAAATGCCATGAATTACTCGATAAACATATAATGCACACTTACCTTTTTCAGGACAAAACCAGGTGGCAATGCATGACGATAAATACAGGTATTGCCATTTGGACAATCCCAGAACCACCCATATTTGCCACTTTCTACAGCGTCCAAGAAGTACCTGCACACCTGAAAAGGAAACATGAATGAAGCCCCACTTTTTTTTACAACTTATTTCTATTATCCATCATGTCTAAATTACAGTTTGGTCATCATACTGCTAATCAAATTTCAAATAAATATGCAACAAAATAACTATTAAATGAGTATGACAATCATAACAATTATTACAATGGTAATGCTTTTGTGACATCATTTCCACTGTATCACTGTTAAGTGGTAAAGAAGCATAAAAAGATAGAGTGAGAGGGACAGTTCTAGAGGTGTTGATGAAAAATGTGCTTAAGTTAAGTCTGGATGTGTAGCATTTTTCTGTTAAGGTAGAGAAAGGAAATCATCTTTTGGTCAAAGACCTTTGGGCCAACCACATCACCTATGCTCCCATAGTTACTATAGTGTTACATGGTCTGTCCACGTAACAGGAAAAGAACACGAGAACACGTAAAATAATGTTGCCAAATTGCCCTTTTATTTTCTTGGAAAATACTTAAATAATTTTTACAAATATATTTTATGATCATGTTCCAGTGACCTCTGTATCATCTTTAATATAAACTATTTGTGAAACTGATCATTTGTGATGGTTTGGAAAACCCTAAAGGGTTACCCTTTGTGTGAGGCATTTGTGTGAAAAAGTGTGAGTGAGAGATGGGCAAGAGGATTCAGAGGAGACACTGACTGAACTCAATGATCACCCCATTGTTATATTTTTGATAAATAAACGAGAAATGTCAAGATGAGTCTTATTGATTAAACCACCATCTATAACAAATAAACCCACTAGATTGTGTTATATTCAAAACACAAACATCAGCCAGGCAGTTTACATTACTAGCAAAACCTATGCCTTATAGTTTGAAAATTCACTGCATTAAAATAACAAAAATATATGTCTTTTACTAATATTATGATAACAATAACTATACCTAAGAACAGGGTAAAATAGACTTACTATGTCTGTTGTAGGCTTATTCTTCTCTTTGCCATGCTTCTTCTCCACCACATCAGCAAGCTTTTCTTCATCCCAGTCAGCACTTGTTTCTTCACAGTCTCTGACGTCAACATAAGCACTTCGTTTTTCACTCTGATTAACCAAGAGTAGATGCAGTTATAATACAGTAGTAATCAAAATTTAAAACAATTGTTCCAAAGAATATACAAAAACTTTAATGTGGCCAACTGACCAACTGTTTTTTACCATTATAAATGAAACATTAACCGACTTTACATAATTTGAAATGTGTATACTTCCCAAGAGCAAAATAGTAGCCTTCAGCTATTTAGATGTTTCATGGATCCAGCCTCCACATTAAATAACAGGAACAATCTAGCATAGCCCAGACTTGAATTTTCAAGACATCTTTAAGCAACTAATTCCATATAATTTTGAGTGTAACTTAACTTGAACGTCACATTTACCATTCAATTTAATCAGCATGCTAAAGAATTTCAATAAATGTAACCACACAAAATCCCTTCACAGTAATGTAGCTGATATACTTAAATAAATCAGAAGTTGATCTGATCAGGGGTGAGGATATTTGTCTATCAATTAAATATATAATGGGTACTACTTTTGGGTACTACTTTTACACAGGTTATTTGTGCATCTGTACGAATCCCACTCCACAGTTGGTAGGAAAAATACATTTTCCTCCAAATGGACAGCCACTACAAAAGGTTCTCCAAAGGCAAGTTGTCACTCTACTGTTATCAAAGCAGCTGCAACAGTAAGAGGGGCCAGGAGACAGCAAATAAAGGTAGAATAATTGATTTGCTTGGAAAAATATTCCCTTTTCAATTGCAACATATCTTTCATTGCAAACCAATTATTTTTACACAGCCAAAACAGCAACTTTAAATTGGGGGTAAGCTGAGCTATTAAGAAGAAAAACTAGACCAAAAAGGAGAAAGAAACTTTTCTAGAAGGCCTCTACTTATTTTTTTTTTTTAAATCAGACTTATGTAGAAGCTCCTAAGCAGGGATGGATGAATAAATGCACGAACAGAAATATAGTCCAAGCATTGGGCAACCAGTCCTGGCATATGACACAAGTATAAACGGGCGCACATACTAGACCTCCAGAACACTACAAAGTTGGTGGGAAGTATTAAAATTGGCAATGAATAACTGAAAAAAGCTTATCAAATGAAGTTAAACAATGTTGTTGATGCATGGTTAAGTAAAGCAAATAAAAATAACACTTATGAATAAATCTGTAACAGCTACTACAAAGTAATCACCAAAACTCTCCCAGGCCCACCAAGGAAAAAATCAAGGGAGGTATCATTGAAGGGATAAAAGACACAGCAAGGGCTGTTCAAACAGCCACAACAGGAACAGAAGGAATAGCTGAAACATCAGCTCAGCAGTAGTGTCAGGGGGGTCCACTGGACTTCAAAAATTAGACAAACACTTTCTGCAAGGGTTTCATCTTTGAAAAGTGCAGTAACTTTGTGAATGGGTATCACATCTTGTAAAAGTACACTAACTGTATGTGCTGTAATTACTTTTGTAGCATATTTATGCATGATTAAAAATAAAAAATATTACATTTTCATACAGATTTTATACATAAAAGCAAGAAAATTTATAAATTATTTCAAAAATTAAACACTTTGCAGGGTTTCTCGAGGATTTGGCAAATTTCTCGTGACTGAAAAAATCACATATGCCAATTAGTTAGGTTCCAACGAAAAATTCAGGTGTCAGTGAATTTGCGCAACTCGAAGCTCATAAGATCAAGGTAATACTGTACAGAAAAGAGCTTCCAAGGATGCCAAAGGAAGACCACACTGCCTCCAGCAGTTTCTTCATCTCCCGGGGATGCAATGCAGTCAAGAGTTGAAAAAACAATGACCCAAAGCAGGAAACATCATACAGTTCCAGCTGGAGTGAGCCCACATCTGATCCATGCCAACAGTCCTTACATCAAACAAGGGAAGACTGAGTAGACAATGTCCTAACAGTATGAGCAGGGGTCAAAACCAGTGAAGATCTGAAAATGGAAGAGGAGAAAGGCTGTGTATGGTATTGTCCTCTAAAGATATCTACAGCATCTTCCTCCACTCTGAGCAGTATTTCACAGACTGGGCAGCCAGCCATAAGAAACGCTCAATACTGTTCAGACTGAACGGGTAGTTGTCGAATTATGACCTATGCGAGTTACGTCTGATCGACTTTACGACCACTCGTAACGGGAAAATGGTATACGACAGTTTTTCCCCCAGCTTCCGCTTCTCCACACACGCAGCTCCCTGCGCTGCCACTGCTCACTCAGTGCTAATAGCATCCCGCTACCATGCGCACCCTCTGTGTCTATTTACATATATCTTGTATTTTAGATAATTTTTGAAAATGTCAGCCAAGAGGAATTTATGACGAAAAAAAGCAAGCAAGCAATTCAGACCAAGCAAAATGATATTGTTATGTTACAATAAAGTTTCATACATACTTACCTGGCAGATATATACATAGCTAAGACTCCGTCGTCCCCGACAGAAATTCAAATTTCGCGCCACTCGCTACAGGTAGGTCAGGTGATCTACCGGCCTGCCCTGGGCGGCAGGACTAGGAACCATCCCCGTTTTCTATCATATTTTCTCTCTTCCACCTGTCTCCTGCGGGGAGGCTGGGTGGGCCTTTAATTGTATATATCTGCCAGGTAAGTATGTATGAAACTTTATTGTAACATAACAATATCATTTTCATACAATCAACTTACCTGTCAGATATATACATAGCTGATTGGCACCCTTCGGTGGAGGGTAAGAGACAGCTACTATATGGAATAGACAGGTAAACAACATATGTTGTAGGTATAAATAAAACCTTGGTTCCTACCTGATAGGTGGTAGACTTCGTGGGTGTTTGCCCAGTAGTCTGCATCACCTCAAGAAACTTTAGCGAGATATATGATCTATGGCCAAGAGTTCTTGTGGGTCTGCCGATGGGGTCTTATCCGCTTACTCGGCAGAGCCTGAAAGGACTTTGTCAATGGGTGCTGATCCACTTATATGACAATACACCTTATGAAGGAGCACACAACCAATCCCGACCACCTGATCCTAACCATATGTTAGAACTAAGGATTGTTCCGAGTTATCCCCGAACTCTTCACAACAACCGTAACTCAAAAACCACTACGCACACATACATAATTTCTAAAAAAATTATACTCATCTAATTAGATATGACAAGATTCTCTTACTGAACAACATAGACGGCCGCCCGTGCTAAACCAAGTCCTCCATTGTTCGAAGAGACTCCAGACCATATCCAAAAAGAAGAAAAGTATATACTTTTAAGGATTGGTGTCGGCTCCCGTACCCAGAATCGTATCCGCGATACGAAAGGACCCAGAGAAAAAATAACACTTCTCATATGTCACACGAACGTCTTTCAAGTAATGAGATGCAAATACTGAGTTGCATCTCCAAAAATGTCGTATCTATGATGTTTTTAAGCGACATATTCTTATGAAATGAGAGAGACGTCACTACTGCTCTCACTTCATGAGCTTTAACTTTCAACAGTCGTAACTGTTCGTCAGAACAGACCTTATGCGCGTCTGTAATGACGTTCCTCACAAAGAATGCCAGAGCATTCTTGGACATCAGTCTTGTGGGGTCTTTTACCGCGCACCAAAGACCTTGTCTAGAGCCTCCCATCTGATGCTTTCTCTGAATGTAGAACTTTAGAGCTCTTACAGGGCATAGAGATCTTTCTGCTTCTCTTCCTACGAGACTCGATATGCCTTTTGACTTCGAATGACTTAGGCCAGGATTCGAGGGATTCTCATTCTTAGCTAAAAACAGGGTCTTAAACGAGCAAATAGCTGAGTCTCCCTTGAAACCTACTTTATCTTGCAGAGCATGTAATTCACTAACTCTCTTTGCCGTAGCTAAAGATAATAGGAATAGGCATTTTCTGGTGATGTCTCGAAACGAAGCCAGATGAGGAGGTTCGAATCTTTCAGATGAAAGAAACTTGAGAACCACGTCTAGGTTCCAGTTCGGAGGGACCGGTTCCTTCGACTTTGAAGTCTCAAAGGACCTTATGAGATCGTGGCGATCTTATTATCTGCCAGATCTAATCCTCTATTCCTGAAGACAGCCGAGAGCATACTTCTGTATCCCTTTATTGTGGATACAGCTAGATGAGATTGCTCTCTCAGGAATAGAAGGAAATCAGCAATTTCCGCTATAGAGGTAGTGGAGGAGGACAACTTCTTAGTTCTACACCACCTTCTAAAAACCTCCCACTTCGACTGATATCTTTCGTAGTGGAGGTTCTGCGTGCTCTCGCGATCGCGCTTGCAACTTCGCGAGAAAACCCCCTCGCTCTGACGAGTCTTTCGATAGTCGAAAGGCAGTCAGAGCGAGAGCGGGGAGGTTTTGATGATACCTCTTGAAGTGTGGCTGTCTGAGAAGATCCATCCTTCTTGGTAGGGATCTTGGAAACAGTCTATACGATCCACTCTACCACCTCCGTGAACCAATCTTGGGCCGGCCAAAAGGGGCTATCAATGTCATCCTCGTCTCCTTTGACACCACAAACTTTTTTAGTACTAGTCCCAGGATTTTGAATGGAGGAAAAGCATAGACGTCTACGCGAGACCAATCTAGCAGGAAGGCGTCTACCATAAGAGCTCTTGGATCTTCCACGACCGAGCAAAAGACTGCCAGCCTTTTGGAAATGAATGTGGCGAAGAGATCCACATGAGGTGTCCCCCACAGCGACCAGAGATCTTGACACACCTCCTCGTGTAGGGTCCACTCTGTATGAAGACCTGGTTCCTCCTGCTGAGTCTGTCCGCCCTCACATTCTTTACTCCCTGAACGAACCTTGTCAGAAGGGAGATGTTCCTGTGAGACGTCCAAAGCAAAAAGGTCTCTCGTCAGTTCGTAAAGGAACGAGGAGTGAGTCCCTCCCTGTTTTCGAATGTAGGCAAGTGCGGTGGTGTTGTCCACGTTTACTTGCACTACTTTGTTTCGACACCAGAGGTTCTAGACTCTTCAAAGCCAGATGCAACGGCCGAAGAGCTCTTTGCAGTTTATGTGCCAAGCCACCTGCGCTGGTTCCCAGGTGCCTGACACCTCCTTCGAGCCTAATGTTGCTCCCCAACCTTTCTCCGACGCGTCGGAGTACAACACTAGGTCTGGGTTCTGTGTCCTTAGAGAGATCCCTTTGTTCTCTTCCAGAGGGGGCAACCACCATTCCAGGTGCGGTCTTATCTCCACTGGAATGGGAAAGGCGTCCGAAAGTTGTCCAGTTTTCCAACTCCAAGAACTTCTTGAGGAAGAATTGAAGCGGACGTAAATGAAGTCTTCCTAGCGGAAGAACTGTTCGAGCGAGGAAAGGGTCCCTAGAAGGCTCAACCATTCCCTCGCCGACGTATGTTCCTTCCTTAAGAAGAGAGAGACTATCTGCAAACCTTTTGCGATTCTCTCTTGCGAAGGAAATACTCGAAAACCCGAGAATCCATCCGAATCCCCAGATAGACTAAGTTCTGTCTGGGGGTCAGCTGCGACTTCTCGAGGTTCACGAGTAATCCCAACGCTTTGATCAGATCTAAAGTTAACGTCAGGTCCTCCAAGCACTGTCTCTCTGATCTGGCCCTGATGAGCCAGTCGTCCAGATACAGAGAGATATTTACTCCTTTGAGGTGAAGAAACCTCGCCACATTCTTCATCAGGCTTGTGAAGACCTGAGGAGCTGTGGACAGGCCGAAACACAAGGCTCTGAACTGAAAGATCCTTCCCCCCGTCATGAAACGGAGGTACTTCTTCTTGATGAAGGGTGGATCGGGACGAGAAAATAGGCGTCCTGGAGATCTAGAGACACCATCCAATCTCCTTGTCGCAATGACGCAAGGACTGAAGCAGAAGTCTCCATCGAGAACTTCTCCTTCCGAACAAATTTGTTCAGAGAGCTAACGTCTAGTACTGGTCTCCAGCCTCCCGAGGCCTTCGCAACCAGAAAAAGGCGATTGTAAAACCCCGCCCGGGGGAGTTTTGATCCAGTACTAGTTCTATCGCTCTCTTGTCCCACATTTGTTCCACCATCGATCGAAGAGTATCCCTCAGCACAGGATCCTTGTACTTGGCTGTTAGTTCCCGTGGTATTGACCGTTATTAGGGGAGGAGGTTTTGTTCAGGAAAGGGATACGATATCCCTATCCTTTTATTACAGACAACGATGACGCGTCTGCGTTTATAAGTGTCCAGGCCTCCACAAACCCCAGGAGCCTGGCACCTACTGGTGCTTGGAGGAGAGAAGCTTCACTTTCCCTTTTTAAAGGGACGAAAGGCAGACCTACCTCTCTTCTCAGGAGCCTTCCTTCTTGCGGGAGGTCTGGAGGTAGGGCCACCTCGAAAGGGCTGAACCGATGTACTCGGTCCTTTCTTGTCAGGTGTAGAAGCAGGCTTCTTCTTCCTTGCTGACTGCGTCAGAAGGTCCTGAGTCGCCTTCTCAGTTAATGAACGAGCAATGTCCTTCACCAACTGAGAAGGGAACAAAAAGTCAGACAAAGGCGAATACAGCAGCGCTGCCCTCTGAGCGTGGGAGACTGCCTTGGTTAAAAAGGCACCATATATTACCGTCCTCTTTTTTTAGAAGACCTGCTAAAACCAAACAAAGAGGAGATTTATCAAACGAGCCATCCTGCACCGCTTTGTCTATACAAGACAATATGCAAAAACAAAAGGGCTTCTGGTTCGATTCCTTCAGAATCATGGGCTTTCTTGGACATCACCCCAAGGGACCAATCTAAGAAGTTGAAAACTTCCAATACATGAAAGAGTCCCTTGAGGAGATGGTCCAGTTCAGAAATGCCCCACGTAATACGTGCCGAGTTCAGACCTTGTCGACGTGAAGCGTCAACTAAGGTCGAAAAGTCTGCTTCTGACGTAGACGGAAGAGCAATACCCATATTCTCTCCCGTCTGATACCAAATGCCTCTTTACCAGCTAGTCTCGCTGGAGGCATGCAGAAGACCGTTCTTACTAAGTCCTTCTTAGACTTCATCCAAGAGTCTAAGGATTGCAGAGCCCTCTTCATTGAAATGGTGGGCTTCATTTTGAGAAAAGACGAAGACTTCTTCGTCTTAGCACTCGAAAACAGAGAGCGCGGAGAAGGAGGAGCGGCAGGAGTCAATTCGTCTCCATACTCCTCTAGAAGCAAGGCAGTCAAAACTTTATAGTTCAACAGTCCCTTCTCTTCCTTGATATTCTTCGTCCGAGTTTACTTCTAACTCGGGATCTAAATGAGTCTCCGCTCCCAACTCTGTACGTTCTTCCTCTGGAGGAGACAAACTCCTAATAGGAGAGGGGCTAAGGGAATGATATTCCTTCCTCTTCCCCGCTTTAATAGCCCTGGAAGGCGCCAAAAGCTCAGGCTTTCTCTCCATAAATAGAAGACGCTTCCCGCTTGGATGACGCTTCTCGTCCGCCAAGCGTCCTGGCTGACGCCTCCCGCTTACTTGGCTGCTGACGTCCGGATGACGCCTCGCGCCTGGAAGACGCTCCGCTCTCAAAAGGCGTCCTAACTTGGGCCAAAATAAATATGGTTGGAGCTTCGCGTCTACCATCAGCTTTCAAAGACGCTTCATGTCTAAAAGACGTCTCACGTCTCTCTGGCGTTACGTATCTTTCGTAAGCTACCGATCTCGCTCTCGAACCCGAAGCTTTTTTCTTGTGATATGTTTAGAAGCTTCACGTCTGCATGACGCTTCTCGCTTAGCAGGAGAGAGGACGAGACTTCTTGATTGGAAGCGCAACGTCCTTCCTACGAGGCGCTAAAACTCCCACCAGAGAGGCCAGTTGTTCTTGTACTGCCATGATAATCTTCCTTGAAGCTTCTCCCACGTCAACTGCATGACGCCTTTCGTCATCAATCGGGGGAGAAGTAGGAAAGGGTACTTCTGCGTCCTCGTCGGGTGACGCTGACGCCACCTTCGCCTTCTTAATAGAAGAGGGAGCGTCATCTGAGAAACGCTCTGGCTCGAATCAATTTCGGGTTCTTTCAAATGACGTTTCAGAGGCCTCGATAAATCCGACTCCTTCCACCCTCGTTTAGGTAGGGAGAGGGAGAGGATGAGAAACACTCACGAAGGACGCTTTTTCTAAAGCGCCCTTGAGCAGCCTGCCACGAAACAGAGCTTGCTGAAGGGACGTCTGACCGTTGATTCCCCACGACCTCCTTAAGGCTTTCGACTTTCCTTCTCCTCTGGGCATGGGAGCTTGGAAGAGGTCTAGGCCTGGGAGCGTCGCAGGACGATCAAACACCCCCTCCACAACACTGGAGAACTCACTTCACTGTAATGCTCACTTTCACTAGCCTTACCTTGTAAGTCCGCCATTTTGGACTTCATGTCTCGAATAGTAGCTTTCAGATCGGCGATTTCCGAGGCCGATTCCGAAAGTACACTTTGTGAATTAGACACATAGGGAGAATCTAAATCATTAGGGATTAGAATAATTATCAGTAAAAGGCTCAATAGGCCTTGAACTCACACCTTTCAGACGTCTAACCCTATCCCTCTCTAACTTCTTCAAATAAGAAGTTAAAGTCTTCCACTCTTCTGCATTTAATCCCTCGCATTCATGACAAGTATTATTAGCAGAACACTGAAACCCCCTACATTTACGACATACAGTGTGAGGATCAACCGAAGCTTTCGGTATCCTCACCCTGCAGCCTACATTCACACACATTCTCACACTCACATTTGAATCAGACATACTGAGAAAAATCCAAAAAGCAATTCCAAAAACAGTCCACAGTAGCGAATGCCAAAAACACGATCCAGATACGTCACCAAAAAGCCGAGAAACGATGATCAAAGGATGAAATAAGAATCTAAGTCAGGAGGTAATAGCAAAAATGTTGATACCACCGGCGACAGAGAAAATATGATAGAACGGTAACTGGGGGTATGGTTCCCTAGTCCTGCCAGCCCAGGGCAGGCCGGTAGATCACCTGACCTACCTGTAGCGAGTGGCGCGAAATTTGAATTTCTGTCGGGACGACGGAGTCTTAGCTATGTATATAATCCTGACAGGTAAGTTGACTTGGTTAATGAACCTATGTTTTTAAAAACGAACAACTCCTCCCGCCACACTGAGTGTTGCCCCAGCTGATGATGCCGACGACCCACAGCCAAGCACCAGTGATGCCAGCAGTCAATAAGTTTTTAATTTTGATGTACTAGTTTTCAATTGTATTTTTGTATGTACATACGTATGTTTTTTTTTTTTTGCATCTGTATTTTATATTTTTGTATGTTTTCCACAATAAACCAATTGTACTGTAGCAAGAAGTGTTTGAATCAAACCTGACAAACGTAGCAATAAGAAACAGTATGATGTGTAGAGAAACGGGTTTGACTTTAACGTCACAAAAGTACGTAACCTATGACATGATGTGATGTGTAGAAAGATGGCACAAATGGTATAAAAATTTAAAGAAATCATAACAACTAAGAAATATGATAGTCTAAAGAAAAAAAAAAATTGCAAAATTAATTAACTAAAGCAGCCTGACATCGCTCAATTAGGTAAGTAATACCGATGTCGGTCCGAATCTGATTCCCATTTTGTGTCCAATTTTTTCTTTTCTATGATATCATAGTCAGAGTGCATTGAACATCCAAATTAGCTAATAAATTACTGAATTATACTGTATAATATGCAGTAGTATACTGTAGGCTAGGCTACTGTATTCATAAATATACATACGATATATGTATGTACATGATAACATCATTATCGTATGTATACGCGAGGCTAACTTGTTAAATGTTACTCAATTTCTCTTTGTACTGAATTATTATGAGCAAATATGCATTGAACCTAGAGAATTTGCTGAAATTAATAATGACTATGCCATAGATGTATAAAGTATGCTGTGTAGTATAGGCTAGGCTACCCTAGATGTAAAGATGGTACTACTGATTACCCTAGGGTGTAGGATAGGCTTAGCCTAATATTCTTTCGGTAAATTAACATTGGCCAACTTACGTCCAAATCGATTTACGACTGGTTGGTCGGAACCAACTGCGGTCGTAAGTCGACAACTACCTGTAAACACACCGACTTACGCCAGTAAAAAAGTAAGAGTAAAGGCCAATATCAGAGGACATGAGCCATACCCAAAATCCTTCGCACCTCCCTCCCCCCCAAACTGTGCTGATCATTTTTGTTTTTTAGAGTTGGAAATCATTGGGATCAGCATCTTACAACTGTCATGGCTATAATAAAAACCAAACAAGCCAAAGTCATCAATCATTCAAGAAATATTTCAGTAAACTTAAATTATAGCCATGGTGAAGAGGATCAAAAGACCCCTGTTCAGCAAGATGAACAAAGAAAGTGACACTGGCCTCTAGTTATCTACCTTGTTAAAAGCTTCAACAATCAGACTAGTGTTTAAGGTAATCAATAAATAAGTTAAAAGCTTCAATTCTCATAGGAACAAAGACAATTTATATGAAAAATTGGTCTGAATAATGTATATAAAAATGTTCTGCCAGACCTACCTTTCGTTCAACAGTCAAATCATGGGAAAATTTACATTTAGCTCCTTTTGTGCAAGTTCCTTGCTTGAAAAACGCACATAAAATTGATTTTGGATCCGTTCCTGGGGAAAAAAGCATTATCAAATTGAAGAATATATGCACATATGTTCTTAATAGCCATTTGCATTTTGAATACAGTACTGAACAGCAGTTTAACAAGACCTTTAATCATGGCTTAATCAGGCAAGATTTATAAAAAAATTTCAAAATCTCCTATACATTTTTTACAAACTCAAGATAACTTGCATTTTTCCTAGACATATAAACCCAAAGTCGTTTCTATGGACATACCATCAGCAAAAGGTGATTCAGTCTTCTAACTTGGAAACAGGTAGTCAATGGTGGCAGGTAGATGAGCAGTGATGCACTGACCACTCCCCTGTAAGTTATCCAATCACCTTTCCTTTGGATACAAGGACAAGTGAGGGAATGATTAGTATACTGAATACGGGAAGGCTGGTTCCCATGACCCCAAAAGTGAAAGGCTGATAGGGTCCTGTGATAAAACGCAGTTCCCCAGAGTCAAATTATCCTTCACTAAACACTAAGGAGAAACCTGTCTTTCCTGGAAAACAGCAGGATACCCAGGTTGGTAGGCATCCAGGGTAGCAGAATCATCATCCATTAATAAACAGTAATGCTCTAGACTATCTTCCCCTTGTAGGAGAGAGGATGAGAGAAAACGTTATCAGGCCTATTCTTTAGCTAGGGACTCAAGTTGTGTAGTACGTCTGCATCCACTCACCCAACATGAATACATTATTATTGTAAAGAATTAGTTTATCCTGACCTCTAAGCCTAATAAAGGCTCTTCTCGGGCTGGTCAACATGAATACAATTAGGGCAGCCTAAAGTTTAAGGACACAAAGGAATGGAAGAGATTTGACATCCATCACACCCTTCTGCAACCTATGTCTGCCACGAACCTTAATGGGGCCGGCCGGCTAATGCCATTTTTCAAGGACAGGACTTTGTTATTCATACCACTTAATAAGGTGACTTGGGACATCTCCAAACCACATATGATTTTTCCCTCTGATCTTCGGTTTTGTGACGGCAGGGCGATTTATCCCGAAAATAACCATTTTTCAAATTTTATCTCCTCCCTTGATATTTAATATTAAAACCTAGGATTACCACCATATATAGACCTGATGTAGATCTCCAATCAAATGAGGAGTATTTTTTCTAAAAGTCATTTTTTTGCTAGATATGAATTTTTCAATATGGTAAAAAAAATAAACCCTATACATCAGGAGAAAAAGATTAAAAAAAAAAAAAAAAAGACGAAACAAAAATTGGAAAAAAGGGCTCTATTTGATTGTTCTATAATGTCTTTCTGAGTTATATACCAAATTCCAATGTTATAGCTTTAAAAATAAGTGAGAAGATAGATTTTGTAGGTCAATGAGTATAGTTTTGAGATACGATTTCTATAAAGACAATGTTAATAAATAATGATTATTATGAATATATATTTCTTTTTTGTGTATTAATAAACCAAAACTATTTTACTTATCATAAAATATGATATTGTTATGATACAATAAAGTTTGTTCATACTTACCTGGCAGATATATATATAGCTGTATTTTCTGAAGTCCGCAGAATTTAAAAAACTTCCGACACACGCAGTGGTCGGCCAGGTGGTTTAGTACCCATTCCCTCGCCGCTGGGAGGCGGGTATCAGGAACCATTCCCATTTTCTATTCATAATTTTTATTTCCACTGTCCCCCTGAGGGAGGTGGGTGGGTACTTGATTATATATATCTGCCAGGTAAGTATGAACAAAACTTTATTTGTATCATAACAATATCATTTTGTTCATGAAAACTTACCTGTCAGATATATATATAGCTGAATCCCACCGTTGGAGGTGGGAAGGGACAGAATAGAAGGATTTTGGGAACAAATGCATGCAGGATGATTTACATCTTGGTTCCACCTGTTAGCATAGCGGACTTCGTGATTACTGTCACCCAGTCTGCTTCTGCTTTACTAGAGTTGCCAGCGATGGTAGAGACCTATAAAGCTGGTGCACATCCAGATGATCTGTCAACGGGGGCGTGACCACAATGTGACTAGACATATTGACCATACCATGAGGGCTAAGAAGTAAAATAAAATATTATATATAAATATATATATCACCACCCTGACCAACCTAGCCAAAGTTAAGGTGTGTTAACTAAGGCTTAAGAGTTAAGAAGTCGCCGTTGTGTCGCGACTCAACAACTAAATTAAGAGCTCTTCCTAACCTCATTTTCTACAGGATAGGATGAGTGGTACTTCTTGCCCCCAAGATTGTGTCTGCAGACACGTATGGCCCTAGCGAGCAGCAGATCTCATATGCCATCTTCACATCTCGCAGGGAGTGGTGAGTGAACACAGAGTTGCTTCGCTAAAACATGGTATTCAGGATGTTGCTGAGTGCCATGCTCTGTTGAAATGCTTCCGAGGCCGCGCCCATCACCTCGTGAGCATTCAGATAAAGATTTCAAATCTTTGTGCAAACACAATGAAGGGAGCATTTTTGAAAGAACTCCTTAACACTAAACCAGGGTGGGTTCTTCGATATGGGCAAGTCTGGTCTTTTTCGGAACACTGCAGATTGCCCGAATGACTTCGACTTTCTTGAGTTTTATGTAGATAAAACTTGAGAGACCTGACAGGGCAGGAGGACTCTCTGGCTCCTGCCCACTAACTTGTGCCATCCTTGCTTCCAAGCTCCTGGCCCAAGGACAAAACGGGTTTCCATTCTTAGGCCACAACGAAAGGCTTAGAGAGCACACCGCCTTGTGTTCTCTAAAGCCAAAACTTGTGACGATGGCTTAAAATCTCACTAACCCTCTTTGTCCGTATCTAGGGTGGTTAGAAGAAGGCCTTCCTGATCACATGCAAGAAGTTCACAGGTAGGAGAGGTTCGAATGCTTTGACATCAAGAACTTCAGACTACGTCTAAGTTCCATATTGAAAGCTTCGATCTGGACATGCACAGTCAGTCCGTCTGTACTAAAGTCAGGTGACCGACCAGTTGTTGACCAGTCAGACGAATCACGGACAGCAAGGCTGTACCCTGAAGACCATAAGGCACTATTCTTCGCTGAAGGATGAGTGTCTGGACTGCCTGGGCGATTCAATCTAAGCAAACCTTGGGGGGTGTATCAACGCAACCCAACGTCGTCAGCGAATCAACTCCTGACTCGAGCTTCTGGTGCCAGGAGAAAGGAGCAAGGAGCAAAAAGGCGATTCAGTCCCGAAGGAAGAATGCCTGACAGTCCAACCTGGTCTCATGTTACACGATCATCGGGGGTGTATAAACGCAACCGACTTCGTCAACAAGAAACTCAGGGCTACTATATGTCGCCTGATCTCGCACGAGTGTCTGACTCCGAGAAAACAGGTGAGACAAAAAGTAGATGGTGAGCGAGTTTCGAGATTCCACAGAACTCAAAGATCGTGAAGGGCTTTGTTTGTTTGACAGACGCAAATCTCTGAGCCCAAAGCCACGTCAACAACATATTTGCGTATTCTTTAATAGTTGTGACTGCCAGCTTATCCCATTCTTCAGACGGAAATGGAAGACGGGTAATCTTCCTCCTGTCAACATCTCGATAGTCCTGAACGTTGTCAGACTCAGAGCGGAGAGGTTATAGGTACCTTTCGAGTTAGAGTAGACCGACTCTCTCGGAAAAGGTCCTTGGAAAGTGAACTAGGAAGGATGTGGCCTCTGTGAATCCAGGATCCTGAAGGCCAACATGGGGCGATCAGCGTCATTGTCGCTCCCTGTGACGTCATAAATCCTCATTACATTTCCTAAGCGATTGAAAAAGGGGAAAAGAGAGACTAAACATCCATCCCCGTTTGAATATCATAGGATGGCATTTAATGGTACCGATCCCGGATCGGAGAAGAATGAAAGGGCGTCCCTAAAGTCTCCACAACTCTCAACATACTTCTAAAGAAAGATTCCACTCGGAAGTCAAAAGTTTGCTGCCGTCGATCGAGACGATTCGTACAGACTTTTGCAATCCTGTAACGAACCTCTAGAGGATCGTTACATTCTACGCCTGTTGTTTATAATAGGCTCTTTCTCGTAAACTCGAGCAGGGACGAGAGAAGATACTTCTTAAGATATGAGAGAGCTGTGGAATATCAGAGTTGATGTGGACCACTGGTTCCAAAAACTCGTTTCGAGGACTGGAGGGACGACCGAATTGCATTTACTTCTTTCAGATTAAGATCCAGGACATCTGAAACACTATCCGAATGTCCGGCACCTTCTTTCTATCATGACGCACTGAGAGATGTTCAGAATAATTCCTAGATCTAGAATAATATTTCAGTTTCCCGGTAGGAAAAAACTGTGGTCTGAATTGCAGTCTATTCGGGGAAACAAACTTCTTCAGGAAGGAAATGGTCCCCAGCAAGCTCATCCATTCCCTCCCCGAGTATGCTTACTTCCCTATATAAGGCTGCGCTTTGCCTAAGCAGGAGAGCATATAAAAGTGCAATGTTGCGGTAGACTCGTAGTTCTATACCGTGCTGGTAAACGAGCACCGAAAGGATTGAGATAACTCTGTTGAACATATTAAGGCAAAATGAATGCAACGTTTATTCATTCACGTAGAAATCCCCTCAATCTTAGGCTAAAGTCCGTGATTGTAGGACAGAGATACAGTTAGTCAGTCAATCCCGCAGGAGAGACGTAACCGCCAGCACAGAGATACGGTTAGTCAGTCAATCCCGCAGGAGAGAGAGACGTAACCTACCGCGCATGACAGCGCACGATCTGTTACTGGCTCGGTTGGAACTTGGACAGTCAGATACGCAGCAGCCAGCAGCTTACGAACGTCGTCTCTTAACTTTATGTCTGGGTTGCCAGCTACCCTATTCTACGAAGAAATAGGTCCGTTATTTTTTGAGCAAAAAAGAGACTCTCAAGCTGGTATATTTAAGCGAAACAGAAAACGCTAAATATATAGATGCGTTTGTGTCGTCAGAACACTACCATACAACGGTAAAGATAATCGGAAACTCCTGGAAGGCTGCAGGGAGTAACGATTAAATGTCCTTAAAATAATGGACAATAGACCTCTCGGTTGCCATCCGAAGAGGTAACTACAGCAAGCGTGTATGACTTGAACCAACCAGTAGAAAAATAACGCAAGGCAAAATATTTTATTATATCACAATAAAGTTTGTTCATACTTACCTGGCAGACATATATATAGCTGAATTCGGAATACAGCTACATATATCTGACAGGCAAGTTTCATGAACAAAACTTAGAGAATCGAAGCAGACAGCTCAAGCTTCTTATGTTATTGGACATAAGCGTTCATTGACGTAGTCTACAAGTCTATTTCTTGTACGAGTCTGCGAATGATGAATGAGAGCTCTTCCGAATCTTGTCAATAAGAGCTTATTCGCTTACGCAATATCAAGTTAAAGAGATGTTTGTCAATGAGAACTAACCCATTTACGGGTTTACTGACCCAGAGATATTTTGTCAATGAGGGGATACCCCATTACTTGAACGAAAACGCTAGTAATATTGTCATGGGGGAAAGTCACTGATTGACAAAACGTATCCAGGAAGTCGACATTTTTATTTTTCCGATTCCCCTCTCAAACGAGAAAGGGGCAAGAATCCTGTTAAGAGACAGGGCTTACGGCAGGTAGAACGACGATGTTCAATTCGGCAGCGTAGTCCCGACTAGAAACTAACAAAATCTATCATCTGAAAAACCCTTTCAGATGGGCTAAAAAGCTTGCAAAATTATCCTGGGAAGAGGAAGAAACTCTCCAACCAGCTTCCTCTCCCGTATCACAACTAATGCCTGCTAAAGCTTAAAATTTATTGGCAGTATGGCAAAGGTGGCAAAGGAAGTCCTGTCTTGCGCTTTCCTGTGAAAAGCGTCCTTTTGATGAATGCCTTTGCAAGAATCCTACTGAACGTCGCCGAGACGTCGAGCCTTTACATAACCCGTAACTGCCTTATCGCAAAGTCTTGACTGCGGTAGAGAAAACGAGATCTTCCCTTGAGCTTTCCTTAACTCCATCCACCTTTGCGAAAGCAATATAATATTGACAGAGACCTCTTGAATTCACGAAACCCGAGGTCTTGCTGGGTTTCGAAGACGAAGTTGTCTGTTCACTTTAAGCTTCCTCCGAAGCACTGCTTACTTCACATTCTTGAGGCTCAAATCTTAAACAAGAGCTTGAAGTCTGAAGAGTTCAACAGAAACGTTCAGCCAGGAGACAAACCTGGTGTGCGCTGGCGCGCGCTCGGCGTCCATTTGCGAGGACGCTCGGCGTCCTGGCGCGCGCTGCTTGGCGTCCACTGGCGAGGACGCTCGGCGTCCACTGGCGCGCGCCTGGCGTCCATCCGAGCGTCCCCCGTTCAAGCCGAGCGTCAAAAGAAGCGTGCAGAAAATCGTCACGCTCCTGACCGCGTCAAAACAAGCGAGAGAAACTGCCTTCTTTTTCATATTTCTCGGTGGAAAGACGTACACGTGATCAGGCGACGTTCGCCTTCTTACTTCTCGCTGAAACGCATAACGAGAGAGTGAGGGACGTGAAGCGTCCTCTTCTATAAAGCTTCTATTTAGAGAGGGCGGCGAGTCCTTCGAGATTCGTGCACGTGCACGATCTTCCGCAGCCTGGGAAACGTCAACAGGTCCTACCGAAGGGCGCCAGATCGATGTGGGTTCCCCATAACCCTCCTTTCGGCTTTCGACATGCCCTCATCCCTAGTCCTGGGAGTCCGACAGAGGTCCAGGCCTAGAGGCGTTATGGGGCGGATCTGACGTTCCCTCCTGACGAGAGAGAGACGTGAAGCGTCCTCTTCTCTAAAAGCTTCTTAGAGGGCGCGAGTCCTTCCAAGAGCTCCAACAACCCTTGCGCGGGGAGGACGCCTCGGAGGACGAGAAGCAATCCTTCAGGATTCGTGCACGTGCACGAACTTTGGCAGTCTGGGGATTTTCATCAGAAACTGCCGAAGGCACGGCAAGATCGGTGGGGGTTCCTCGTAACCCTCCTTCGGCTTTCGACATGCCCTCTCCCTGTGGTCCTGGGAGTCCGACAGA
>NC_061110.1:95401542-95428636 GCF_015104395.2 Macrobrachium nipponense
GCGTGGTGTTGTCCACGTTTACTTGCACTACTTTGTTCGACACCAGAGGTTCTAGACTCTTCAAAGCCAGATGCACAGGCGAAGAGCTCTTTGCAGTTTATGTGCCAAGCACCTGCGCTGGTTCCCAGGTGCCTGACACCTCCTTCGAGCCTAATGTTGCTCCCCAACCTTTGTCTCCGACGCGTCGGAGTACAACACTAGGTCTGGGTTCTGTGTCCTTAGAGAGATCCCTTGTTCTCTTCTAGAGGGGGCAACCACCATTCCAGGTGCGGTCTTATCTCCACTGGAATGGGAAAGGCGTCCGAAAGTTGTCCAGTTTTCCAACTCCAAGACTTCTTGAGGAAGAATTGAAGCGGACGTAAATGGAAGTCTTCCTAGCGGGAAGAACTGTTCGAGCGAGAAAGGGTCCCTAGAAGGCTCAACCATACCCTCGCCGACGTTATGTTTCCTTCCTTAAGAAGAGAGAGACTATCTGCAAACCTTTTGCGATTCTCTCTTTCGAAGAATACTCGAAAAACCCCGAGAATCCATCCGAATCCCATAGACTAAGTTCTGTCTGGGGGTCAGCTGCACTTCTCGAGGTTACGAGTAAATCCCAACGCTTTGATCAGATCTAAGTTAACGTCAGGTCCTCAAGCACTGTCTCTCTGATCTGGCCCTGATGAGCCAGTCGCCAGATACAGAGAGATTTACTCCTTGAGTGAAGAAACCTCGCCACATTCTTCATCACTTGTGAAGACCTGTTGGAGCTGTGGACAGGCCGAAACACAAGCTCTGAACTGAAAGATCCTTCCCCCGTCATGAAACGGAGGTACTTTCTTGGATGAAGGGTGGATCGGGACGTGAAAATAGGCGTCCTGGAGATCTAGAGACACCATCCAATCTCCTTGTCGCAATGACGCAAGGGACTGAAGCAGAAGTCTCCATCGAGAACTTCTCCTTCCGAACAAATTTGTTCAGAGAGCTAACGTCTAGTACTGGTCTCCAGCCTCCCGAGGCCTTCGCAACCAGAGAGGCGATTGTAAAAAACCCCGGGGAGTTTTGATCCAGTACTAGTTCTATCGCTCTCTTGTCCCACATTTTGTTCCACCATCGATCGAAGAGTATACCCTCAGCACAGGATCCTTGTACTTGGCTGTTAGTTCCCGTGGTATTGACGTTTAGGGGAGGAGTGTTCAGGAAAGGGATACGATATCCCTTCCTTATTACAGACAACGATGACGCGTCTGCGTTTATAAGTGTCCAGGCCTCCACAAAACCCCAGGAGCCTGGCACCTACTGGTGCTTGGAGGAGAGAAGCTTCACTTTCCCTTTTAAAGGGACGAAAGGCAGACCTACCTCTCTTCTCAGGAGCCTTCCTTCTTGCGGGAGGTCTGGAGGTAGGGCCACCTCGAAAGGGCTGAACCGATGTACTCGGTCCTTTCTTGTCAGGTGTAGAAGCAGGCTTCTTCTTCCTTGCTGACTGCGTCAGAAGGTCCTGAGTCGCCTTCTCAGTTAATGAACGAGCATGTCCTTCACCAACTGAGAAGGGAACAAAAAGTCAGACCCAAAGGCGAATACAGCAGCGCTGCCCTCTGAGCGTGGGAGACTGCCTTGGTTTTAAAAGGCACCATATACCGTCCTCTTTTTAGAAGACCTGCTCCAAACAAAGAGGAGATTTCAAACAGCCATCCTGCACCGCTTTGTCTATACAAGACAATATGCACAAAAGGGCTTCTGGTTCGATTCCTTCAGAATCATGGGCTTTTCTTGGACATCACCCCAAGGGACAATCTAAGAAGTTGAAAACTCCAATACATGAAAGATCCCTTGAGGAGATGGTCCAGTTCAGAAATGCCCCACGTAATACGTGCCGAGTTCAGACCTTGTCGACGTGAAGCGTCAACTAAGGTCGAAAAGTCCTCTTCTGACGTAGACGGAAGAGCAATACCCATATTCTCTCCCGTCTGATACCAAATGCCTCTTTTACCAGCTAGTCTCGCTGGAGGCATGCAGAAGACCGTTCTTACTAAGTCCTTCTTAGACTTCATCCAGAGTCTAAGGATTGCAGAGCCCTCTTCATTGAAATGGTGGGCTTCATTTTGAGAAAGACGAAGACTTCTTCGTCTTAGCACTCGAAAACAGAGCGCGCGGAGAGGAGGCGCAGGCAGGAGTCAATTCGTCTCCATACTCCTCTAGAAGCAAGGCAGTCAAAACTTTATAGTTCGACAGTCCTTCTCTTCCTTGATATTCTCGTCCGAGTTTACTTCTAACTTGGGATCTAAATGAGTCTCCGCTCCCAACTCTGTACGTTCTTCCTCTGGAGGAGACAAAACTCCTAATAGGAGAGGGGCTAAGGGAATGATATTCCTTCCTCTTCCCCGCGTTTAATAGCCCTGGAAGGCCGCCAAAGCTCAGGCTTCTCTCCATAAATAGAAGACGCTTCCCGCTTGATGACGCTTCTCGTCCGCCAAGCGTCCTGGCTGACGCCTCCCGCTTACTTGGCTGCTGACGTCCGGATGACGCCTCGCGCCTGGAAGACGCTCCGCTCTCAAAAGGCGCTACTAACTTGGGCCAAAATATTGGTTGGAGCTTCGCGTCTACCATCAGCTTTCAAAGACGCTTCATGTCTAAAAGACGTCTCACGTCTCTCTGGCGTTACGTATCTTTCGTAAGCTACCGATCTCGCTCTCGAACCCGAAGCTTTTGTGATATTTTTGTTTAGAAGCTTCACGTCTGCATGACGCTTCTCCGCTTAGCAGGGGAGAGAGGACGAGACTTCTTGATTGGAAGCGCAACGTCTTCCTACGAGGCGCTAAAACTCCCACAGATAGGGCCATTGTTCTTGTACTGCCATGATAATCTTCCTTGAAGCTTCTCCCAACCGTCAACTGCATGACGCCTTTCGTCATCAATCGGGGGAGAGAAGTAGGAAAGGGTACTTCTGCGTCCTCGTCGGGTGACGCTGACGCCACCTTCGCCTTCTTAATAGAAGAGGGAGCGTCATCTGAGAAACGCTCTGGGTCTCGAATCAATTTCGGGTTCTTTCAAATGACGTTTCAGAGGCCTCGATAAATCCGACTCCTTCCACCCTCGTTTAGGTGAGGGAAGAGGGAGAGGATTGAAAAGAAAACCACTCACGAAGGACGCTTTTTCTAAAGCGCCCTTGAGCAGCCTGCCACGAAACAGAGCTTGCTGAAGGGACGTCTGACCGTTGGGGATTCCCCACGACCTCCTTTAAGGCTTTCGACTTTCCTTCTCCTCTGGGCATGGGAGCTTGGAAGAGGTCTAGGCCTGGAGCGTCGCAGGACGATCAAACACCCCTCCACAAACACTGGGAGAACTCACTTCACCTGTAATGCTCACTTTCACTAGCCTTACCTTGTAAGTCCGCCATTTTGGACTTCATGTCTCGATAGTAGCTTTCCAGATCGGCGATTTCCGAGGCCGATTCCGAAGTACACTTTGTGAATTAGACACATAGGGAGAATCTAAATCATTAGGATTAGAAATAATTATTCAGTAAAAGGCTCAATAGCCTTGAACTCACACCTTTCCAGAGTCTAACCCTATCCCTCTCTTAACTTCTTCAAATAAGAAGTTAAAGTCTTCCACTCTTCTGCATTTAATCCCTCGCATTCATGACAAGTATTATTAGCAGAAACACTGAAACCCCCTACATTTACGACATACAGTGTGAGGATCAACCGAAGCTTTCGGTATCCTCACCCTGCAGCCTACATTCACACACATTCTCACACTCACATTTGAATCCAGACATTACTGAGAAAAAATCCAAAAAAAGGCAATTCCAAAACAGGTCCACAGTAGCGGAATGCCAAAAAACACGATCCAGATACGTCACCAAAAAGCCGAGAAACGATGATCAAAGGATGAAATAAGAATCTAAGTCAGGTAGGTAATAGCAAAAATGTGATACCACCCCGGCGACAGAGAAAATATGATAGAAAACGGGGATGGTTCCTTAGTCCTGGCCGCCCAGGGCAGCCGGTAGATCACCTGACCTACCTGTTAGCGAGTGGCGCGAAATTTGAATTTCTGTCGGGGACGACGGAGTCTTAGCTATGTATATATCTGACAGGTAAGTTGACTGTATGAAACCATGTTTTTAAAACGAACAACTCCTCCCGCCACACTGAGTGTTGCCCCAGCTGATGATGCCGACGACCCACAGCCAAGCACCAGTGATGCCAGCAGTCAATAAGTTTTTAATTTTGATGTACTAGTTTTCAATTGTATTTTTGTATGTACATACGTATGTTTTTTTTTTTTGCATCTGTATTTTATATTTTTGTATGTTTTCCACAATAAACCAATTGTACTGTAGCAAGAAGTGTTTGAATCAAACCTGACAAACGTAGCAATAAGAAACAGTATGATGTGTAGAGAAACGGGTTTGACTTTAACGTCACAAAAGTACGTAACCTATGACATGATGTGATGTGTAGAAAGATGGCACAAATGGTATAAAAATTTAAAGAAATCATAACTAAGAAATATGATAGTCTAAAGAAAAAAAAAAAATTGCAAAATTAATTAACTAAAGCAGCCTGACATCGCTCAATTAGGTAAGTAATACCGATGTCGGTCCGAATCTGATTCCCATTTTGTGTCCAATTTTTTCTTTTCTATGATATCATAGTCAGAGTGCATTGAACATCCAAAATTAGCTAATAAATTACTGAATTATACTGTATAATATGCAGTAGTATACTGTAGGCTAGGCTACTGTATCATAAATATACGTACGATATATGTACGTACATGATAACATCATCATCATATGTATACGCGAGGCTAACTTGTTAAATGTTACTCAATTTCTCTTTGTACTGAATTATTATGAGCAAATATGCATTGAACCTAGAGAATTTGCTGAAATTAATAATGACTATGCCATAGATGTATAAAGTATGCTGTGTAGTATAGGCTAGGCTACCCTAGATGTAAAGATGGTACTACTGATTACCCTAGGGTAGGATAGGCTAGCCTAATATTCTTTCGGTAAATTAACATTGGCCAACTTACGTCCAAATCGATTTACGACTGGTTGGTCGGAACCAACTGCGGTCGTAAGTCGACAACTACCTGTAAACACACCGACTTACGCCAGTAAAAAAAGTAAGAGTAAAGGCCAATATCAGAGGACATGAGCCATACACAAAATCCTTCGCACCTCCCTCCCCCCCAAACTGTGCTGATCATTTTTATGAGTTGGAAATCATTGGGGATCAGCATCTTACAACTGTCATGGCTATAATAAAAACCAAACAAGCCAAAGTCATCAATCATTCAAAGAAATATTTCAGTAAACTTAAATTATAGCCATGGTGAAGAGGATCAAAAGACCCCTGTTCAGCAAGATGAACAAAGAAAGTGACACTGGCCTCTAGTTATCTACCTTGTTAAAAGCTTCAACAATCAGACTAGTGTTTAAGGTAATCAATAAATAAGTTAAAAGCTTCAATTCTCATAGGAACAAAGACAATTTATATGAAAAATTGGTCTGAATAATGTATATAAAAATGTTCTGCCAGACCTACCTTTCGTTCAACAGTCAAATCATGGGAAAATTTACATTTAGCTCCTTTTGTGCAAGTTCCTTGCTTGAAAAACGCACATAAAATTGATTTTGGATCCGTTCCTGGGGAAAAAAGCATTATCAAATTGAAGAATATATGCACATATGTTCTTAATAGCCATTTGCATTTTGAATACAGTACTGAACAGCAGTTTAACAAGACCTTTAATCATGGCTTAATTCAGGCAAGATTTATAAAAATTTCTCCTATACATTTTTTACAAACTCAAGATAACTTGCATTTTTCCTAGACATATAAACCCAAAGTCGTTTCTATGGACATACCATCAGCAAAAGGTGATTCAGTCTTCTAACTTGGAAACAGGTAGTCAATGGTGGCAGGTAGATGAGCAGTGATGCAATGACCACTCCCCTGTAGTTATCCAATCACCTTTCCCTTTGGATACAAGGACAAGTGAGGGAATGATTAGTATTACTGAAATACGGAAGGCTGGTTCCCATGACCCCAAAAGTGAAAGGCTGATAGGGTCCTGTGATAAAACGCAGTTCCCCCCCGAGTCAAATTATCCTTCACTAAACACTAAGGAGAAACCTGTCTTTCCTGGAAAACAACAGGATACCCAGGTTGGTAGGCATCCAGGGTAGCAGAATCATCATCCATTAATAAACAGTAATGCTCTAGACTATCTTCCCCTTGTAGGAGAGAGGATGAGAGAAAACGTTATCAGGCCTATTCTTTAGCTAGGGACTCAAGTTGTGTAGTACGTCTGCATCCACTCACCCAACATGAATACATTATTATTGTAAATAAAGAATTAGTTTATCCTGACCTCTAAGCCTAATAAAGGCTCTTCTCGGGCTGGTCAACATGAATACAATTAGGGCAGCCTAAAGTTTAAGGACACAAAGGAATGGAAGAGATTTGACATCCATCACACCCTTCTGCAACCTATGTCTGCCACGAACCTTAATGGGGCCGGCCGGCTAATGCCATTTTTCAAGGACAGGACTTTGTTATTCATACCACTTAATAAGGTGACTTGGGACATCTCCAAACCACATATGATTTTTCCCTCTGATCTTCGGTTTTGTGACGGCAGGGCGATTTATCCCGAAAATAACCATTTTTCAAATTTTATCTCCTCCCTTGATATTTAATATTAAAACCTAGGATTACCACCATATATAGACCTGATGTAGATCTCCAATCAAATGAGGAGTATTTTTTCTAAAAGTCATTTTTTTGCTAGATATGAATTTTTCAATATGGTAAAAAAAATAAACCCTATACATCAGGAGAAAAAAGATTAAAAAAAAAAAAAAAAGACGAAACAAAAATTGGAAAAAAGGGCTCTATTTGATTGTTCTATAATGTCTTTCTGAGTTATATACCAAATTCCAATGTTATAGCTTTAAAAATAAGTGAGAAGATAGATTTTGTAGGTCAATGAGTATAGTTTTGAGATACGATTTCTATAAAGACAATGTTAATAAATAATGATTATTATGAATATATATTTCTTTTTTGTGTATTAATAAACCAAAACTATTTTATTTATCATAAATATGATATTGTTATGATACAATAAAGTTTGTTCATACTTACCTGGCAGATATATATATAGCTGTATTTTCTGAAGTCCGACAGAATTTAAAAAACTTCCGACACACGCAGTGGTCGGCCAGGTGGTTAGTACCCATTCCCGCCGCTGGGAGGCGGGTATCAGGAACCATTCCCATTTTCTATTCATAATTTTTATTTCCACTGTCCCCTGAGGGGAGGTGGGTGGGTACTTGATTATATATATCTGCCAGGTAAGTATGAACAAACTTTATTGTATCATAACAATATCATTTTGTTCATGAAACTTACCTGTCAGATATATATATAGCTGAATCCCACCGTTGGAGGTGGGAAGGGACAGAATAGAAGGATTTTGGGAAACAAATGCATGCAGATGATTTACATCTTGGTTCCACCTGTTAGCATAGCGGACTTCGTGATTACTGTCACCCAAGTCTGCTTCTGCTTTACTAGAGTTGCCAGCGAGGTAGAGACCTATAAAGCTGGTGCACGTCCAGATGGATCGCTGTCAACGGGGGCGTGACCACAATGTGACTAGACCATATTGACCATACCATGAGGGCTAAGAAGTAAATAAATATATATATATAAATATATATATCACCACCTGACCAACCTAGCCAAAGTTAAGGTGTGTTAACTAAGGCTTAAGAGTTAAGAAGTCGCCGTTGTCGGCGACTCAACAACTAAATTAAGAGCTCTTCCTAACCATTTTCTACAGGATAGGATGAGTGGTACTTCTTGCCCCCAAGATTGTGTCTGCAGACACGTATGGCCCTAGCGAGCAGCAGATCTCATATGCCATCTTCACATCTCGCAGGGAGTGTGAAGTGAACACAGAGTTGCTTCGCTAAAACATGGTATTCAGGATGTTGCTGAGTGCCATGCTCTGTTGAAATGCTTCCGAGGCCGCGCCCTCACCTCGTGAGCATTCAGATAAAAAAGATTTCAAATCTTTGTGCAAACACAATGAAGGAGCATTTTTGGAAAGAACTCCTTAACACTAAAGCCAGGGTGTTCTTCGATATGGGCCAAGTCTGGTCTTTTTCGGAACACTGGCAGATTGCCCGAATGACTTCGACTTTCTTGAGTTTTATGTAGATAAAAACTTGAGAGACCTGACAGGGCACAGGACTCTCTCTGGCTCCTGCCCAGCTAACTTGTGCCATCCTTGTTCTTCCAAGCTCCTGGCCCCAAGGACAAAACGGGTTTCCATTCTTAGGCCACAACGAAAGGCTTAGAGAGCACACCGCCTTGTGTTTCTCTAAAGCCAAAACTTGTGACGATGGCTTAAAATCTCACTAACCCTCTTTGTCGTATCTAGGGTGGTTTAGAAGAAGGCCTTCCTGATCACATGCAAGAAGTTAACAGGTAGGAGAGGTTCGAATGCTTTGACATCAAGAACTTCAGACTACGTCTAAGTTCCATATTGAAAGCTTCGATCTGGACATGCACAGTCAGTCCGTCTGTACTAAAGTCAGGTGACCGACCAGTTGACCAGTCAGACGAATCAAGGACAGCAAGGCTGTACCCTGAAGACCATAAGGCACTATTCTTCGCTGAAGGATGAGTGTCTGGACTGCCTGGGCGATTCAATCTAAGCAAACCTTGGGGTGTATCAACGCAACCCAACGTCGTCAGCGAATCAACTCCTGACTCGAGCTTCTGGTGCCAGGAGAAAGGAGCAAGGAGCAAAAAGGCGATTCAGTCCCGAAGGAAGAATTGCCTGACAGTCCAACCTGGTCTCATGTTACACGATCATCGGGGGTGTATAAACGCAACCGACTTCGTCAACAAGAAACTCAGGGCTACTATATGTCGCCTGATCTCGCACGAGTGTCTGACTCCGAGAAAACAAGGTGAGACAAAAAGTAGATGGTGAGCGAGTTTCGAGATTCCACAGAAACTCAAACGATCGTGAAGGGCTTTGTTGTTTGACAGACGCAAATCTCTGAGCCCAAAAGCCGTCAACAACATATTTGCGTATTTCTTTAATAGTTGTGACTGCCAGCTTATCCCATTCTTCAGACGGAAATGGAAGACGTAATCTTATTCCTGTCAACATCTCGATAGTCTGAACGTTGTCAGACTCAGAGCGGAGAGGTTATAGGTACCTTTCGAGTTAAGAGTCGACCGACTCTCTCGGAAAAGGTCCCCTTGGAAAGTGAACTAGGAAGGATGTGGCCTCTGTGAAATCCGGATCCTGAAGGCCAACATGGGGCGATCAGCGTCATTTGTCGCTCCCTGTGACGTCATAAATCCTCATTACATTTCCTAAGCGATTGAAAAAGGGGAAAAGAGGACTAAACATCCATCCCCGTTTAATATCATAGGATGGCATTTAATGGTACCGATCCCGGATCGAGAAAAAGGGAGCAGAGAAGAAGAAGCCTCTTCGTCCTCAACATATCGGAGAAGAATGAAAGGGCGTCCCTAAAGTCTCCACAACTCTCAACATACTTCTAAAGAAAGATTCCACTCAGAAGTCAAAAGTTGCTGCCGTCGATCGAGACGATTCGTACAGACTTTTGCAATCCTGTAACGAACCTCTAGAGGATCGTTACATTCTACGCCTGTTGTTATAATAGGCTCTTTCTCGTAAACTCGAGCAGGGACCGAGAGAAAGATACTTCTTAAGATATGAGAGAGCTGTGGAATATCAGAGTTGATGTGGACCACTGGTTCCAAAAACTCGTTTCGAGGACTGGAGGGACGACCGAATTACATTTACTTCTTTCAGATTAAGATCCAGGACATCTGAAACACTATCCAGATGTCCGGCACCTTCTTTCTATCATGACGCACTGAGAGATGTTCAGAATAATTCCTAGATCTGATAATATTTTCAGTTTCCCGGTAGGAAAAACTGTGGTCTGAATTGCAGTCTATTCGGGGAAAACAAACTTCTTCAGGAAGGAAATGGTCCCCAGCAAGCTCATCCATTCCTCCCCGAGTATGCTTACTTCCCTATAAGGCTGCGCTTTGCCTAAGCAGGAGAGCATATAAAAGTGCAATGTTGCGGTAGACTCGTAGTTCTATACCGTGCGGTAACGAGCACCGAAAGGATTGAGATAACTCTGTTGAACATATTAAGGCAAAACGAATGCAACGTTTATTCATTCACGTAAGAAATCCCCTCAATCTTAGGCTAAAGTCCGTGATTGTAGGACAGAGATACAGTTAGTCAGTCAATCCGCAGGAGAGACGTAACCGCCAGCAACAGAGATACGGTTAGTCAGTCAATCCCGCAGGAGAGAGAGACGTAACCTACCGCGCATGACAGCGCACGATCTGTTACTGGCTCGGTTGGAACTTGGACAGTCAGATACAGCAGCAGCCAGCAGCTTACGAACGTCGTCTCTAACTTTATGTCTGGGTTGCCATCTACCCTATTCTACGAAGAAATAGGTCCGTTATTTTTTGAGCAAAAAGAGACTCTCAAGCTGGTATATTAAGCGAAACAGAAAACGCTAAATATATAGATGCGTTTGTGTCGTCAGAACACTACCATACAATGGTAAAAGATAAATCGGAAACTCCTGGAAGGCTGCAGGGAGTAACGATTAAATGTCCTTAAAATAATGGACAATAGACTCTCGGTTGCCATCCGAAGAGGTAACTACAGCAAGCGTGTATGACTTGAACCAACCAGTAGAAAAATAACGCAAGGCAAAATATTTTATTATATCACAATAAAGTTTGTTCATACTTACCTGGCAGACATATATATAGCTGAATTCGGAAATACAGCTACATATATCTGACAGGCAAGTTTCATGAACAAAACTTAGAAGAATCGAAGCAGACAGCTCAAGCTTCTTATGTTATTGGACATAGCGTTCATTGACGTAGTCTACAAGTCTATTTCTTGTACGAGTCTGCGATGATGAATGAGAGCTCTTCCGAATCTTGTCAATAAGAGCTTATTCGCTTACGCAATATCAAGTTAAAGAGATGTTTGTCAATGAGAACTAACCCATTTACGGGACAAAGAGATATTTTGTCAATGAGGGGATACCCACTTACTTGACAAAACGATAGTATATTGTCAATGGGGGAAAGTCACTGAATTGACAAAACGTAATCCAGGAAGTCGAGCATTTTATTTTTCCGATTCCCGTCTCAAACGAGAAAGGGGCAAGAATCCTGTTAAAGAGACAGGGCTTACGGCAGGTAGAACGACGATGTTCAATTCGGCAGCGTAGTCCCCCCGACTAGAAACTAACAAAATCTATCATCTGAAAAACCCTTTCAGATGGGCTAAAAAGCTTGCAAAATTATCCTGGGAAGAGGAAGAAACTCTCCAACCAGCTTCCTCTCCCGTATCACAACTAATGCCTGCTAAAGCTTAAAATTTATTGGCAGTATGGCAAAGGTGGCAAAGGAAGTCCTGTCTTGGCGCTTTCCTGAAAAGCGTCCTTTTGATGAATGCCTTTGCAAGAATCCTACTGAACGTCGCCGAGACGTCGAGCCTTACATAACCCGTAACTGCCTTATCGCAAAGTCTTGACTGCGGTAGAGAAAACGAGATCTTCCCTTGAGCTTTCCTTAACTCCATCCACCTTTGCGAAAAGCAATATAATATTGACAGAGACCTCTTGAATTCACGAAACCCGAGGTCTTGCTGGGTTTCGAAGACGAAGTTGTCTGTTCACTTTAAGCTTCCTCCGAAGCACTGCTTACTTCACATTCTTGAGGCTCAAATCTTAAACAAGAGCTTGAAGTCTGAAGAGTTCAACAGAAACGTTCAGCCAGGAGACAAACCTGGTGTGCGCTGGCGCGCGCTCGGCGTCCATTTGCGAGGACGCTCGGCGTCCTGGCGCGCGCTCGGCGTCCACTGGCGAGGACGCTCGGCGTCCACTGGCGCGCGCCTGGCGTCCATCCGAGCGTCCCGTTCAAGCCGAGCGTCAAAAGAAGCGTGCAGAAAATCGTCACGCTCCTGACCGGCGTCAAAACAAGCGAGAGAAACTGCCTTCTTCATATTTCTCGGTGGAAAGACGTACACGTGATCAGGCGACGTTCGCCTTCTTACTTCTCGCTGAAACGCATAACGAGAGAGTGAGGGGACGTGAAGCGTCCTCTTCTATAAAGCTTCTATTTAGAGGGCGCGAGTCCTTCGAGATTCGTGCACGTGCACGATCTTCCGCAGCCTGGGAAACGTCAACAGGTCCTACCGAAGGGACGCCAGATCGATGTGGGTTCCCCGTAACCCTCCTTCGGCTTTCGACATGCCCTCTCCCTAGTCCTGGGAGTCCGACAGAGGTCCAGGCCTAAGAGGCGTTATGGGGCGGATCTGACGTTCCTCCTTGCACGAGAGAGAGGACGTGAAGCGTCCTCTTCTCTAAAGCTTCTTAGAGGGCGCGAGTCCTTCCAAGAGCTCCAACCCTTGCGCGGGGAGGACGCCTCGGAGGACGAGAAGCAATCCTTCAGGATTCGTGCACGTGCACGAACTTTGGCAGTCTGGGGATTTTGTTTTCATCAGAAAACTGCCGAAGGCACGCCAGATCGGTGGGGGTTCCTCGTAACCCTCCTTCGGCTTTCGACATGCCCTCTCCCTGTCCTGGGAGTCCGACAGAGGTCTAGACCTAGAGGCGTTATAAGGCCGATCTGACGCACCCTCCACTACACAAGGGGCACTGTCACTGCACTTAGCCACTTCACTATTGCTCTCTAAAGCAAGCACTTTCGATTCTAAGTTACAAAACGAAAGAGTATAAGAGAAAAGGGCAATAACCTCTACAGACACTGTTTTAGGGCCCGAAGGCAACATTACAGGGTTAGGAGTAACAATAACAGAAGTAGCACTCTTCACAACAATGAAGGAGAGCGATCACCTCTCGCAGACATATTCATAACCCGTAGGCCATACTATAGGGTTAGGCAAAATAAAGTCTACAGGAAGGTTAGCAGGTTCACTACCCTGACTTTTGTTTACTGATTAATTGCGTACATACGAATCATACTTTTTCCTTACGGAATTAGACATGTTTACTGATTAATTGCGTACATACGAATCATACGTCTTCCTTACGGAATAGACAAAGTCTCACACTCCTTACATGACAAATCTCAACAAAGAAGCAAGACCCAAACCCCTCGTGCATACCAAGTGCGGATCTACCGAAGCTTTCGGTAGCCACACCCTATCTTTGCAGATAACACCCTCTGAAACTAGCCTAACTAGATTCAGATATCTTATGCAAAAATGAATCAAATTCAAATCAATTTAAGATAGCGTATGCCTAGCCACAAATCCAAGTAAATAAATCAAAAGACAATTAGGATACTTAGCGGCAATGAAGTTTCCAAAATCCTAAGACGGAGGTACTGAAAACAGGTGTTTTCAGCACCGGCGACAGAAAAATTATGAATAGAAAATGGGAATGGTTCCTGATACCCGCCTCCCAGCGGCGGGAATGGGTACTAACCATCTAGCCAACCACTGCGTGTGTCGGAAGTTTTTTAAATTCTGTCGGACTTCAGAAAATACAGCTATATATATATCTGACAGGTAAGTTTCATGAACAAACATGATTATTATGAATTTCATATTCCATTTTGGGTATTAAAAAAACAAATCTTTGTTATTTATCATAAATGAAGATCTCTTTGCTCAAAGATCGTAGCCTTGGGCACAGTGTGACGTGTGCTGTCAGGCAACCCTCCCCTCTCTCTTCACTAACTACGCGTATATTATGATATTCTGTAATGATACTTGAGCGATTTTTCTTCATCTGTATGTTAGCGAGATGTTTTCCTTGCCTTTTCCTCATTGGCATGATGAAATTCTTGCTGAAAGATACATAAACATACGTAAAAGCAAGCGAATGTCAGAGGTGAAATCGAACGTGTAGAATACTTGAAATTTGTGCTCGCACTGATGGTTGGACTTGGTAGCTGACTGAAGTGAAAAGTCTCCCTTCTCGACTCGGGGAATGTCTACAGATGCCATTTCTCCCAATTTCTTTGACAATAATTATCAAAATTTACGATAATAGAAGAAATATTGCATTTTCTTGTACGGATCAATGTTTTAGGCTTATTGAGTTACGTTAACTAATTACCCTGTAACTACGAAAGTAAGAGGAATTTTGACGAAATATTTCGTATACGTATTCTCAATTGCCATATGAAGCTCGATGAATTTTTTCATGACTTTGCATTTTTTGCCCTATACCCCCATATATAAGGGTTCCGGCCGGCCCCCTTAAGCAGGATACTTTCTTGTCTTATCAATACTATATTGAAAAAGCTACAACAAAGGATTGTGGAAAGCCACAGGATTGAATTGAATATGGAATTAGGGCAAATTCCAAACACTGGGACCTTTAAGGTTACTCAGTGCTGGAAAGAAAATTGAGTAGGTAGATTTGAAAAATGTAACAGGAGGAAAACCTCCCTGTTGCACTATGAAATAATTGTTAAGAGAGGGTGGACGGTAAAATGGAAGAGATAATATGAATGGATGTACAGTAAAAGTAACAAAAGGGGTTACATCTAGGGGTCAAACACATGCAGCAAAGAACCTTAAGTAATGCCTACAATGCACCACATGAGATGCACAAGGCACTACCCACCTACAGGAAGGAAAGCCACAGGACCAAGGAAGTGAGCCAGCAGGTATGGCACCTTCTCAAAAAATAATGGGTAGCTGCAACTTTGAATCCTGTGAACCAGAAGACAAGAACAACACCAGGTCCTTTCTTTTCTAAAGACTGAAGATCACTCAAATAAGCTGGTTAGAAAAGGGAGAAGACAAACTCAGCTTCCACAAGACTGGTGTTTTCAAGAAAATGGCGAGCTGCTAGTGTCAACCAAGTCGGTAACGTCAAGGGACATCTTATAAAGAAGTTGATGATTACCAAGACAAATGTGGCCCCTTCTTCCTGAAAGCATCTAAAAAAAATTTCACCTGATGGCTTGGAAGGAGCCCCATGTACATGACATCAATTCCTCTAGAAGACTGCTCGACTAAAATGAAAGCCTTCCTCCTGAATATCCACTGGTCAGAGGGTTCCCTTCTGAGCCTTCCTCCTGGATATCCACTGATCTAGAAACAGGAAAGGCAAAGTGGGTGAAAAGGCTGGCGGATGAGGAGAGTGGGGTTCCCTGACTACTTGTAACCACAAAGGACAAAGTCAAGACAGATACCCCATAACAAACAAGAGTTGCAGCAGGAGCTGCCAGAGCCGCAGTAGCAAATTAAAGAACCACTCTGGTCTCAAACAAAGCTCCTGAAGAAGAAGAATTGTCTGCTGAGATTCAAGATACCAAGCTCCATGCTGCAACCATGTGCTTCAGGAAGGTAACTCAGAACAAATGCCATTTTAACCTAAAAGTCGTTAGTGGCTCCATATGGAATACCCAAGCTAAATGAGTAAACACACACATAACTGATCCACCCATTCACCCACACATAGCCATCAGCCCCCAAAAAACAAGCAGATTTGTGTATCCATGGATCAAACACTAGCAAGCTAGCACATTAATCCACCTGCATTCAGCTGCTTCCCTGAAAGGATGGAGCAAATAGAGTCATGTCTACAAAGGCAGAGTGATCCCCTTCCAAGATTCTGGTAAACATCTTTCTGCCTTCCTCTGCTGCTGTTGAATCTCTCTACCATGGAGACCACCCAGCACACTCCTAGCACCAATCCAGAGTAAAACTGGTTACACCAAAAACAAGGACATAAAGCTGCCAAAACCCCACTTACATCTTTCCCCACCTTCACCGTTCCCTTTTCTTCCAAATAATGCACCTACCACCAATCAATTACCATGCTGCCAAGTTTCAATGACCTATTCCCCTTCACACACCGGAATAATCCTACATGAAAAAATGGTTTGTATTCCTGTGAGAAAAAAGTATACTCCTAGCAGTCATACTGAAGGTCAGTCGGGAAGGGAGGGCCAACTCCATCTTGTTCCTTTGTTAGCAAGTTTGTAATTTGAAATATTGTTTGGGATATATTGAAACAATTATGTTAAGACACTTCAATATTTTGTTTCAACTAAACAATTTCTGGGAATCTGGTAATGTTTTAGCGTGTCAGATTTTGTGGTTCAGGATGTTTGAGAAATTTTGAAAAAACAGGCCGCCAAATCAAGAAAAATAAAATCCTTGTTATTCTAAAATCTGATATTCTGAAAAATCACCCGCAAAATAAAACTTCAAAATCAAGTTGGTTCTGTGACCAAAGTAGCAGAAGACATATGGAGACTGCAGTAGCCAAGTAATTTTGATACAGACATGAATGGGCAGTATCTGCTACCATTAACAACCTTGTTGCCAAGCTTCCAGCACCAAATCAGACTTAGCTAAAGGTAGATCCAAACCAATAATGAAGGTTGGTAGTCTCATATGAACAATAAAGTATTTAATTGGCAAGTTGCTTAAGGCACCATGAACAAAGACAAAAAAAAAGTGTTGTGTATTATTGAAAGGGTACGTTTAATACAGTAGGGGTATATATAACCTCCCAGGGAATTAATATGTACATCTGAGAATACAGATCTACTATAATACTAAATTTAAAAGTTATCATGAATAAATTCTACTGCAAGTTAGGCCCACAATGCTGACTATGAAAGTCATCAAGTCATGATGGCCACTTGACCTCCCTATAAATTTTCACAACTTACCTTTGCCAGCCATCTGCTGGACAGGCTTGAAGAGGGCATTTATTTCTGCCAGCTCCTTCTTCTTATCTTCCTTCTTCTTCAGCAGATTCTCTTTTTCCTTTTCCAATTCTCGAGCTGATTTATTGCCACCATATTTCACCTGGTGTTGTACTTGTTGAATGAATCTCTGCTGTTTGGCACCTTTCTTATTTTTCAGACCAAAAGTCTTGTCCTGCAAGAATAAAATGTTTAAAATTCCAAAATTCCTTTTTAATGACAAATTGTTGATATAAAAACAAAAAGACTGTCTGCACACATGTAAGACTTTTCATAACAAATATTCTTTCCTTATTCATTCAAGCCTTGAAAGTGAATCAAGAGTACTTTAAACTTTTAACATGTTACGTACATGCAAAAAGATATTTTTCAAAACAATACACTTGTCCTCGATTTCTATATGATGTGCAGGCATTTTCCGATTTCAAATCCACTCTCTCATATAGCTTTGGTGCTGTATTCACCTGTCAGTAACCTAATCTTCTCTTTTGGCTACATGGGCTACAGTTTATTACATTTGTCATACAATATAGCATATTTACATTAAGTTGTTTTGAAGGATAAAGACAGTTATCAGTTTAACAGTATTACATTCATCTAACAATGTAGCATAATTTCAGCAGAATGCTAAACCCATAAAAATACTGTAGTGAACGCCAGAATTAGTGAATATCGACTTACAACACGAGAAAAAATATAGGGTAAACAATCACGGACGATCCACCATCATCACGCTGGACAGGTCTTATTCACTCGATATTTAATTGGTGAAACAAGAATACATTTACAACTCTAAGCATACCATTCAAAAGATTGAAGTTTCATCAACATAATGTGATATATGAAAGCCCCATACAAACTAAAATAAGCCTGTGATGCTCTTCGTAAAATATGTTTTCAAGGCAGTTTTGAAATCCAATATGGCGGCTATCGTGTGGCTGGACGGGTCTGGTCACGGATGGACACCATCTTTCCCAGCCTTCCCAGCACTCATTTGAACAATGTTAGCATATATATGTAATGTTTATTGATCTTACTAAAGATTGCAGTTGTAATCAGCACAATAAAACAACATTTTGTTGCCTATATTAGTGAAAGTATGAAACTTGTTATTCCCGGGGTCATGGTTTGAACTGAATTCATTTTTACCTTGTAACTGGTGGTTTTATCCTTACTGCCATCACAACTGAAACTCCACAGTGCTTAATTGATTGTTATTATACACATTTTGGTCTTAATTCACTCCACATTGCTGTTCCTGGTTCCTATGCGCGCACTCCACAAACACAGTTACGAGCAGCAGACGACGACACTGCAAAGTTTTATTCCCTTAATTGTTTACTTTACTCATTATTTAGTTCAACTTTACTTTGTTATTTCAAAATGTTTATTTAATTCATGTCTATTACCCCTTTTTATTAACCAAATTACCCAGAAAAATTACAGGATACAATCCAATGTTTCTAACCTTGTCGTACATCTGGCTGCCAAAAACCATAGCAGAGCAGACTACGGATAAGTGGATTACTATAATGTTTTTTTTTTTTCTAGCACTTTTCATTTATTTAAGTCTATATTAGTATTTTGATCTTTAATAACTGTATGCCAGAAATAAATGTAACCTTTAAAGTTTGGATGCTAAGAATGGCAAAATCATCGTTGCCACATTAGTGGAGTTTCACACATACGTCAATGCATTATTATAAACTGTTTCCATGAATTCTAGTTGTCATAGTAATGCAATGATAAAATTGCTTCAACATTTATGTATATCTACTTTCAATACAAAGGCTAATTTCACCAATTTCCACATTTAATGTAAGTCTTATACCCAGTTTGGAGGGAGAACACATGCCAATTGGCAACCGAGAGAGAAAGGAAGGCGAAGGAAGGAAGGACAGGGGTGGCTGTGGAGGGGGGGGGAGGGTAGGAGAGCTTTTTACACGTGTTCGTATCCATTTCTGGATAATGGAGTTTTTGTCTCTTGGTGATAAGACAAGTGTCGTTATTCTTTACGATTAGTGATTCACGATACCCTTATAAATTACGGCACTGGGTGTAATGCACTATAGCAAAACCTCAATCCGATACGAGTGTTCGTTACAGAAATATTGCCAAAAAACGTGCTTGCACTGTCTCTGAAACCCATAGTAGGTATGCTGCTTAGTTGTCAATCAAGTTTTTTGTAATCAAGTATTTTTTACAAGCTAGCTATTGTATAAATTTGTATTTTTCTCAATCAAAACATATGCCCCTCAATGCTAACTTTCCTCTGTTAACGACTTTCTGGTCATTGCAAATTCAGCCCCATTAATTTCTTATGGTGTGAAAACAGACAGAGGCCCAGGGACCGAAAGCGATTGCATCACACTACGGCGGTAATCTGGCAGTAAAACATCTTCATATATCCCAAAAGTAAATAATAAAGATATATATGTGCATTACGATTATAACAATTACATGAATACGTAGCTGATAACAATCTGCATGAATAACTGGTAAACTGTTCTGCAAAAAAGTTGAGTATAGCAATTCATCTACAATAGGTACGAAAGTCAAGATGTTGTGACGTCATAATACAGGACTTAAAAGAACGTTCTAATTCCGAAAAATAATTACTTAAATTTGAGTCGGAATCGAGTTACTTTTTCAATAACAAGTATTTTCAAATTAATCATCATAAATATGGAAAATATTGATGTTTTACTATTTATTTAAATAATTATCTAGTGCACGCTTCGTCGTCTTCCTCTACCAAAACAGTAGTTTCCTTAAAAACATTGTGGTTAGGGACAGTGTTCCAATTGTTATGATGAAAGTGCCCCAGCATCTATGGGTACAAGTGGTGTGCGGATTTATCACAGGAAATGGGAAGTTTGTTGACACAAGCGACTCCACAAACATCTAGATCTTCTAAGATATTTAAGCGCAAGTAAAAATTTCGAAAGCGTTTTGGCGAGATTTGCACTGCGTTGGACACCCTTTTCACTACCCTCTGTTTAATGCTTTAAATTTGGCCTTAATTTCTAACTTTGGAGAAAATACTTACTTCGAAAGGAGAGTAGAGGTCTTTAGCTCCGTCTCTCACCATCAAGAAGTCACGACTGATGCCCATCTCCGGTGTCAGGATGCGTTATAAGTACTTTTTCGGAGGGTGGCATGCCGTGATCGTCGGTGAGTTGATCCAGGCCATGCAGTTGTTTACCCTAAGGTTGGAGGTGTATTACCGCAGTCTAAGGGAAGCAGGATTAATGGTGATAGAACAGATTTCACAATGGAGTATTCTTGGTGACAAAATATGTTTGTGGTGACAAACCGGATGTGACAAAATGGGGTGTATCCAAATAAGCTAGGTACCTCCTAACCTAAGTTACGTTGCCAAATCTTTACCTGGACGGGAGAGTAATGGCCAACACTTAACCTGACTTAGAGTGCCCCATTAATGTCATAGAGGAAAATACAATAAAACATCCTCACCTAACCTGATAAGATGGACCTAAATTTAGGCTACTTGGGAAATCAAGGAGACGGGTGGGTGTGAGAAACCAGTGTAAATGTTCCTAAACTTTCCTAGGTTTGTCTCCTGACCTGACAGGGAGGGGCTCCGGGCTCTTGGACCCCCACAAGTAACACTGTTTCCCTAATCTGCACACTACCCTATGGAAGGAATTTGGGGGAGGAGAACAGACAGGCAGGCTAACTTTAACTTTGGTCCGGGCAAGATGATCTCAAAATGTCTAGGCTACCGTGAAAGTCAAACGTCAATATGGTCACTTGAATTCAGGTTTTAATATAGTGGTCACTTGACAGCGCAGTCGACTCCCCTACAATCTAAAAGCATGCCTACATCTTTTCCAAAGGTTCCTGGTGACATAAGCTGTAATTAATGGTCATCATTGACTCCAAATTTCGCCGAGAAAGACCAGCTGCAGCAGGTCACTCGGTTACCCTACCAAAAGCGAAAACCTCCAACCTTACCTCGACGATTTTATCTTTTTTCTTTTGTTCCGTTTTCTTGGACTGAGTAGCCCCTGCCTTCTGGCCATTTTTGGGAGGCATCGTTGCATTAATTTAACCAGTGTCCGAAATTATGACAACAATAACAACAACGTGTCCATCAGCTGCGAGGACTCGGGAATCGGTTGACGAGCAATGCTGACAGGAGAGAAGAGGAAGTACGAAACGTCCTTCAGGCCTAATAATATCGACATAGGGAGAAATGTTGCGTGAGGTGCTGTAAATCTAAACTAATAAATAAGTCTCTAATTCTTCAGTTTGTAATTTATCGTAAATTAAGATTATTAGAACTATTTTCCGTAAGTAATTTTTTTTTAAGATTGGCCATCGTTGGCTACGTTTGACATAGATCGAAAATACAGGTAGGGAAAAAATGCCGCTTTTTACCAAAACTACTAATATTTAGGCACCAATCATATATTAAATATATATAATTATCATTTAAATAATTTTTCAAATAAAATTAATATAAATATATAAATTTAAAATGTTAAGATATACTTACTGTGATAGAAAACGCATCTCTGTTTATCATTACATGCACAATACCGTACCGTAGAGTGTCGAGCTGACGTATCAGAAATGGAAGGCTCAATATGAGTAGTTTATGAATCTCCACCGCAATGCCAGTCGCGCGATATCCTCCATCTTTGTTAGTCCGTTCCTTGTCCTGCGACAGAATAAGCACCATTAACGTTAACTTACGTTAATTGTTTCATATTCCTATGGTGAACTTGGATAGAAACCAGTAGTACCAAATTTTCATTACACTCATTTACATTTCCATTTTCACCTAGCTGACGCCGCATCACCAAACAGGGACAGAATTTTAAAGTACATTTCCTTACGTTTCATTTAATGAATACCATAACTTTGCTGCTAAATGTGCGTACTTTTATTCTACTTGACCTTCCAAGACCATTGAGACTGGATAGCCTGGTCATTATCTGAACTCGTTTACATATTCAAGTGGTCTCAGTGCTTGGCAATATCATAATACAGTGCATCCCTATTCAACTGAATTATCATTTTTGTAGTCATAAAAAGCATAATGAACAGACTCAAATGTAAATAGGGATATGAGGATGTTAAACTGAATTAGGTGGCCGTAATATTTGATGCCAAATGGTAAGGTTGTTGCAATCATACAGTTAGGAATTAACTAATCTAGCATGTAGATTCGGCTACAAAGCCAGGCACAAGCGCCTCAGCAGCGTGATCGGTATGGTCTTGACCTGCCACCTCGGTGGCCGCAAGTTTGATTCTCTGGCATTCCATTGAGGTGTGAGAGGTGTGTATTTCTGGTGATAGAAGGTCACGAATCTCGACGTGGTTCGGAAGTTACGTAAAGCTGTTGGTCCCGTCGCTGAATAACCACTGGTTCCATGCAACGTAAAAACACCATACAAACAAAAACAAAACAAAGCCAGGTACTGGGGTACACTCAGCTATTAAGTGCTTAAGATTGTGAAAAGAGGGCGTTAGAGTGGTTGGACAGAGAGACCAAAGAAAGAAAGTGGAAAGGAGATAAAGCCAAAGGCTGAAAAAAGGATGATCTATGGGTCGAAGGGCCACTGCAAACGACTTTCGTAATTCCTACAATGCAACACGTGAGGTTTACTAAAGGCATGTACTACCCCTACAAGAAATAATAGTAGATGCATGACCTTAGTAAAAGTGTCCGGTGAAGTTTTGATGAGTGAGAACGTGTAGAGAATCTAAACTTTGTGCGTCAAGAAAAAAATGGAAATACAACTTGAATGGAGATTGGAGATGCCCTACAAATTATAAGTTCTGAATTGCAAGGGATGCGTGTTCACCAAGGGCAAGGAGCAGTTCTGGCTAGTCTAGTTCTGTTACTGGTTAAGGATGGGAGTCATTGGTCGTTCGCAGTGCATTACGATCACCACTTGATAGTCTGGACAGTCATGATTTTGCAAACAGGTACAAGGTCAGGTTGGCAAAGCAGACCTCCCACTGCTGTGGAGGGTCCTTCTATACTCTGTTTTTTTTTTTTTTTTTTTTTTTTTTTCATCTGTCCATCCGCCTGTGGTGTTTGCGCATGGTAACACTACGTCCCGGGCTTTAAATAATATCCTATTTCGAATATTAACGGTGTAATTCGCATACAGTAAATTATTAAAACACTTTTCAGTTACAAATGTACACCAAGATGTCTTTTTATTTACCTAAAAGTTACACACAGCGTAACTTTTAAAGCCCAGGACGCAGTGTTACCATGCGCGACCACCACAGGCGGATGGACAGATAGAAAAAAACAGAGTATAGGTCTAGAATGGATTCTGTGGGGTCTGATGGTCCTCTGCATACAGAACCACATCAAGTAGTGCTAAAGAGACTTTTCCTTGAATTCATAGCTCTTATCCTTGACCGTTCTGGCCCTGAGGAAGTGACTCTGGTTCCTCCAGTAGTACCCTGTGCACTTCATCGGGCACAAGTGGGCTTTTCCCCAAAGGCTACACTCTACAGGTAACAGGATTCCTTGGTGAATGGGAAGGGTAATCTCTCGCCTGCTTCGCAGATGACAGCGCCATCTTTCCTTTTAATGATTGTCCTACAGGAGCCGGTGCTAGTGCACGCGACTCTTCCTTTTTTTTCTTTTTCTCTCATACATAATCAGCAAGAGGGGGAGGCATCTCTTCTGTATAATCTTTGATTCTGTACGAGATATCCTCTAACAGAATAAAATAGAATTCATGCCAAAGGTCAAGCACTGGAACATATGAGGTCATTCAGCGCTGAAACTGAAGTAAAAAGGTTTGAACAGTGCAACAGGAAGAAAACCTCGCAGCTGCAGTATAAATCATTTGTTAGGAGAGGGTGGAAAGTAAACTGGAAGGAAAAGATTATGAATGGAAGTACAGTAAAAAGCGATAGCATCTATCCCACTTGATTACTTTAGTTTTGCTTTGTTCTTTTCTCAAAGCGCTCACAGAACGAGTATAATTTTGTGTATAATGTAACTCCACCATACTTTTGTTGGGCTCTAGTGCTTACTGCTTCCTCGCCTGGGTGACAGCCCACTGAGAGGCGAACTCAACACCTTACCTGACTCTGTGTCCTTTCTCTACATTTCATATTACGTCTATCACTCAAAAGTGACATCCAGTTAACATCGAGAGTAACCTATTTCATTGTTGGGTACAGATGAATGAACTGACATTATACTTTAGTAGATTCACATCAACCATGCATTTGATGTCTAGGCCAGTCCCTTACGATGCTCCTGATTGGCTGTTGATAAGCCAATCACAGGGCTAGAAACTCTCAGTCTCTCTCGAGAGAGATCACATAAGAAGGACGTATGTTCCACCTCTCCTGAGGGATACTTTTGAAAGACGTATCCATCAGGAAAGGTGGAACATTCATCCTGCCTATGTAAACTTTCTCGAGAGACTGAGAGTTTCCAGCCCTGTCATTGGATTATCAACAGCCAATCAGGTGCGCCGTAAGGGACTGGCCTAGACATTAGATGCACGGGTGATGTGAATCTACTATAATTACCAGTATCTGACCATAAGTGTGTTCTTATTACAAAACGATACCAGACAGGTCAATCACCAATGATTGGAAGAACAGAATATGATATAGAATTTACGCAAGCACCCAGGCGCTGGGACCTGTAAGGCCATTCAGCGCTGAAACGGAAAATAACAGTAAAAAGGTCTGAAAGTTATTACAAATTTGTTAGGTGAGGGTGAAGGGTAAGATGGAAGGAAGAGAATATTAACGGAGATACAGTAAAAGGAATAAAATGGGTTGTAGCTATGGGCCGAATGCACTGCAAAGAACCTTAAGTAATGCATACAGTCCACTGCATGTGGTGCACTGACGGCACTACCTTCCTACGGGAACCACTGATTATAGAACCTAATACCACATTAAATTTCCTTAGAGGAAAGTTGATATCGTTTTTGATTATGCAGCTATGTTTAATTTGCTACATTTTCCGTTCTGTTTACGGCCACATATATAAAATGTTATTTTGATAGTTATTAAAATTCCCTTCACGGTTCAGCACTTCCAAGTGCAAACCTTTCTTCAATGCTTAGGTTCTGAAACTATTCAAGAATACATTTAGTTATGTATTATGACGAAACCAGCATCGAGGTATATTTAAGATGCACAGGCAAAATCTTTTTTTTTTTTTCATATAAAGATGGTCTATCCTAGAACGAAAGTGACTTCTAATATATGTATATTCTATCAAATATTCATAAATTCTCATCCATTCTTTTTTACTATAACATTTACGACAACCTGTCTCACCGGTTATACAATGCCATTCACTACCTATTATTACATTTATAAAATTATAATTTCAAATACAACAGCACACTTTTTGAAAGTTTCTCAAAATAGCAGCTGCGATGGTGAACATATATTTATCAAATGAAATTCTGTTTACAACTAATTAGGTATAGTATGTGACAAGGCTGTGTTTACCAGTTTCAGATATGACGGTTTCACTTACTACTACTCTACCCATAACCAAAAGTTTAAAGAGAGAGCAACATACAATATTGTGAGGTTCATTTCGTGATGGCACTGTGAACCTGTCATACTAAGATGATAAAGACTAAGTAATAGATTATATTCACTCTCCACAGTTATCGGTCGGAGTGAAACTGATATGTTATCACAGAAGAAACTAAACTCAAACGCAGTCACAAACTATAATGAACGGATGAGTCGTTTTAAAGGTACGTCTCAACTAATGCTACTACTTACACCGCTATTACTACTACTACTACTCAAGCGGGAAGCGTCTTGTACGTCTATTCGGAGGGATAGTTTCTGCGTCTGAAGCCTTTTCCGAGTAACAACATGGCAAACGCTCTGGAAAGCTATGTTAATCGTATCCTTTTTCGTAGCAAAAAGAAAGGTTAAATATAAGATAGATTACTACTTTTTGCCCCAAGACAGGAACCATAGGTAGCTCAGGCCTGATTTTTTCCGCATGCTTCTTTCATTTAGAATCGTTAATACGTTTTGTTTTTGTTACCCTTCATATTTACGTTAAAAATACGCATTTAATACTTATTAATATTAACAATCTGCCAAAAATTTTTACGGCATGAAAATAGTAGCATGGAGTAGCCAGCTAGGTATCAGGGATGCATCCTAATCTAACATTCCAAAGCTTAACCTAATCTAGGGTACTGGTTCCTCTTGTTCCCCCTTCCACCCCATTAACCACTCTTTTGCAGTTCTTATACACTTCACTGGAGGATTTGGTTTTTACCCCTTAGTTACAGTTTCCACAATACTAACCTACTAGGTAGCTACCTATACCTAGCTAGTCTTTTATTGCTTTTTCTCTATGTTGTTATGGCTTGATATTAGGGTAAAAAACCGCATGGTACAGGGGTGGACCATGTACGATCAATGTGTACAACCCCAAGAAAAGTACATTATAACACGTCCTGACACCAGAGTAGAGGTCTTTTGCTCCGTTTCTCACCAACAAGTCGCGTCTGATGCCCATCTCCGATGTCAGGACGCATTATAATGTACTTTGGTAATATTTTAGTTTCAACCATTATGGGAAATCTATTATATTGATATTTTTCCCGAGTAAAGCACGTGATAACAAAACACTTCTTCTCAATACATTATTGTCGCTAATGCATACTTACAGAGAAAAAAAAAGATTAAGTTTTTACCTCGAATTTTTCCTAAGTCGGGAGAGGTGTTTCCTCTACGGTAATGTTTACTTTTAATGAGCCCTCTAACTTACTTTCTTACGCAAACAAAAGCAGTTCCAGTTACTCATTATTGGCTGAGAGGTGTGACATCGTTATGACGTCATGGGTTTCATAACCAATTACGAATGACTTGAGTCGAAAACTAAGTTTCACCTGCATTTCAGCGGAGTAATACAGTTACCTGTCTAGTGTCCACTGGTATCCTTGTTTGACTGAATACTCGAATAATGAAGCAAAAAACGGCATTTTGTCTTCCTGTACCTATGGCAGAGGTAGTGGCTGGCCCTTCTGGCATTAATTTTGACAGACCTTCGATTTCCTACCGATTGTTTGCAGTGCAATGTGGTCGTCGGGTACCTGGCCACTTCCTACTTTAAGTTGCATGTCAGGGAACCTTGCAACAGCTTCACGTTTTCCCTCAAAGCACCAGCACATTTTTATCAACCAACAGTTTAAGGTAAGCTTCATTAATTTATAGAGTATATTATAATGGTGGTAGTATAACGATGTATACAGCAGTACCATCACTTTGGATTTGGTTTG
>NC_061110.1:95429136-95448082 GCF_015104395.2 Macrobrachium nipponense
CACTTTGGATTTGGTTTGATGGATGTTAGGTAGTGGCCTTAGGGGGGGTCGCAGGGGGCGGAGCCCCCCCGCTAGGCCTAGGTAGGGGTACAGGGCCCTAGGGTAAGGTTAGGGTGTTGTATTAGGTTCGGTAGTGCCCCGAAAATCACTGTGGCCTTAAGGGGGGGTCGCAGGCGGGGGCGGAGCCCCCCCCGCTAGGCCTAGGTAGGGGTACAGGGCCCCTAGGTTAGGTTAGGTGGGTTTGTTAGGTTCTGTGGTGCCCTGAAAATTACTGTGGCTTTAAGGGGGGGTCGCTGGGGGCCCTACCCCCCTCCCCCCGGTAGGCCTAGTTTCAGGGGTATGGGGGAGGGGTGCTGGAACATTAATTATTCATTTATTGCAAATATCATTCAATGACAACAACACCCTCCCCCCCCTTCCCCCACCCAAAACCCCGGTTCCCAAAGGGTGTCCCCCATAATTGGTGGGATGAACTAGGGTATACATAGTAAATCTCTAAATCGGTTGGTTTGCAGTCAAAATAAACGTTAAATTCATTGAAACCACACTATTTCTGATGCAACAAATATATTTTTATTGCATTTTTCCAAATTTGGCTGAAACTAAAAATTTACCTGTACTTTTTTTGGGGTTGTACACATTGATCGTACATGGTCCACCCCTTTACCATGCTGTTTTTTACCCTAGGTACTATAACTGATTCACTTAAGGTAGATTCTCGGATGAGCCTTATTCTTACGAGACGTTTGTTAGTTGGCCGCTGATTGGCTGGTACCGGGAGGTAGGCAGCTCCCAGCCAATCAGCGGCCGCCAAACTAACGTCTCGTAGGCATAGGGATCATCCAAGAATCTACCTTAAGTGAACCAGTTATAGATACCTAGGTATTACCTACTAGCCTAGCTATATGTTCATATAGCTTCATGTATTAAGCTAAGTGATCATATTTTATCCAGTATTTTTATTTCTTTTATTATATGCTGAGTTGGGGGCTGGTTCTAGGATGGAGGCAAAACCACCCCGTCCAGATTAAAGCGCCTCAGTGGCAAGGTTGGTATGGTCTTTGCCTGCCACCTCGGTGGCCACAAGTTCGATTCTCGAGCATTCCATTGAGGTTTTAGAGACGAGTATTTCTGGTGATAGAAGTTCACTTTCGATGTGGTTCGGAAGTCATGTAAAGCTGTTGGTCCTGTTGCTGAATAGTAACCACTGGTTCCATGCAATGTACATACGCCATACATAGACAAGCAAACCCCTTCCAGATTAAGACAGCTTCCAAGGTTAAGGGGACCACCACCCCATAGGGGAGGGAGAATTTTTTTTCCTGCTATCCACTTAATTTTTTTACAGTGTATATAAACCATTATGAAAAGGTTCCCCAGTAAGTTTCAGCCTGATCTGATGATTAGTTTTTTTTTTTAATGAATATTTTTCTCCTTTTGGAACCAAAAATTTTTGGCCTTTTTTAAAACCCTAAGGCTCTCTTCATTTTTAACCAATTTTCAAAATAAACTCATTAATTTAAAGCTGAAAGTATACTCTATTGAAAACATTATACAGAATTGCAAAAAAATACCTTTATCTTATTGCATTTTGACCTAATACTTATACCAAATTTTGAAAAAAAATTTTTTTGACAAAAGTTGAACAAAAACACAAGCTCATACTGAATATTCAAAAAAATTAAAAAATGTATATAATGATAATTATGCAGAATTTATCTACAAATCATTTGAGCCCAAAATCTTTGAAATCAGTTAAAAATTGGCAAAGTTATAAGGGTTTGAATGGACCTTTTTAGCCGAAAAACAAAGTTCCGAGAAAAACGCATTTGAAAGTTACCATGTATATTTATTCACCTAAACCCCAATGGCTCCATTCTTTGCACCTTTGTTTCTTCATGTACCATTTTCATTGTCTCTGACAGTAATTTACGTTGTCTCTGATGCTTTCTACAAGACAGATTACAGTTTATAATAAACAATACCACAAAGAATTACGTAAAATTACAAAAAAATCACGAGCACTAAGTTATGTATAACTTTCCTTTCAATTCTTGTGGGCAACTGAATCTGTCTGCGGGATTCTTCAGCTCTTCTAAGCATTGCCATATCCATTGGGAAATGCTATCATACGACAATGTAATATAGCACTGTAAGAAAAAGTTATATTGAATAAATGAGTATGATATTTGACTTTTTTACGTAAATGAACATTTTGGCTCATATATACCTGAAGAAAATTGCAATTTTAGGCCTTTTGTAATACGAATTCAGTTATAATCTTTTGTGTCTGGCAAGCCAGTAATATAGCACTGTAAGAAAAAGTTATATTGAATAAATATTGAATAAATGAGTATGCTATTTTACTTTTTTACGTAAATGAACATTTTGGCTCATATACATATACCTGTAGAAAATTGCGTTTTTAGGCCTTTTGTAATACGAATTCAGCTATAATCTTTTGTGTCTGGCAAGCCAGTACCCTTAGCAACACAAATAGCCAAAAAAACCAAAATGGTTTTCTGACCCCAAACCCTCCCTATCTGGCCCCCAGCCCGGGAGGTGGTCCCCTTAAGCTAGATAAAGGCAAGTTTGGTATACTATTAGCTCTGACCCCTACTCTGCATTAGCTCCTTATTCTTAATATTTTACATAGGAATTAATTTCCCTGTTTTTCAAGTATTGTAGCCTACATTTTTTATTATCGTGGCGTGTTTTTTTATGAGTGATTCCTTGAGTATATATCTCTTCTTGGTAGTAGTTAATATTTTGTCTCCAAACATTGATATTAGTCCATTATGATTTCTGTATCTTCAGCTGCTTGAATGGTTTCGCTATATATCCCAGTAGGTGGTGTTAAAAAGTCTTTTGAGTTTTTTTGCCAATTTTTCTTTTTGTATCTTAAGCTATTTATTTTATGTTCTTTGAGAATATAGATAGTTGATTTGTCCCTTTTATTCCTTGTTTTTTTTAGTAGCTGTTCCTTCTCAATGAAAATTACTAATACATCTGCTTTTCTTTAGGTCCAGTTCACAATTTCATTATTTCTTCAATGTGTTTACTTTCTCAATTGAGTGGGCAAGTTGCACAACACAGTTTTTTTGCTAATTCATTCATTTTTCAAACCTTTTGCTAGTTCCTCCCATATGTATGTTATTATTTTTAAGAGGACATTAGATCCTGTACAAACCTACTTTAAGCTCTTTTTTTTTTTTTTTTTTTTTCCCCAATTTCTCATCTATCTCTCCAAATTTTACCTTTGGTTTATACCCCTCACATGCCTAGTTAACTGTGTACTGTGTTATCGAACTTCAATGACCCTACTAGCTTGCACCAAGAAAGAAAAAGACCTCAGGTTTACTTACTTGAGAAAAATGCAGTTTGTAAAAATTTATTTTTTAAAATTAAGATTTTTTTTTTAGATTATACAAATGTAAATAATGTTCCTTAATTCATGTATTAGATCTTGTTTCTGTCATAACAGGAGATGGAAGAAATATTGTGGTAAGTTAATACACTACATTCTATGTTTGTTAAGTTATGGAATTACCTGTGTTCAATTTTTATGCATATTATGCTTATAAAATTAAGATACCATTTCATGAGCCAGTTAGACTTGCTTAATGATAATAAACACCATATCTGATGTCTTGAAAATATTTGGCTCGGTTTTATATGTCCAAAATGTTATCACATTAAATGCGTACTCCTTTTTTGCATGGATATTAGAGATAAAGGAGACAGTATTTGAGATCAGCAACAGCCAAAACTTTCAACTTACATTTGAAATTTAATCGCCTAAATTAAAATGTTAATGTCAGCATTTACTTTAGTACTGGATTAATGATATGATCCATTCCAATTATACTCAAGGATTTTTCTCCCAAATTTCAGAATCATAATTAATACAGCCTATAAAACTATTCTTACAGATGAAAGCTTTTATATGAATGGCATATATGTAACTACATAAAGGTACAGGCTTCTTTTCATAATTGCATAAGTTTGAACTAGCAAACTCCACTGTTGAATCTGTTATAACATGATACAAAAGATTGCTGGTTGAGTTCTGTTAATAGATATAAAAGAGTCTGAGTTAGTTTTGTTAATATACAGTAGTTGAAACTTTGGGAAGATTGGTTTGACCATTTCCGTATATGTAGCATTGTAATAGTTCACTCATATTTTCATCTCATGTTTAGTAGCTTTCTCCTATTGAAGACTTTCACAAACCTATCTGATTTTTTTAGTTATTCATCTAGGATTTATCTATTGTTATTCACAGAACCTAACGGTCATGAATGATATGGAGTGGCTCTGTACAAGGCTGGTTATTTTTTAGAATGAAAAATATTGTTTTATAAATCTTCATGTACTACTCTGTATAATTCTTTCTTTTAATAAATTTAAATATTTTTCAGGGAACTCTTAAGGGCTTTGATCAGACAGTAAACCTTATTATGGATGAATGTCATGAAAGAGTGTATAGTTCTCATCGAGGGGTGGAGCAAGTTATTTTAGGTCTCTATATTGTCAGAGGTGATAATGTGTAAGTATTTTCAATGAATTATGTTATTGTTATAATACAATTAAGTTTGTTCATACTTACCTGGCAGATATATATATAGCTGTATTTTCTGAAGTCCGACAGAATTTAAAAATTCGCGGCACACGCAGTGGGCGGCCAGGTGGTAGTACCCATTCCCGCCGCTGGGAGGCGGGGAATATCAGGAACTAGTTCCCATTTTTCTTCATTCATATTTTTAATCAGTGCCACTGTCTCCTGAGGGGAGGTGGGTGGGCACTTTAATTATATATATCTGCCAGGTAAGTATGAACAAACTTAATTGTATTATAACAATAACATTTTGTTCATGAAACTTACCTGACAGATATATATATAGCTGAATCCCACCTTCGGATGGTGGGAAGAGACAGAATAGGATTTTTGGGAAACTAAATTAAGTAGATGATATACATCTTGGTTCCTGACCTGTTAGCATAGCCGACTTCGTGATTACTGTCACCAAAGTCTGCTTCTGCGTTACTAGAGTTGCCAGCGAGGTAGAGACCTGTAATGCTGGTGCGCTCTAGATGATCTGTCAACGGGGGCGTGACCACAATGTGACTAGACCATATGACCATACTTCTGAGGGCACCGAAGCTAAAACCACCACCTGACCTAACCTATCAAAGTTAGTTCCATAACTTCTAGGCTAAAGAAAAGGAACGCGCCTCAAGCGACCAACCCTTCAAAGTTAAAAGCACACCTATCCCTTTTCTATAGGATAGGATTCGTGTTGCTTCTTGCACCCAATAATATATCTACGGATATGTATGGTCCTAGCGACTTACGGATCTGAAGTCGTCTTCACATCCCTCGGGAGGGTGAAGCGAACACAGAGTTGCTTCGCTAAAGCGTGGCATCAGGATGTTACTGAGTGTCATGCTCTGTTGAAATGCTTCCGAGGCCGCGCCCACCCTAACCCCTCTTGAGCATTCATATTAAGAAAAAATCTCAAATCTTTATGCAAACATAATGAATGAGACCTCTTAAAAGAACTCCTTGGCTATAATGCCAGGGTGTTCTTGGACATGAACCAGTCTGGTCTTTTTACGGAACACCGCAGATTGTCGGGAGTGTGAAGCGAACCCACCCAAGTTGCTTCGCAAAAGCGTGGCACTCAGGATGTTACTGATGTCATGCTCTGTTGAAATGCTTCCGAGGCCGCGCCCTCACCTCTTGAGCATTGATATTAAGAAAAAATCTCAAATCTTTATGCAAACATAATGAATGAGACCTCTTAAAAGAACTCCTTGGCTATCATGCCAGGGTGTTCTTGGACATGAACTAGTCTGGTCTTTTTACGGAACACCGCAGATTGTCTGTTGACCTTGACTTTCTATAGTTTTATCAAGATAAAACTTGAGAGACCCTACAGGGCACAGGACTCTCTAATGCCCTTGCCAATAATTTGTGCCATACCCTTGGTCTCCAAGCCTTCGGGTCAATGGTTAGACAGGTTTTCGTTCTTATCAAGAACGGAAGGCTTAGCGGACAGACCGCATTATGTCCTTTAAAGCCAAAACCTCTGATGATGGCTAAAACCTCACTAACCCTCCTTGCCGTGGCTAGAGCGGTTAGAATATTAGCCTTTCTGGTCACGTGTATTAAGTTCGCAGAAAGGATAGGTTCGAAATGCTTTTGGCATCAGAAACTCAGACTACGTCTAAGTTCCATGCCGGAACCTTTGATCCAGAGAATTTCAAGATCTCCACAGACCTCAAAGATCATGAAGCTTTGTTGTTTTGACAGAACCGAATCTCTGAGCCTAGAGGCTGTCAACAACATATTTGCATATTCTACAAAACAGTTAGGACTTCTATCTTATCTCATACTTCATACGGAAAGATAGAACCATAACGAAATTCACGAGAGGTCGAGGTGGAGGAACAGTCATTTCCCTTCACTATCTCCAGAAACGGCCCTCCGATTGAAAACTGACAAATAGGCAGCACTGCTTTGCCTTGGCCAAGAGACTGCCATTAATCTTGAAGCTCTTATCGCTTCTCGATAGTCTGAACGCCTTCAGAGTCAGAGCGGAGAGATATTAGATACTTCACTAAGTGACGATGTTAGATTACACAGATTCTCTCGGGAAGGGTCTTTGGACAATTCTCTGAATTACCTGACCTCTGTGAATCCAACCTCTTAGAGGCCAACATGTGGCGACTAAAGCTAATCCTCTAGGATCATGAATAAGGGAACAACTTAAGAGGAAGCTCCTTCGTCTTCAATATTACGAAAAAACTTAACGAAAGGACGCCCTCAGTCTCTCCTCACTTTCGACATACTTCTAAGTGAGGATTATTCAGACGTCAGTAGTTGTTGCCTTCGATCGAGAAGACCCGCACGGACGTGCACTAGTTTAACGAACCTCTTGAGGATCGTTACGTTTCCGTGCCAAGCCCATAACCATTCTCTCTTCTCGAGCTATGAGAGAGCTGAGAAATTATCCGAGATGATTTGGGGCCACTCGATCCAAACTCACCCTTCGAGGAACTGGAGAGCCGACCAATTTGGCTTCCAATTCTTTCAGACAATGTGCCAGAACATCTGTTCTCTGTTCGGATGTCTGGCACCTCTCGCTATCACCCGAGGTGATCCTCAAGCCGTGAGAGAAAATTAGAATTCAAGATCTTTTGATGTTATTCCAATTTCTTCGTGAGGAAAATTTGTAGAGGTCTGAATTGCTGTTTATTCAGGGAAAACAAGCTTCTCCAGCGAGGAAATGGTCCCCAGCAAACTCATCCATTCCCTCACTCAGCTGCTCCTTCCCTAAATAAGGGCTGCGCTTTTGCATAAGCATGAGAGCATTATTATAGTGCTATGCCGCGGTAGATTCGTACAGAATGTTACCGTGCGGTAAACCCGCACCTAACAAGTATAAGAGATATCTTGTTGAAATTTTCTAAGTAAACGGCAGGTATGATCATTCAAGATTACTAGAAATTTCCTCAACCCGAGGCTAAAATCCATGATTGTAGGGCAGAGAGACGGTTTATTTCAGCCATTCCCGCAGGAGAGAGACGTAACCAACCGCGCATGACACCGAGCTAGCCGGTACTGAGTAGATCACAGTAACAGCAGCTTGATCATTGTATCGCCACTATGTGCCTGAGTTGCCAGCTACTCCTTTACGAAGGGATAGGTATGAATTATCGAGCCAAAGGAGGAAAATCTCAAGCAGGCATATTTTAAACGAAACAAAATTCGCTAAATACAGAAGCTGAGTTGATGTTGCAGTTCAATTAGAATACTTCTCGTCTAAAAGTCGCAATCCGTAGAATAACTAGGATATGCGCCGCCCACCCCTCGGACAATTCAACTGCTTAGTAGAATCATGTTCGCGATGGTTAATATACGTAGTATATTTATTTTTGAGTATTCCTGGAACAAACGATCTCCATCCTAAATTCTTTCCTTCAAGAAAATAAAATAAGGATTGGAGATCGACCACCTTCGATTCTCTATCAAAAAAAGAGTGAAGGAGAAGTCTTCCTCGAAGGAAAAGCTTCAATGGTGAACAGAATACTATCTGCCTGAGTTGCCAGCTACTCCTTTACGAAGGAAATAGGTATGATTATCGAGCAAAGGAAACTCTCAAGCAGGCCTATTTAAACGAAACAGAATTCGCTAAATACAGAAGCTGAGTTGGTGTTGTCGTAACAATACCTGAAGAGTTGTTCTTACTCCGAAAACTCTTGGAAGGTTGAAGGGAGTGTCAAATAAATACATATTTGAACAACAGTTCTTTCGGCTTCTATCCGCAGAGGTAAATACATATGCGTATATGACTCGACCAATGCGTTAGCAAAATGACGCAAAGATAAACTACGTAAGTATTTTGTAGTAATTTGAACAGTTGAATTCTCTACTACATCTTTCCTGACGAGGAAGAGAGAAAGAAAGGAAAACGACTGTCCACGTTCAATGAACGAGACTTTTAAAAGAACTCCTTGACTCTTTGCCAAGACTCTTTTCCAAGAAAAGGGAGTAACATTCGAATAGAGATCATCAAGAGAGAACCGTGGATCGAAAAAGACCGTTCAATGTTCTTATGATATTGGACAAAAGACTTCCTGGATAGTCTACAAGTCTTTTCTCAATTAACCCCGGATGAGCCTCTGAAAATGAATGAGAGCTCTTCCGAAATTTGTTAATGAGTTTGTATCCGATTAAACGATAAAAACGTTAAAATCTATGTCAATGAGAACTACCCCTTTATGAGGGGTCCCCCACTTAAATGACAATGGGAAAACGTCCTGACTTGACAAAACTATTAGCACTTTGCTAATAGGGGGAAAAAAAGGGGAAAACCCTTTAACATGACCGACAAAGTCACCCAGGAATCCGAGTATATAATCTTCCCGATTCTCAAAGAAATCGATGAAGAGGAAAGAGGGATCGAAGAAAAAATTCGGGTATGTCTCTCCGCTAACTCCGAATCCTTTTAAAAATTTCTGTAAAGAAATGTCCTCAACAGCAAATAAGACGCCTTCAACAAGTCTTTTCTCTCGCAAAGCGTCCTGCCGAGCTTCACCGAAGCGTCCCTGGCGAATGTCCACAAAAGCGTCCTGCTGAGCGTCCTGCTGAGCGTCCTGCTGAGCGTCCTCAAAAGCGTCCTGCTGAGCGTCCTGCCGAGCGTCCTCAAAAGCGTCCTGCTTAGCGTCCTGGAAAGCGTCCTGCTGAGCGTCCTCAAAAAACGTCCTGCTTAGCTACGAGCGTGTCTGAGCAGAGAACACCAAGTCTTCTAACGAACGTTTCAGAGAGGAACTCGTTGAGCGCCTTGATGCATGCAAGGCCCGCCAAGAGGCGTCCTGGCGAGCGACCTTGCCAACATCTCAATGTTATGACGAACCGCGTTTTGCGTATGACATTGAATATTTTTAAGGGACGTCCTCATGCGAGTCTCCATGGAGAGCCGCACGCTGCTCCTGAAGAGTGTGAACACTAAAGGAAGACGTATGGCTTTTCGTCTTCCGCAAGGTGCTTGCCGAGCGTCCTGGAGAATGTCTCTACTTATAGGACGTCGAGCACCTCCAAAAGCTTCCTCACGTCTAAATTGCCCTTCTTATGCCGACCAGAGACATAAGTGGTTTGACTGTGCCAAAGCAGCTTGATGGCCGTCAAACTTATCAGCTTGCTTTATCGAAGTAAAGCGAACGTTACATAACGTATACGGAGCGCAATGAGGAGAGGAGACGAATACTGAGTTGCTCCTCCAAAAGGTGGAATCAAGAATGTCCTTGATTACCAAATTCTTTTGGAATGCTAGCGAGGTTGAAACAGCTCTAACTTCATGAGCGTTCACTCGCAGGAGGCTCAAATCACTCTTCTGGCAAGATGAAATGAACCTCCTTAATAATATAAGTGATATACATGAGCGTTTCATATACATGAGCGATCACTCGCAGGAGGTTCAAATCACTCTTCTGGCAAGATTGAATGAGCCTCCTTAATAATGTATACATGATGTATACATGAGCGGTCACTCGCAGGAGTCTCAAATCACTCTTCTGGCAAGATGAATGAGCCTCCTTAATAATGTATAAATGATATATACAGGAGCGTTATCTCGCAGGAGGCTCAAATCACTCTTCTGGAAGATGAATGAGCCTCCTTAAATGTCCCCTTAGAAAAAGAGCCAGTGCATTCTTCTAAAAGGGAAAATGTGGTCTCTTTACTCTTTCATCCTCTCGTGACGAGAGAGAGGACGTGAAGCGTCCTCTTCTCTAAAAGCTTCTTTAGGGGGCGCGAGTCCTTCCGAGAACTCCAAACCCCTGTGTGGGGAGGACGCACCTCGGAGGAACGAGGAAGCAATCCTTCAAGATTCGTGCATGTGCACGATCTTTAGCAGCCTGGGAAGAGTCAACAGGTTCTGCCGAAGGGACGCCAGATCGGTGGGAGCCCCCGTAACCCTCTTGCGGCTTTCGACATGCCCTCTCCCTGAGTCCTGGGAGTCCGACAGAGGTCCAGGCCTAGAGGCATTATGGGGCCGATCTGACGCCCCCTCCACAACACAAGGGGCACTACACTTCACAACACTGATTGGAGAGCGAGCACTTTAGTCTAAGATTTACTTGATGTAATCCTTTAGCAGACACTTATTCTAGGCTCGTAAGCCATACCACAGGGTTAGGCAAAATAAAATCTACAGGAGGTTAGAAGGTTCATTATTTCTAACTTCTGTTTACTGTGGAGGAAAACTCCTGATTCTAACACGCTCTAAAATGCGTAAATGAATCCTCCTTCTTCCGTAATCAGTCACACATTACACTAATTACCTTATGCAAAGAAAACATGTAAACGTCATATATACTAAGCGAGTGTCTACCGAAAGTTACGGTAGCCTCACCTTACCATGCAGACAACAAAGTCTGAAACTAGGCTAACTAGCTTCAGACATCAAATGCAATGAAAAAATTTACGATAGCGTATGCCTAGCCACAAATCCAAGTTAATAATCGAAAGAATAATTAGGATACTTAAGTGGCTAATGAAGTTTCAAAATCCTAGGCGGAGGTCTGTAAACAGTTGTTTTGTACATGGAACTTACCCAGCAGATATATACTTAGCTATAGACTCCGTCGTCCCCGACAGAAATTCGAATTTCGCGGCACACGCTGCAGGTAGGTCAGGTGATCTACCGCCCCTGCCGCTGGGTGGCAGGAATAGAACGATTACCGTTCTAGAACCAGATTTTCTCTGTCGCGGTAGTGTCAACATACGTTGTTGCTACCTCCTGACTTGATTTTCGTTTTTCATCGCCATCGACCTTCTGGGCTGTCTTCTGCAGGAAGTACTGGTCTTTGGTTTGGCATACGCTTTTATTAACTTTTTAATGAATTTGGCTTCGAAATTTCGAAGAATATATTACGTGAAACTACCGAATTTTTTCGGTAGACACTTATATTTTGCAATAAGGGAAATATTAGATTTTTTTTTTTTCACTAATACGTGTATAAGTGTTAGAACTTGATGAAGGAAATATAAGATCTAACTTCTACTTTAGGAAGTCAGAAAGCATATAACTAGATACGCTTCCTTTAGAAGCTTTAAGAGCTCTCGTACTAACGAGCAGTTAGAGTATTGACAATTCTAGTAGTTGTTGCATCCTCATCACCTTCTTACTCCACAGAATCTACAAATTCATATGTGCAAATTTGAAGATAAATGGATGGAGCTCAAAAGGCGAGCTCTAAAAAGGTAATGAAGTGAATATAGTGTTCCCAGTGCAGTGGAGGGTGCGTCTGATCGGCTCCGTAGCGCTTCCAGGACCTAGGACCTCTTCCAAACTCCCAGACCCAGTGGAGGAGGAAGTCGACAGCCGCAGGAAGGAAGGTTAGGGAGAACCTCACCCCCACCGGTCAGGCGTCCCCTCGGCAGGTTCTGTAGAAACGTCCCAGACTGCCAAGGATAGCCATTGATAAGGCATCCTTAAAAAAGTGCGTCTCTTCATCTTACATCCGAAAAGACGAAGAATGTATGTTTGGAGTGATCTAGCGCGTTCTCTGAAAAACTAAGAGAACACTGAGCAAGAGCCAGCCGCTGCCAGGAAGCCGCGTTCCAGCAAGCTAGCGTGAGGTACGTTCCTATAGCCAGCAGCGAGGCGCGTTCCAGCTAACAGACTAGCGCGAGCCGCGTTTCCTACAACCAAACGCGAGCCGCGTTCTAGAAATTTTTCTTGGCGCAAGGCGCCTTCAAAGAGACGAAGCGCCAGCCTGGCGCAAATTGCGCCAGAAAAACAAACGGCTAGAGCAAGGAGCCTTACAGTAGAGTGGCAATCAGAACGATCCTTCCATTGAACGTTTCCCGGGCAAGAGGCTCTTTCTAAAGGGGTCTAGTAGGCGCTCGGAACTGTCAGGGCGCACGGGACCTTCCACGCAAGCGGAACGTTCCAGGAGCGAGTCTCCTTTCTAGCGTGCGGAACATTCCAGGCGCGCGGAACATTCCAGGCGCTAGGTGCAAGGATCCAGGCGCCAGAATATCCTTTCTCTATCTGCCTCGGCAGGAAGAAGGTAGTAGAGTATCTGCTGTATGAGAATACGATACGGCAAATCATAAGCACATACCGTATTACTTCTTGCTGAGCAACTCAATTACCAGTATCCTTCCAGGAAATTTCCTAGGAACGACTACGCTTAAAGGGATTGTTAAGACACCTACTTAGCTTCTAGATTTATCGAAGTCTTGTTTCGCTTAGATATGCATTATAAGAACTTCCTGAAGTTCGATAATAATGTTATAAGATGCCTTTATTAAATGGAGTAGCTGGCAACTCTGGAAGAGTAAGGCCAGTCGGCTAACGAGACTGCTATCGCTTAGACACCAACGCAGTATCATGTTTAGGTGTCGGTCATGAGTGGGCGGTACATGTCTCTCTCCTGCGGGATGGAATGAATAAAAACCGTGTCTCTCCCCTACAATCGTGGTTTTAGCCTCGGATTGAGGGATAGTTAAGCAAACATAAATAAAATATTGTCTGCCTTTTGCTAAGAAGCTTTCAATAAGAAAGATATTACATTTCAATGCTGTTTACCGTAGTAACATTTTCAAGGATTCTAACGCAGCGAAACTCTATATTGTATAATGCTCTCATGCTTTACGAAAGCATGGCTTATTAGAGTACATGCTTAGTGAAGATGAATGTAGTAGAGAATTCACTTTAAGACTACGGTATGGTCAAGTCTTATGCACATACCGAGGTTAACTACAGAATTCCCCCCCCCCTAGTATCCCTTACAAAAGTTTCCTAGATTAATGCTGTTTACCACAATGTGACAGTATTATAAAGGATTCTAATACGGCAGCGCGCGATATATAATTCTCTCATCCTTTCGAGAAACGCACACAACCTTTTTAAATTCGGATATTGCTCAAGAGAAGTTGGGTGAGTCGGATGGGAAACTTTCTCTTAGTGGCAGAAGTTGTTTCCCTGAATGGACTATACTACGTATATAAAAAGTTTTTTTCCCACTAAGAACGGAATTAACATGTGAAGGATGTCGGGTACCATAAAGGCATAGATGTTATGGCACATAACCTAAAAAGACTAGAAGGAAGCGCCAGCCTGGCGCAAATTATGCCAGAAGCACCATCCAAGATATTTTCTCGTTTTAGCGAGTTATTAACCTAAGAGTCCAGTAGCCTCTCGGACAGCAGGCTCGGTAACGGCAAGATTAGTTTCTGATTTCGTTACCCATTTAATCGAAAAGGGGTCGCTTACAAGGAATGATGAAATGATTTATTTTAATCACTTAGGCCAATTCCACGACTCTCTCATATCGCAAAGAGCATCGAGAAATCTCTCTTTTTTTTCGCGCCCCGGTTCGCGTTAACAAAAGAGAACCTATTTGGGAACAGACACGGAACGTAACGATCCTTAAGAGGTCGATGCAAGATTTTGCATGTCCGTGAGAACCTTCTCGATCGAAGATAATAACTGTTAACGTATGTCTAACATTTATTGAAAAGAGTTGTGAGAAACCTGCGGAAAGTCTTCTCATAGATCTCTTTGTAAGGTAGAAGACGAACAGGCTTCCTTTAGACTGCTTCTTTTTCCTCGAACCAAGAGAGGTAGCAATATAAGACATCTTTAAATTTAAAGAAGGGGAATAAACTTTAGCCTTTTTTCCCCTAGTTATAAATTCTTAACAGATATTAAGATAATTGGGCGTCAAAGGAAGAGAGGATGTATGCCTCATTTTGGCCTTAGAGAGGTTGGATTCACAGAAGTCACGTTCTTCTCACAGCATGTTTCGTAAGGCTTTTCCAAGTAGTATCTGGATATTCTATCAGAATCTATTATAAATAGACCTATAAAACCTCTCCACTCTGAGTCTGTCCGCGTGCAGACTGACTAGAAGTGGACATGAATGAGAGGTTTTTTCAAGGTAAATGACAATAGTCATGGCTAAGACATAGAATTGCTGCAGATCGTGTTAGGGAATGAGGAAACTGTCCTCTTCCGATACCTCTGTGAACCACATAGCGAGGTTTTTTCTTCACTTTCAGAGGGAAGAATCACCTATGTATATATCTGCTATCAAAGAACGCAGTTAAAGGCCATACTCTGTCTCTACAAGGGAATTAGAGATAACAGAGGATTAAGATCTTCGGGATCTTATACGATACCCCCAATACGACAAGAGTAGGATATCATGTACTTCGAATGGGATTTTTTTTTTTTTTTTTTTTTTTTTTTTTTTTTGTGGCCACAGATTCCGTGTTCCGACAAAATGGAACTGCTCCTCATCTGACTTCTTTGAGGAAGTTTATGAAGGAATTCTTTGTTTCTCTTAGCCCTAAACGACAAGAAGACCAGTGAATTTTTGTGCATTGGAATCTCGCATCAGATTCAATGGAGACTCGGCAATGGGTTCTTGCCAGCATAGTATGTCTGGCAAAAGAAATAAATCCCTCTATTCCTGACGCAACGCTTTCAGAGAGAAGTTTAGTTGCCCAGGCAGGGTACTTACATTTTCATCTACAGAAGAAGAGATGGTTTAACGTTTGACCTACAGAGTCTTCGGGGTGCGATGAGGCTCAAATGCTTCCCAGAAGGTATTCAGAAGGATACAATAAGAGCTAGAAATCAGGGTTCCGCCCAATTTCAGCTCAGAGTCTCCTTCGACTTCCAGACTCCTTCCCTTCCTTCGGGCAAGGATAGGAAGATTCTGCAACGAGGAACCTCATCACATGTAAGAAGAGATCTCGTTAGCAAAAGAAGTGTTCACGAAGGCATCCTCCTCCCGGAGGAAGACTCTTCTCTCTCGTGTTGTTAGATATCCTGTCGTCTACTGGGTGTAGCTGACTAAAATCACCTCCCCTTGCCAGGGGCCAAAAGCTCAAAGGGGAAGAATTTCTTCCACCCTTCTCCAGTCTCCTGATAAACTATGTGGTTGTTCAGGACTCTCGGACAATGTAGCGCCAGCCAAGCGCCAAAGCCAATACAGGCGAAAAACGCCAGAGGCGGACAGTTCCAAGGAAACTCTGTCATGGTCGGATACTGAGAAGGAGCGGGCCTCCAACCTGGCGCAAATCGCCCAGAGGCGAACAAATCGGACAGATATAAGAGTGTCCGATGTGGACATCGTCAGACAGCCTAGAGACTCTTCCAAGCTCGAAGCTCCAGCAAGTGTGGAGGAGCCAAGCCAGGCGCGAGGCGCCAGCCAGGCTCTTAGGAAGCCAGCCAGGCTCTAAGGAGCCAGCCAGGGCTCTAGGAGGCCCAGCCAGGCTCTAGGAGCCAACCAGGCTCTAAGGAGCCAACCAGGCTCTTAGGGGGGGGGGGAGCCAAGCCAGGCTCTAGGAGCAGCCAGGCTCTCAGGAGCCCAGCCAGGGCTCTAGGAGCCAGCCAGGCTCTAGGAGCCAGCCAGGAGGCTCTAGGAGCCAGGCAGGCTCTAGGAGCCAGGCAAGGCTCTAAGAGCCAGCCCAGGGCTCTAGGAGCCAGCCAAGGCTATAGCGAGCCAGCCAGGCTCTAGAAGCCAAGCCCAGGAGGCGCCATCCAGTGCCAGGCTCCTTCAAGGCTAGGCTCCAGTCAGGATGAGGATCCATCCAGACGCAAGGCTCCTTCCAGTAAAGAGAAACCTAAAGCTCTGTCATGTAAGAGGGCTAGTCCCCATTGATATGATACAGGTAAGGCTCTGCCATGTAAGTGGGTCAGCCCCCATTGGCACGATCCGAGAAGGCTCTGTCGTGTAAGCGGGCTAGCCCCCATTGACATGATCCAGAAGGGTTTGTCAGTCATAGGTCCCTACCTCGCTGAAACTCTTGAGGCATGCAGACTCATAGACAGTAATCATGAAGTCTTCTGCCAGGCTCCAGGTGCCTTCCAGGCGCAAGGCACCAGCCAGACGCAAGGCTCCAGCCAGGCGCGAGGCGCTAGCCAGGAAGGAGGAGCCAATCAGGCACCAGCCAGGCGCGAGCGCCAGCCAGGCGCAAGGCGCCAGCCAGGCGCAAGGCGCCATCTAGGCGCGAGGCTCCAGCCAGGCTCTAGGCGCCATTCAGGCGCAAGGCTCCAGCCAGGCGCGAGGCGCTAGACAGGCGCTAGGCGCCTGCCAAGCGCTAGCCAGGCTCCAGGCTTCACCCAGAAGAGATCTATATCAAAGAACGCCCTGCCTTCTTTGAGACATTGTGATCTCCTAAGCACTTGATAAGTGCATTGATGATTCCTTCAAACAGCTGAGAATTAAAAGCGCATGAAGTGCGAGCTTTTCCGAATTCGTTCTTTTCTTTCCCTAACAATATGTCATAAGGACATATTAGCTGTCACATACGGGAGATGCAACTCTGTGTTGACTTCCCATTATCCGAAGGATGTCAAGATAACCTTCGAGGGATCCTTCTCTCTTGGTTGATACGTGTCTGCGGATACATTGCTGGGATAGGGAGCAGATTACTGATCTTCAACTAGTTGAGTTAAATTTTATTTAACGTCGTGTTTTTTCTTTGGGTTGTTTGAAAGGAGTTTGTAGATAACTCTTTTCAACTTAAGCACTAACCCTCGTGTTAGGGAATCAGGTGATCGGGATCGGTGTTGTGCTCCTTAATTATGCCACTAGGCAATAGGGCATATTGTCATGTAAGAGGCTCTGTCGAGTAAATGGATAAGACCCCATCGACAGACCCACAAGAACTCTTAGCCATAGGTCACATCCTCGCTGAGGCTCTTGAGGCGAAGCAGATTCCTAGGCATTAGCCATGGAGGCTTCCGCCTGATCAAGTAGGAACCAAGGTTTTATTTATTTATTACCTACAACGTATGTTGTTTACCTGTCTATTCAGTAAATAGTTGTCTCTTTCCACCACCAAGTGTGTCAATCAGCTAAGTATATATCTGCTGGGTAAGTTCCATGTACAAAAATGATATTGTTAAGATACAATAAAGTTTTGTACATACTTACCTGGCAGATATATACGATTGATGGCCCACCCAACCTCCCCTCAGGAGACAGGTGGAAGAGAAAATCTGGTTCTAGAACGGTAATCGTTCCTATTCCTGCCACCCAGCGGCAGGGGCGGTAGATCACCTGACCTACCTGCAGCGTGTGCCGCGAAATTCGAATTTCTGTCGGGGACGACGACGGAGTCTATAGCTAAGTATATATCTGCTAGGTAAGTATGTACAAAACTTTATTGTATCTTAACAATATCATTTTACCGACCGGCGACAGAAAAAAATATGAATAGAAAATGGGAATAGTTCCTGATATCCGCCTCCAGCGGCGGGAATGGGTACTACCACCTGGCCGCCCACTGCGTGTGCCGCGAATTTTTAAATTCTGTCGGACTTCAGAAAATACAGCTATATATATATCTGTCAGGTAAGTTTCATGAACAAAATTTTAAATATGTACTGTATTTAACATTTATAGCAGTTGCAGACTTCCTACTTTGAAATTATTCTTGACACCCAGTTGGGATTGTTTTTGGTGTAAGTTAGTTTAGTGATCATAAAAGGAATATGAAAACAAGTTTTAAGTACTGACTGGAAACCCATGAGCTGGTAGTTAGATGGTATGACTTCCTGCTAGGTGGGGGTCCCAATTCTCATTTGCCATTCCTGGCATTGTTTATATCTGTAGTAGATTTACATTTCAAGTGCTTCTCTTCTATTTTATTATTTTTATTCAAATTTCAGCACCCCTGCCTCCTCAGAATTGCTATGTAAAAATTATTTTTATTTTGTCTCAATTATTAATTTATTATAAAATAGTGTAAATTGCTCTAAACTTTATAGATATTTCAGCAAGTGGGTACTTTGTTCATGTCGTAGTGCTATTCTTCACTAAAACGAAAAACTGTACATATTTTCAAATAGGTTTTATACATAATGTACAGTGAAACTTGTTGTGTTAGGTTCTTTATGTACACTTTGCATTTGGGCTCTGAATGTACTTTAAGGTCCTTGATGCAATTTATGTCAGTATGTAAAAATTATAGGTACAGAGGATATTTAAAGAAATATTTAAAGAAAAGCTGTTAGTTTTGATGGCAAAAAGTTATTTTTTTTAATGGAGCTCAAAAGCAAATCAGTGAAGTTGGACCAGGATATATAAAATTATAGTCAAAGAAGAGTTAGGGATTAGAATACAGTATAGCATGACCATTTGTGGGATCAGTTGACTGCTTGTGGATTGGTTCATGAACATTTAGGTGACTATCCCCTGGTTTATGATTTTTCTTGTAATCAGTAACCAACTTGGTTTTCTGGGGATAGGAGGACCAACCAGGCATTTTTCTGGAATTGGCATTATACGTACATGGATGTGTTGATGTAATTTGTCACAGGCTTATTTGACCTCCAGCACATGGTACTGTCAGCCATAGTCTGTGACTTTTTACAGTCCAGTATTATTGTACTGGGCAGGAGCAGTATGTATG
>NC_061110.1:95448582-95487355 GCF_015104395.2 Macrobrachium nipponense
CATACATACTACCTGCAGATATATACATAGCTAAGACCTCCGTCTCCCCCCCCGACAGAATTCAATTTCGCGCCCCTCGCTACAGGTAGGTCAGGTGATCTACCGGCCTGCCCCTGGGTGGCAGGACTAGGAACCATCCCCGTTTTCTATCATATTTTCTCTCTTCCACCTGTCTCCTGCGGGGAGGCTGGGTGGGCCTTTAATTGTATATATCTGCCAGGTAAGTATGTATGAAACTTTATTGTAACATAACAATATCATTTTCATACAATCAACTTACCTGTCAGATATATACATAGCTGATTGGCACCCTTCGGTGGAGGGTAAGAGACAGCTTCTATATGGAATAGACAGGTAAACACATATATTGTAGGTATAAATAAAACCTTGTCCTACCTGATAGGTGGTAGACTTCGTGGGTGTTTGCCCAGTAGTCTGCATCACCTCAAGAAACTTTAGCGAGATATATGATCTATGGCCAAGAGTTCTTGTGGGTCTGCCGATGGGGTCTTACCCACTTACTCGGCAGAGCCTAAAAGGACTTTGTCAATGGGTGCTGATCCACTTATATGACAATACACCTTATGAAGGAGACACAACCAATCCCGACCACCTGATCCTAACCATACGTTAGAACTACAGATTGTTAAGAGTTATCCCCGAACTCGTCACAACAATCGTTAACTCAAAATCACTACGCACACATACATAATTTTCAAAATTATACTCAACTAATTGGATATGACAAGAATTTTACTGAACAACATAGACGGCCGCCCGTGCTAGCCTAAGTCCTCTATTGTTAGAAGAGACTCGACCATATCCAAAAAGAAGAAAAGTATAAACATTTAAGGATTGGTGTCTGCTCCCGTACCCAGAATCGTATCCGCTGATACGAAAGGACCTAGAGAAAAACACTTCTCATATGTCACAGCTGCACGTCTTTCAAGTAATGAGAATGCAAATACTGAGTTGCATCTCCAAAATGTCGTTATCTATTATGTTTTTAACGACATATTCTATGAAACAAGAGAGACGTCGCTATAGCTCTAACTTCATGAGCTTCTATCTCAACAGTTGTAACTGTTCGTCAGGACAGGCCTTATGATTGTCTGTAATGACGTTTCTTACAACGAATGCCAGCGCATTCTTGGACATCAGTCTTGTGGGGTCTTTTACCGCGCACCAAAGACCTTGTCTAGAGCCTCCCATTCGATGCTTTCTCTGAATGTAGAACTTCAGAGCTCTAACAGGGCAGAGAGACCTCTCTGTTTCTCTGCCTACGAGACTTGACATGCCTTTGACTTCGAATGACTTAGGCCAGGGATTCGTAGGATTCTCCCCGTTTTCCGCTAAACAGGGTCTGAAACGAGCAAATCGCTGAGTCTCCCTTGAATGCTACTTCATCCTGCAGAGCATGCAATTCCCTAATTCTCTTTGCCGTAGCTAAAGATAATGGAATATGGCATTTTCGGGTAATGTCTCTAAACGATGCCCGATGAGGAGGTTCGAATCTTTCCGATGACAGATACTTTAGAACTACGTCTAGGTTTCCATTCGGAGGTACTGGTTCCTTATACTTTGAAGTCTCAAAAGACCTTATGAGATCGTGGAGATCTTCATTATCTGCCCGATCTAATCCTCTGTTCCTGAATACAGCCGAGAGCATACTTCTATATCCCTCTATTGTTGATACGGCTAGATGAGATTTTCCTCTCAGAATAGCCGGAAATCCGCAAATTTCCGCTATAGAGGTAGTGGAGGAGGACAACTTCTTGGATCTACACCTCCTTCGAAATACCTTCCACTTCGACTGGTATACTTTTTTCGTAGTGGAGGTTCTGCGTTCTCTCGCGATCTGCGCTTGCTACTTCGCGAGAAAAGCCTCTCGCTCTGACAAGTCTTTCGATAGTCGAAAGGCAGTCAGAGCGAGAGCGGAGAGGTTTGATGGTTGTATGAGAGATCCGTCCTTCCGGGTAGGGATCTTGGAAAGTCTACGCTTCACTCTACCACCCCTCCTTGAACCATTCCTGTGGGCCTGGCCAAAAGGTGGCTATTAACGTCATCCTCGTCTCCTTTGACGCCACAAACTTTTCATTACTAACCCCCGGATTTTGAATGGGGAGAAGCATAAACGTCTCTCGAGACCAATTTAGCAGGAAGCATCTACCATAAGTGCTCTGGGATCTTCCACGACCGAGCAAAACACTGTGAGCCTTTTTTGAAATAAATGTTGCGAAGACTCCACCTGAGGAGTTCCCCACAGAGACCAGAGATCGAGACACACTTCCCTCGTGTAAAGTCCATTCTGTATGAAGGACTTGGTTCCTCCTGCTGAGCCTGTCCGCCCTCACATTCCTTTCTCCCTGTAAGAACCTTGTCATCAGGGAGATGTTACTGTGATACGTCCAAAGTAATAGGTCTCTCTCGTGAGCTCGTAAAGGAACGAGGAGTGCGTCCCTCCCTGTTTCCGAATGTAGGCAAGAGGGGTGGTGTTGGGCGTCAACTCGTCCCCGTACTCCTCAAGGAAGTAAGGTTAGTCAATCCCTTCTAGTTAGACCACAAAACCTTCTCTTCCACTATATTCGTTATCCGAGTTTTCCTCTAACTCGGGATCTAAAGCGTCTCCGCTCTCCTTTCCGAACATTCTTCTTCTTGCGGAAACAAACTCCTAACAGGAGAGGGGCTAAGGGAATGATAATCCTTCCTCTTTTCCCGCTCTAATATTCTTGGAAGGCGTCATAAGCTTCGGCTTCTCTAGAATTTTAGAAGACTCTTCATGCTTACATGACGCTTCCCCGTTTGCCAAGCGTCATGGATGACGTCTTTTGCTGACGTCTCGATGACGCTTCGCGCTTGGAAGATGCTCAGCTCTCCAAAGGCGTCCTCCTTGGCGTCATAATATTGGACGGAGCGTCATGTCTATGCTCCGTTTCCAATGACGCTTCGCTTCTAAAAGACGTCTTACTTCTCTCTGGGCGTTACGAAACTCTCGTAAGCACCTGTTCTCTCTCTCGCACTAACGCTTTCTGTAAGACGTTTAGCGTTTTCCCCGTCTGTATGACGCTTGTCGTTGAACAGGTAAGAGAGGACGAGACTTTCTTAATTGGAAGCGAACGAACAATCCTTCCGACTTGCGTTTTCGAGATGACATTGCTCTTGAACTGGCTAATAAATGATTCTCTTGACGCTTCTCCCACGTCCAGTGCATGACGTCTTTCGTCATCACTCGGTGGGGAAAAAAAGGAAAGGGTACTTCCGCGTACACTTCAGGTGACGCTGACGCCCCCTTCGCTTTCTTGCTAGAAGACTGAGAGTCATCTGAGAAACTCTCCGGACTAGAATCCCTGTCAGGCGTCATATGGCGCTTCAGCGGTTTCGACAAGTTCGATTCCCTCCACCCTCGTTTAGGGTGAGGGAGAGGGAGAGGACGAGAAACACTCGCGAAGGACGCTTTCTATAGTGCCCTTGAGCCGCCTGCAACGAAGCAAGCTAGCTTAAGGAACGTTCTGACTGTTGGGGATTCCCCACCCCCAACCTCCTTAAGCTTTTCGACTTTCCTTCTCCTCTGTGTTCGTGAGCTTGGAAGAGGTCTAGGCTTGGGAGTGTCCGCCAGGAGGCCTGGCACCTACTGGTGCTTGGAGGAGAAATGTTTCATTTTCCCTTTTTAAAGGGACGAAAGGCGGACCTACCTCTCTTCTCTGGAGCCTTCCTTCTTGCGGGAGGTCTGGAGATCGGACCACCTCGAAAGGGCTGCGTAGAAGTGCTAGGTCCTTTCTTGTCCGATACTAAAGCATGTTTCTTCTTCCTAGCTGACTGCGTCAGAAGATCCTGCGTCGCCTTCCTCAGTTAAAGAGTGAGCCACGTCCTTCACTAACTTAAGCTTAGGAAGGGAACATAGTTTCGAAAGAGGTGCATATAGTAGAGCTGCCCTCTGCGCATGCGAGACTGGCCTTTGTTAAGAAGGCTGCCCTACACTGTCCTTTTCTTCAAAAGACCTGCTCCAAATAATGCAGAGACTTCCAAAGATCCATCTTGTACTGCTTTGTCGATGCACGACAAAATGCATAACAGGGCTTCAGGTTCGATTCCCTGCGAATCGTGAGCTTTCTTGGACATCACCCCAAGGGACCAATCCAAGAAGTTTGAAGACTTCCAATACATGGAAAAGTCCCTTGAGGAGATGATCTAGTTCCGAAATACTCTAAGTAATGCGGGCAGAAATAAGACTAGGACGCCTTGAAGCGTCAACTAACGTCGAAAAGTCTGCCTCTGTAGTAGAAGGGAGAGCGATACCCATATCCTCCCCCGTCTTGTACCATATGCCTCTTTTCCCAGCTAACCTTGCTGGAGGCATGCAAAATACTGTCCTGGTTAAGTCTTTCTTCGACTTCATCCAGGCGTCTAAGGCGTGTAAAGCCCGCTTCATCGAGATGGTGGGCTTCATCTTCAGAAAAGACGAAGTCTTCTTCACCTTCACACTCGAAAAGAGCGAGCGCGGAGAAGGAGGAGCAGCCGGAGTCAACTCGTCTCCGTATTCCTCCAGAAGCAGGGTAGTCAACACCTTATAGTTGGACAAGCCCTCTCTTCCAAGATCGTCATCATCCGAGTTTCGTTCGAACTCGTGATAATCCTGAGTTTCTGTTCTCCTTTCAGAACTTTCCTCTTCTGGGGGAGACAACTCCTGATCGGAGAGGGGCTAAGGGAATGAAAGTCTTTCCTTTTTCCCGTTCTGATCGACTTGGAAGGCGTCACAACCTGCGGCTTCTCTCGCGCTTTAGAAGACGTCATGTATGACGCTTCCCGCTCTCCGAGCGTCATGTATGACGTCTCTTGTTGACGTTTAGATGACGCTTCGCGTTTGGAAGACGCTTCGCTTTCTAAGGGCTTTCCTACTCGGCGTCACAATCTTGGACGGAGCGTCACGTCTAAGCTCCTCTTGATTTGACGCTTCACTTCTACAAGACGACTTCCGAGCAGGTGCGAGAGGACGAGACTTCTTAATAGGAAGCGTCACGTCCTTCCGACGGGGCGCTAAAACTCCCACAAGAGATGACAGTTGTTCCTGCACCGCCATAATGATCTTCCTTGACGCTTCTCCTACGTCTAGTGCCTGACGCCTTTCGTCATCACTCGGGGAAGAAGCATGATGGGGTACTTCCTCGTAAGCGTCAGGTGACGTTGACGCCACCTTCGCCTTCTTATAGCCGACGGGGCGTCATCCGAGAAGCGCTCCGGGCTAGAATCAATGTCTTGCTTCATATGACGCTTCAGCGGTCTCGATAAGTTCGACTCCTTCCACCCTCGTTTAGGTGAGGGAGAGGGAGAGGACGAGAAACACTCTGCGAAGGACGCTTTTTCTATAGCGCCCTTGAGCTGGCTGCCATGAAGCAAAGCTAGCTGAAGGGACGTCTGACCGTTGGGGATTCCCTCCGACCTCCTTAAGGCTTTCGACTTTCCTTCTCCTCTGGCATGTGAGCTTGGAAGAGGTCTAGGCCTGGGAGCGCCGCAGGGACGATCAAAACGCCCCCCTCCACAACACTGATAGGGCTCACTTCACTAAAATTTTCACTATCACTATACCTTACCACCTTTCGAGTCCGCCATCTTGGACTTCCTGTCTCGAATCGTCGCTTTCAGATTGGCGATTTCCGATGCCGAATCCGAAAAGACACTCTGAGAATAGATTCATAGGGAGAATCTACAGTAGTAGGGTTAGAATTATTATTGAAAGGCTCAATAGGCTTGAATTCACACCTTTCAGCCTTCTAACTCTATCCCTCTCTAACTTCTTCAAATAAGAAGTCAAAGTCTTCCATTCTTCTGCATTCAAACTCTCGCATTCCTTACAAGTGTTAATAGCAGAACACTGCACCCCCCTACATTTACGGCATCAGTGTGAGGATCAACCGAAGCTTTCGGTATCCTCACCCTGCAGCCTACATTCACACATTCTCACACTACCATTAGAATCAGACATACTGAGAAAAAATCCAAAAGAGTTTATTCCAAAAACATCCACAGTAGCGATGCCAAACACGATCCAATACGTCACCAAAGTCGAAAAACGCTGATCAAAGTGTTGAAAAATGAATCCAAGTCAGGAGGTAATAACAACAATGTTGATACCACCGCGACAGAGAAAATATGATAGAAAACGGGGATGGTTCCTAGTCCTGCACCCAGGCAGGCCGGTAGATCACCTGACCTACCTGTAGCGAGTGGCGCGAAATTTGAATTTCTGTCGGGGACGACGGAGTCTTAGCTATGTATATATCTGACAGGTAAGTTGATTGTATGAAAATAACTGTTCCAATGTTCCAAGTACCAAGTGATGATTGGAAGGCATCGAGGGATACTGTTGATCCATCCTTTGCCTTCAATCTTTGACTACCAACAAAACTTGACTGAATAAAACACCTGTTTGGTCTAAGTGTACAGGCACATACATTACTGCTCCTGCCCAGTACAATAATACTGGACTGTAAAAAGTCACAGACTATGGCTGACAGTACCATGTGCTGGAGGTCAAATAAGCCTGTGACAAATTACATCAACACATCCATGTACGTATAATGCCAATTCCAGAAAATGCTGCCTGGTTGGTCCTCCTCCTCCAGAAAACCAAATTGGTACTGATTACAAGAAAAATCATAAACCAGGGGATGTCACCTAAATGTTCATGAACCAATCCACAAGCAGTCAACTGATCCCACAAATGGTCATGCTATACTGTATTCTAATCCCTAACTCTTCTTTGACTATAATTTTATATATCCTGGTCCAACTTCACTGATTTGCTTTTGAGCTCCATTAAAAAAAATAACTTTTTGCCATCAAAACTAACAGCTTTTCTTTAAATATTTCTTTAAATATCCTCGTACCTATAATTTTTACATACTGACATAAATTGCATCAAGGACCTTAAAGTACATTCAGAGCCCAAATGCAAAGTGTACATAAAGAACCTAACACAACAAGTTTCACTGTACATTATGTATAAAACCTATTTGAAAATATGTACAGTTTTTCGTTTTAGTGAAGAATAGCACTACGACATGAACAAAGTACCCACTTGCTGAAATATCTATAAAGTTTAGAGCAATTTACACTATTTTATAATAAATTAATAATTGAGACAAAATAAAAATAATTTTTACATAGCAATTCTGAGGAGGCAGGGGTGCTGAAATTTGAATAAAAATAATAAAATAGAAGAGAAGCACTTGAAATGTAAATCTACTACAGATATAAACAATGCCAGGAATGGCAAATGAGAATTGGGACCCACCTAGCAGGAAGTCATACCATCTAACTACCAGCTCATGGGTTTCCAGTCAGTACTTAAAACTTGTTTTCATATTCCTTTTATGATCACTAAACTAACTTACACCAAAAACAATCCCAACTGGGTGTCAAGAATAATTTCAAAGTAGGAAGTCTGCAACTGCTATAAATGTTAAATACAGTACATATAATTAAAATTTTGTTCATGAAACTTACCTGACAGATATATATATATAGCTGTATTTTCTGAAGTCCGACAGAATATGATATTGTTATGTTACAATAAAGTTTCATACATACTTACCTGGCAGATATATACATAGCTAAGACTCCGTCGTCCCCGACAGAAATTCAAATTTCGCAGCCACTCGCTACAGGGTAGGTCAGGTGATCTACCGCCTGCCCTGGGTGGCAGGACTAGGAACCATCCCCGTTTTCTATCATATTTTCTCTCTTCCACCTGTCTCCCTGCGGGGAGGCTGGGTGGGCCTTTAATTGTATATATCTGCCAGGTAGTATGTATGAAACTTTATTGTAACATAACAATATCATTTTCATACAATCAACTTACCTGTCAGATTATATACATAGCTGATTGGCACCCTTCGGTGGAGGGTAAGAGACAGCTACTATATGGAATAGACAGGTAAACAACATATGTTGTAGGTTATAAATAAAACCTTGGTTCCTACCTGATAGGTGGTAGACTTGGTGGGTGTTTGCCCAGTAGTCTGCATCACCTCAAGAAACTTTAGCGAGATATGTGATCTATGGCCAAGAGTTTCTTGTGGGTCTGCCGATGGGGTCTTACCCACTTACTCAGCAGAGCCTAAAAGGACTTTGTCAATGGGTGCTGATCCACTTATATGACAATACACCTTAAGAAGGAGCACACAACCAATCCCGACCACCTGATCCTAACCATGTGTTAGAACTAAGGTTTGTTTTTACGAGTTATCCCCGAACTCGTCACAACAACCGTAACTCAAAAACCACTACGCACTCATACATAATTTCAAAAAAAAAATTATACCCAACTAATTGGATATGACGAGAATTCTCTTATGAACAACATAGACGGCCGCCCGTGCGAGCCTGAATCCTCCATTGTTCGAAGAGATTCTCGACCATATCCAACAGAAGAACAGTATATACATATTAAGGATTGGTGTCGGCTCCCGTACCCAGAATCGTATCTGCCCGATACGATAGGACCATAGAAAAGCACTTCTCATACGTCACACGCACGTCTTTCAAGTAATGAGATGCAATACCGAGTTGCATCTCCAATATGTCCCGTATCTAATATGTTTTTAAGCGACATATTCTTTATAAAACGAGAGAGACGTCGCAACCGCTCGTACTTCATGAGCTTTTACCCTCAGAAGTTGTAATTGTTCGTCCGGACAAACCTTGTGAGCGTCCGTAATTGACGTTTCTTACAAAGAACGCTAGAGCGTTCTTTGACATCAGTCTTGTGGGGTCTTTTACCGCGCACCAAAGACCTTGTCTAGAGCCTCCCACTGACGCTTCCTCTGAAGATAGAACTTTAGAGCTCTAACAGGCATAGAGACCTCTCTGCTCTTCTGCCTACGAGACTAGACATTCCTTTGATTTCGAATGACCTAGGCCAGGGATTCGTGGGATTCTCGTTTTTCGCTAAAAACAGAGTCTTAAACGAGCAAATCGCCGAGTCTCCCTTGAATCCTACTTTATCCTGCAGAGCTTGTAACTCACTAATTCTTTTTGCCGTTGCTAACGATAAAAGAAATAGGCATTTTCTAGTTACGTCTCTAAATGAGGCCTGATGAGGAGGTTCAAATTTATCCGAAGACAGGTATTTTTGAGGACTACGTCCAAGTTCCAGTTCGGAGTACTGGCTCCTTAGACTTTGACGTCTCAAATGATCTTATGAGATCGTGGAGATCTTTGTTATTTGCCAGATCTAAACCTCTGTTCCTGAACACAGCCGAGAGCATACTCCTGTATCCCTTTATTGTGGATACAGCTAGATGCGATTTTACTCTCAAGAATAGCAGGAAATCAGCAATTTCCGCTATAGAGGTAGAGGAGGAGGACAACTTCTTGGCTCTACACCACCTTCTAAAGACCTCCCACATTCGACTGGTATACTTTCGAAGTGGAGGTTCTGCGAGCTCTCGCGATTGCGCTTGCCACTCGCGAGAGAAAACCTCTCGCTCTGACAAGTCTTTCGATAGTCGAAAGGCAGTCAGAGCGAGAGCGGGGAGGTTTGAATGGTACCTCTTGAAGTGTGTTGTTTGAGAAGATCCGTCCTTCTTGGTAGGGATCTTGGAAAGTCTACGATCCACTCTCCACCACCTCCGTGAACCATTCCTGGGCCGGCCAAAAGGGGGCTATTAAAGTCATCCTCGTCTCTTTTGACGCCACAAACTTTTTCAATACTAACCCCAGGATTTTGAATGGGGGAAAAGCGTACACGTCCACTCGAGACCAGTTTTAGACAGGAAGGCGTCTACATAATTGCTCTTGGGTCTTCCACGACCGAGCAAAACACTGGGAGCCTTTTTTGAAATGTATGTTGCGAATAGATCCACTGAGGAGTTCCCCACAGAGACCAGAAGATCGCGACATACTTCCTCGTGCAGAGTCCATTCTGTATGAAGGGACCTGGTTCCTCCTGCTGAGCCTGTCCGCCCTCACATTCCTTACTCCCTGTACGACCAACCTTGTCAGCAGGGAGATGTTCCTGTGGAGACGTCCAAAGTAATAAGTCCCTCGTGAGTTCGTAAAGGAACGAGGAGTGAAGTCCCTCCCGCCCTGTTTTCCGAATGTAGGCAAGTGGCGGTGGTGTTGTCCACGTTTACTTGTACTACCTTGTCTCTCACCAGAGGTTCTAGGACTCTTCAAAGCCAGGTGAACGGCGAAGAGCTCTTTGCAATTTATGTGCCAGGACACCTGTGGCTGTTCCCAGGTGCCTGACACTTCCTCCGAGCCTAATGTCGCTCCCCAACCCGTCTCCGACGCGTCGGAGAACAACACTAGGTCTGGGTTCTTTGAACTAGAGAGACCCCTTTGTTCTCTTCCAGAGGCCGCAACCACCACTGTAGGTGTGCCTTTACCTCCATTGGAATGGGGAAAAACGTCCGACAGTTGTCCGTTTTTCCAGCTCCAAGACTTCTTGAGGAAGAATTGAAGTGGACGGATATGAAGTCTTCCGAGATGGAAGAATTGTTCCAGCGAGAAAGCGTCCCCAGAAGGCTCAACCATTCCCTCGCTGACGTTTGCTGTTTCTCTAAGAAGAGAGAGATTATCCTCAAACCTTTTTCTGTTCTCTCTTGCGAAGGGAAAAACTCGAAAACCCCGAGAATCCATCCGAATCCCCAGATAGACTAGGTCTTGTCTGGGGGTCATCTGAGACTTCTCGCGGTTACAAGCAATCCCAACGCCTTGGTCAATTGTAGTGTTAACTTTAGGTCCTCCAAACACTGTCTCTCCGATCTGGCCCTGATGAGCCAGTCGTCTAGGTACATCGAGACATTCACTCCTTTGAGATGAAGAAATCTCGCCACATTCCTCATCAGGCTTGTGAAGACCTGAGGAGCTGTGGACACGGCCGAAACACAAGGCTCTGAACTGAAAGATCCTTCCCCCCGTCATGAAACGGAGGTACTTCTTCGATGAAGGGTGGATCGGGACGTGAAAGTAGGCGTCTTGGAGATCTAGAGACACCATCCAATCTCCTTGTCGTAATGACGCTAGGACTGAAGCAGAAGTCTCCATGGAGAACTTCTCCTTCTGAACAAATTTGTTCAGAGCGCTGACGTCTAGTACTGGTCTCCAGCCTCCCGAGGCTTTCGCCACTAGAAAAAGGCGATTGTAAAACCCCGGGGAGTTTGATCCAGTACTAGTTCTACTGCACTCTTGTCCACATTTGTTCCACCATTGATCGAAGAGTATCCCTCAGTACAGGATCCTGTACATTGGCTGATAGTTCCCTCGGTATAGACGTTAGGGGCGGAGTATTCAGGAAAGGGATACGATATCCCTTCCTTATGATCTTTAGTGAAGACGCGTCCGCGTCTATCAGTGTCCAGGCTTCCACGAATTCCAGGAGTCTGGCACCTACTGGTGTTTGGAGAGAATTGTTTCATTTGCCCTTTTTAAAGGGACGAAAGGCGGACACCTACCTCTTCTCTCTGGAGCCTTCCTTCTTGCGGGAGGTCTGGAGATCGACCACCTCGAAAGGGCTGCCTAGAAGTGCTAGGTTCTTTCTTGTCCGACACTAAAGCAGGTTTCTTCTTCCTAGCAGACTGCGTCAGAAGATCCTGTGTCGCCTTCTCAGTTAAAGAGTAGCTACGTCCTTCACTAACTTAGAAGGAAACAAAAAGTCCGAAAGAGGTGCATATAGCAGAGCTGCCCTCTGCGCATGAGAGACTGCCTTTGTTAAAGAAGGCGCCATACACTGTCCTTTTCATTCAAAGACCTGCTCCAAATAATGCAGAGACTTCCAAAGATCCATCCTGTACTGCTTTGTCGATGCACGACAAAAATGCATAGCAAGGCTTCAGGTTCGATTCCCTGCGAATATTGATATTGTTATGTTACAATAAAGTTTCATACATACTTACCTGGCAGATATATACATAGCTAAGACTCCGTCGTCCCCGACAGAAATTCAAATTTCGCGCCACTTCGCTACAGGTAGGTCAGGTGATCTACCGGCCTGCCCTGGGTGGCAGGACTAGGAACCATCCCCGTTTTCTATCATATTTTCTCTCTTCCACCTGTCTCCTGCGGGGAGCTGGGTGGGCCCTTTAATTGTATATATCTGCCAGGTAAGTATGTATGAAACTTTATTGTAACATAACAATATCATTTTCATACAATCAACTTACCTGTCAGATATATACATAGCTGATTGGCACCCTTCGGTGGAGGTAAGAGACAGCTTCTATATGGAATAGACAGGTAAACAACATATGTTGTAGGATAAATAAAACCTTGGTTCCTACCTGATAGGTGGTAGACTTCGTGGGTGTTTGCCCAGTAGTCTGCATCACCTCAAGAAACTTTAGCGAGATATATGATCTATGGCCAAGAGTTCTTGTGGGTCTGCCGATGGGGTCTTACCACTTACTCGGCAGAGCCTAAAAGGACTTGTCAATGGGTGCTGATCCACTTATATGACAATACACCTTATGAGGAGCACACAACCAATCCCGACCACCTGATCCTAACCATACGTTTAGAACTACAGATTGTTAAGAGTTATTCCCCGAACTCGTCACACAATCGTAACTCAAAATCACTACGCACACATACATAATTTTCAAAAATTATACTCAACTAATTGGATATGACAAGAATTTTTACTGAACAACATAGACGGCCTGCCCGTGCTAGCCTAAGTCCTCTATTGTTAGAAGAGACTCGACCATATCCAAAAAGAAGAAAAGTATAAACATTTAAGGATTGGTGTCTGCTCCCGTACCCAGAATCGTATCAGCTGATACGAAAGGACCTAGAGAAAAACACTTTCTCATATGTCACACGCACGTCTTTCAAGTAATGAGATGCATAAATACTGAGTTGCATCTCCAAAATGTCGTATCTATTATGTTTTTAACGACATATTCTATGAAACAGAGAGACGTCGCTATAGCTCTAACTTCATGAGCTTCTATTCTCAACAGTTGTAACTGTTCGTCAGGACAGGCCTTATGAGTGTCTGTAATGACGTTTCTTACAACGAATGCCAGCGCATTCTTGGACATCAGTCTTGTGGGGTCTTTTACCGCGCACCAAAGACCTTGTCTAGAGCCTCCCATTCGATGCTTTCTCTGAATGTAGAACTTCAGAGCTCTAACAGGGCAGAGAGACCTCTCTGTTTCTCTGCCTACGAGACTTGACATGCCTTTGACTTCGAATGACTTAGGCCAGGGATTCGTAGGATTCTCGTTTTCCCGCTAAAACATGGGTCTGAAACGAGCAAATCGCTGAGTCTCCTTGAATGCTACTTCATCCTGCAGAGCATGCAATTCCCTAATTCTCTTTGCCGTAGCTAAAGATAATAGAATAGGCATTTTCGGGTAATGTCTCTAAACGATGCCCGATGAGGAGGTTCGAATCTTTCCGATGACAGATACTTTAGAACTACGTCTAGGTTCCAGTTCGGAGGTACTGGGTTCTTATACTTGAAGTCCTCAAAAGACCTTTATGGAGATCGTGGAGATCTTCATTATCTGCCCGATCTATCCTCTGTTCCTGAATACAGCCGAGAGCATACTTCTATATCCCTCTATTGTGGATACGGCTAGATGAGATTTTCCTCTCAGGAATAGCCGGAAATCCGCAATTTCCGCTATAGAGGTAGTGGAGGAGGACAACTTCTTGGATCTACCCAACCTTCCTCTTAAATACCTTCCACTTCGACTGGTTATACTTTCGTAGTGGAGGTTCTGCGTTTCTCCTCGCGATCGCGCTTGCTACTTCGCGCGAGAAAAGCCTCTCGCTCTGACAAGTCTTTCGATAGTCGAAAGGCAGTCAGAGCGAGAGCGAGAGGTTTGATGGTTGTATGAGAAGATCCGTCCTTCCGGGTAGGGATCTTGGAAAGTCTACGCTTCACTCTACCACCTCCTTGAACCATTCCTGGGCCGGCCAAAAGGTGGCTATTTAAACGTCATCCTCGTCTCCTTTGACGCCACAAACTTTTCATTACTAACCCCCATGGATGAATGGGGAGAAGCATAAACGTCTCTCGAGACCAATTTAGCAGAAGGGCATCTACCATAAGTGCTCTGGGATCTTCCACGACCGAGCAAACACTGTGAGCCTTTTTTGAAATAAATGTTGCGAAGAACTCCACCTGAGGAGTTCCCCACAGAGACCAGAGATCGAGACCACACTTCCTCGTGTAAAGTCCATTCTGTATGAAGGACTTGGTTCCTCCTGCTGAGCCTGTCCGCCCTCACATTCCTTTCTCCCTGTAAGAACCTTGTCATCAGGGAGATGGTTACTGTGATACGTCCAAAGTAATAGGTCTCTCGTGAGCTCGTAAAGGAACGAGGAGTGCGTCCCTCCCTGTTTCCGAATGTAGGCAAGAGGGGTGGTGTTGGGGGCGTCAAACTCGTCCCCGTACTCCTCAAGAAGAAGGTTAGTCAATCCCTTCTAGTTAGACAAACCTTCTCTTCCACTATATTCGTTATCCGAGTTTTCCTCTAACTCGGGATCTAAAAGCGTCTCCGCTCTCCTTTCCGAACATTCTTCTTCTTGCGGAAACAAACTCCTAACAGGAGAGGGGCTAAGGGAATGATAATCCTTCCTCTTTCCCGCTCTAAATATTCTTGGAAAGGCGTCATAAGCTTCGGCTTCTCTAGAATTTTAGAAGACTCTTCATGCTTACATGACGCTTCCCGTTTGCCAAGCGTCATGGATGACGTCTTTTGCTGACGTCTCGATGACGCTTCGCGCTTGGAAGATGCTCAGCTCTCCAAAGGCGTCCTCCTTGGCGTCATATATGGACGGAGCGTCATGTCTATGCTCCGTTTCCAATGACGCTTCGCTTCTAAAAGACGTCTTATTCTCTCTGGCGTTACGAAACTCCTCGTAAGCACCTGTTCTCTCTCTCGCACTAGACGCTTCTGTAAGACGTTTAGCCGTTTCCCGTCTGTATGACGCTGTCGTTGAACAGGTAAGAGAGGACGAGACTTCTTATTGGAAGCGACACGTCCTTCCGACGTTGCGTTCGAGATGACATTGCTCTTGAACTCTATAATGATTCTCTTGACGCTTCTCCCACGTCCAGTGCATGACGTCTTTCGTCATCACTCGGTGGGGAAAAAAGAAGGGTACTCCGCGTACACTTCAGGTGACGCTGACGCCCCCTTCGCTTTCTTGCTAGAAGACTGAGAGTCATCTGAGAAACTCTCCGGACTAGAATCCCGTTCAGGCGTCATATGGCGCTTCAGCGGTTTCGACAAGTTCGATTCCCTCCACCCTCGTTTAGGTGAGGGAGAGGGAGAGGACGAGAAACACTCGCGAAGGACGCTTTCTATAGTGCCCTTGAGCCGCCTGCAACGAAGCAGAGCTAGCTTAAGGAACGTCTGACTGTTGGGGATTCCCCACAACCTCCTTAAGGGCTTTCGACTTTCCTTCTCCTCTGTGTTCGTGAGCTTGGAAGAGGTCTAGGCTTGGGAGTGTCGCAGGAGCCTGGCACCCCCTACTGGTGCTTGGAGGAGAAATGTTTCATTTTCCCTTTTTAAAAGGGACGAAAGGCGGACCTACCTCTCTTCTCTGGAGCCTTCCTTCTTGCGGGAGGTCTGGAGATCGGACCACCTCGAAAGGGCTGCGTAGAAGTGCTAGGTCCTTTCTTGTCCGATACTAAAGCAGGTTTCTTCTTCCTAGCTGACTGCGTCAGAAGATCCTGCGTCGCCTTCTCAGTTAAAGAGTGAGCCACGTCCTTCACTAACTTAGAAGGGTAACAAATAGTTCGAAAGAGGTGCATATAGTAGAGCTGCCCTCTGCGCATGCGAGACTGCCTTTGTTAAGAAGGCGCCCTACACGTCCTTTTCTTCAAAAGACCTGCTCCAAATAATGCAGAGACTTCAAAGATCCATCTTGTACTGCTTTGTCGATGCACGACAAAATGCATAACAGGGCTTCAGGTTCGATTCCCTGCGAATCGTGAGCTTTCTTGGACATCACCCCAAGGGACCAATCCAAGAAGTTGAAGACTTCCAATACATGGAAAAGTCCCTTGAGGAGATGATCTAGTTCCGAAATACTCTAAGTAATGCGGGCAGAAATAAGACTAGGACGCCTTGAAGCGTCAACTAACGTCGAAAAGTCTGCCTCTGTATAGAAGGGAGAGCGATACCCATATCCTCCCCCGTCTTGTACCATATGCCTCTTTTCCCAGCTAACCTTGCTGGAGGCATGCAAAATACTGTCCTGGTTAAGTCTTTCTTCGACTTCATCCAGGCGTCTAAGGCGTGTAAAGCCCGCTTCATCGAGATGGTGGGCTTCATCTTCAGAAAAGACGAAGTCTTCTTCACCTTCGCACTCGAAAAGAGCGAGCGCGGAGAAGGAGGAGCAGCCGGAGTCAACTCGTCTCCGTATTCCTCCAGAAGCAGGGTAGTCACACCTTATAGTTGGACAAGCCCTCTCTTCCAAGATCGTCATCATCCGAGTTCGTTCGAACTCGTGATAATCCTGAGGTTTCTGTTCTCCTTCAGAACTTTCCTCTTCTGGGGGAGACAAACTCCTGATCGGAGAGGGGCTAAGGGAATGAAAGTCTTTCCTTTTTCCCGTTCTGATCGACTTGGAAGGCGTCACAACCTGCGGCTTCTCTCGCGCTTTAGAAGACGTCATGTATGACGCTTCCCGCTCTCCGAGCGTCATGTATGACGTCTCTTGTTGACGTTTAGATGACGCTTCGCGTTTGGAAGACGCTTCGCTTTCTAAGGGCTTCTACTCGGCGTCACAATCTTGGCCGGAGCGTCACGTCTAAGCTCCTCTTGATTTGACGCCTTCATTCTACAAGACGACTTCCAGAGCAGGTGCGAGAGGACGAGACTTCTTAATAGGAAGCGTCACGTCCTTCGACGGGGCGCTAAAACTCCACAAGAGATGACAGTTGTTCCTGCACCGCCATAATGATCTTCCTTGACGCTTCTCCTACGTCTAGTGCCTGACGCCTTTCGTCATCACTCGGGGAAGAAGCATGATGGGTGGGGGGTACTTCCTCGTAAGCGTCAGGTGACGTTGACGCCACTTCGCCTTCTTAATAGCCGACGGGGCGTCATCCGAGAAGCGCTCCGGGCTAGAATCAATGTCTTGCTTCATATGACGCTTCAGCGGTCTCGATAAGTTCGACTCCTTCCACCCTCGTTTAGGTGAGGGAGAGGGAGAGGACGAGAAACACTCGCGAAGGACGCTTTTTCTATAGCGCCCTTGAGCTGGCTGCCATGAAGCAAAGCTAGCTGAAGGGACGTCTGACCGTTGGGGATTCCCTCCGACCTCCTTAAGGCTTTCGACTTTCCTTCTCCTCTGGGCATGTGAGCTTGGAAGAGGTCTAGGCCTGGGAGCGCCGCAGGGACGATCAAACGCCCCCTCCACAACACTGATAGGGCTCACTTCACTAAAATTTTCACTATCACTAGCCTTACCTTTCGAGTTCCGCCATCTTGGACTTCCTGTCTCGAATCGTCGCTTTCAGATTGGCGATTTCCGATGCCGAATCCGAAAAGACACTCTGAGAATGAGATTTATAGGGAGAATCTACAGTAGTAGGGTTAGAATTATTATTGAAAGGCTCAATAGGCCTTGAATTCACACCTTTCAGCTTCTAATTCTCTATCCCTCTCTAACTTCTTCAAATAAGAAGTCAAAGTCTTCCATTCTCTGCATTCAAACTCTCGCATTCCTTACAAGTGTTAATAGCAGAACACTGCACCCCCCTACATTTACGGCATACAGTGTGAGGATCAACCGAAGCTTTCGGTATCCTCACCCTGCAGCCTACATTCACACACATTCTCACACTCACATTAGAATCAGACATACTGAGAAAAATCCAAATAAAAGAGTTATTCCAAAACAGTCCACAGTAGCGAATGCCAAAAACACGATCCAAATACGTCACCAAAAGTCGAAAAACGCTGATCAAAGTGTTGAAAAATGAATCCAAGTCAGGAGGTAATAACAACAATGTTGATACCACCGGCGACAGAGAAAATATGATAGAAAACGGGGATGGTTCCTAGTCCTGCCACCCAGGGCAGGCCGGTAGATCACCTGACCTACCTGTAGCGAGTGGCGCGAAATTTGAATTTCTGTCGGGGACGACGGAGTCTTAGCTATGTATATATCTGACAGGTAAGTTGATTGTATGAAACGTGAGCTTTCTTGGACATCACCCCAAGGGACCAATCTAAGAAGTTTGAATTACTTCCAATACATGGAACAGTCCCTTGAGGAGATGATCCAGTTCCGAAATACTCCAAGTAATGCGGCAGAATTAAGGACTAGGGACGCCTTGAAGCGTCAACTAACGTCGAAAAGTCTGCCTCTGTAGTAGAAGGGAGAGCGATACCCATATCCTCCCCCGTCTTGTACCATATGCCTCTTTTCCCAGCTAACCTTGCTGGAGGCATGCAAAATACTGTCCTGGTTAAGTCTTTCTTCGACTTCATCCAGGCGTCTAAGGCGTTGTAAGCCCGCTTCATCGAGATGGTGGGCTTCATCTTCAGAAAGACGAAGTCTTCTTCGCCTTCGCACTCGAAAGAGCGAGCGGCGGAGAAGGAGGAGCAGCCGGAGTCAACTCGTCTCCGTATTCCTCCAGAAGCATGGTAGTCAACACCTTATAGTTTGACAAGCCCTCTCTTCCAAGATCTTCATCCTCCGAGTTTCGTTCGAACTCGTGATAATCCTGAGTTTCTGTTCTCCTTTCAGAACTTTCTTCTTCTGGGGGAGACAAACTCCTGATCGGAGAGGGGCTAAGGGAATGAAAGTCTTTCCTTTTTCCCGTTCTGATCGACTTGGAAGGCGTCACAACCTGCGGCTTCTCTCGCGCTTTAGAAGACGTCATGTATGACGCTTCCCGCTCTCCGAGCGTCATGTATGACGTCTCTTGTTGACGTTTTAGATGACGCTTCGCGTCTGGAAGACGCTTCGCTTTCTAAGGGGCTTCCCTACTCGGCGTCACAATCTTGGACGGACGTCACGTCTACGATCTTCTTTTGATTTGACGCTTTCACTTCTAAAAGACGTCTTCCGAGCAGGAGCGAGAGGACGAGACTTCTTAATAGGAAGCGTCACGTCCTTCCGACGGGGCGCTAAAACTCCCACAAGAGATGATAGTTGTTCTTGCACCGCCATAATGATCTTCCTTGACGCTTCTCCTACTTCTAGCGCCTGACGCCCTTCGTCATCACTAGGGGAAGAAGCATGATAAGGTACTTCCTCATAAGCGTCAGGTGACGTTGACGCCACCTTCGCCTTCTTGATAGCAGACGGGGCGTCATCAGAGAAGCGCTCCGGGCTAGAGTCGATATCTTGCTTCATATGACGCTTCAGCGGTCTCGATAAGGTCGACTCCTTCCACCCTCGTTTAGGTGAGGGAGAGGGAGAGGACGAGAAACACTCGCGAAGGACGCTTTTCCTGTAGCGTCCTTGAGCTGGCTGCCATGAAGCAAAGCTAGCTGAAGGGACGTCTGACCGTTGGGGATTCCCTCCGACCTCCTTAAGGCTTTCGACTTTCCTTCTCCTCTGGGCATGTGAGCTTGGAAGAGGTCTAGGCCTGGAGCGCCGCAGGGACGATCAAAACGCCCCCTTCCACACACTGATAGGGCTCACTTCACTAAAATTTTCACTATCACTAGCCTTACCTTTCGAGTCCGCCATCTTGGACTTCATGTCTCGAATTGTCGCTTTTAGATTGGCGATTTCCGAAGCCGAATCCGAAAAGACACTCTGAGAATGAGATTTATAGGGAGATTCTCCAGAAGTAGGGTTAGAATTATCATTAAAAGGCTCAATAGGCCTTGAATTCACACCTTTCAGTCTTCTAACTCTATCCCTCTCTAACTTCTTCAAATAAGAAGTCAAAGTCTTCCATTCTTCTGCATTCAAACCCTCGCATTCCTTACAAGTGTTAGTAGCAGAACACTGCACACCCCCCTACATTTTACGGCATACAGTGTGAGGATCAACCGAAGCTTTCGGTATCCCACCCTGCAGCCTACATTCACACACATTCTCACACTCACCATTAGAATCAGACATCCTGAGAAAAATCCAAAAGAGTTATTCCAAAAACAGTCACAGTAGCGAATGCCAAAACACGATCCAAATACGTCACCAAAAGTCGAAAAAACGTTGATCAAATGTTGAAAAAAGAATCCAAGTCAGGAGGTAATAACAACAATGTTGATACCACCGGCGACAGAGAAAATATGATAGAAAACGGGGATGGTTCCTAGTCCTGCCACCCAGGGCAGGCCGGTAGATCACCTGACCTACCTGTAGCGAGTGGCGCGAAATTTGAATTTCTGTCGGGGACGACGGAGTCTTAGCTATGTATATATCTGACAGGTAAGTTGATTGTATGAAATTAAAAATTCGCGGCACACGCAGTGGGCGGCCAGGTGGTAGTACCCATTCCCGCCGCTGGAGGCGGATATCAGGAACTATTCCCATTTTCTATTCATATTTTTTTCTGTCGCCGGTCGGTAAACAACTGTTTACAGACCACCGCCTAGGATTTTGAAACTTCATTAGCCACTTAAGTATCCTAATTATTCTTTCGATTATTAACTTGGATTTGTGGGCTAGGCATACGCTATCGTAAATTTTTTCATTGCATTTGATGTCTGAAGCTAGTTAGCCTAGTTTCAGACTTTGTTGTCTGCATGGTAAGGTGAGGCTACCGTAACTTTCGGTAGACACTCGCTTAGTATATATGACGTTTACATGTTTTCTTTGCATAAGGTTAATTAGTGTAATGTGTGGACTGATTACGGTGAAGAAGGAGGATTCATTTACGCATTTTAGAGCGTGTTTAGAATCAGGAGTTTTCCTCCACAGTAAACAGAAGTTAGAAATAATGAACCTTCTAACCTCCTGTAGATTTTATTTTGCCTAACCCTGTGGTATGGCTTACGAGCCTAGAATAAGTGTCTGCTAAAGGATTACATCAAGTAATCTTAGACTAAAGTGCTCGCTCTCCAATCAGTGTTGTGAAGTGTAGTGCCCCTTGTGTTGTGGAGGGGCGTCAGATCGGCCCCCATAATGCCTCTAGGCCTGGACCTCTGTCGGACTCCCAGGGACTCAGGGAGAGGGCATGTCGAAAGCCGCAAGAGGGTTACGCGGGGGCTCCCCACCGATCTGGCGTCCCTTCGGCAGAACCTGTTGACTCTTCCCAGGCTGCTAAAGATCGTGCACGTGCACGAACTTGAAGGATTGCTTCTCGTCCTCCGAGGCGTCCTCCCCACACAGGGGTTGGAGTTCTCGGAAGGACTCGGCGTAAAGAAGCTTTAGAGAAGAGGACGCTTCACGTCCTCTCTCTCGTCACGAGAGGATGAAAGAGTAAAGAGACCACATTTTCCCTTTTAGAAGAATGCACTGGCTCTTTTCCTAAGGGACATTTTAAGGAGGCTCATTCATCTTGCCAGAAGAGTGATTTGAGCCTCCTGCGAGAACGCTCATGTATATATCATTTATACATTATTAAGGAGGCTCATTCATCTTGCCAGAAGAGTGATTTGAGCCTCCTGCGAGTGACCGCTCATGTATACATCATGATACATTATTGAAGGAGGCTCATTCATCTTGCCAGAAGAGTGATTTGAACCTCCTGCGAGTGATCGCTCATGTATATGAACGCTCTGTATATATCACTTATACATTATTAAGGAGGTTCATTCATCTTGCCAGAAGAGTGATTTGAGCCTCCTGCGAGTGAACGCTCATGAAGTTAGAGCTGTTTCAACCTCGCTAGCATTCCAAAAGAATTTGGTAATCAAGGACATTCTTGATTCCACCTTTTGGAGGAGCAACTCAGTATTTGTCTCCTCTCCTCATTGCGCTCCGTATACGTTATGTAACGTTCGCTTTACTTCGATAAAGCAAGCTGATAAGTTTGACGGCCGGCAAGCTGCTTTGCACAGTCAAACCACTTATGTCTCTGGTCGGCATAAGAAGGGCAATTTAGACGTGAGGAAGCTTTTGGAGGTGCTCGACGTCCTATAAGTAGAGACATTCTCCAGGACGCTCGGCAAGCACCTTGCGGAAGACGAAAGCCATACGTCTTCCTTTAGTGTTCACACTCTTCAGGAGCAGCGTGCGGCTCTCCATGGAGACTCGCATGAGGACGTCCCTTAAAAATATTCAATGTCATACGCAAAACGCGGTTCGTCATAACATTGAGATGTTGGCAAGGTCGCCTCAGACGCCTCTTGGCGGGCCTTGCATGCATCAAGGCGCTCAACGAGTTCCTCTCTGAAACGTCGTTAGAAGACGGTGGGTTCTCTGCTCAGACACGCTCCGTAGCTAAGCAGGACGTTTTTGAGGACGCTCAGCAGGACGCTTTCCAGGACGCGCTAAGCAGGACCGCTTTTGAGGACGCTCGGCAGGACGCTCAGCAGGACGCTTTTGAGGACGCTCAGCAGGGACGCTCAGCAGGAACGCTTTTTGTGACATTCGCCAGGACGCTTCGGTGGAAGCTCGGCAGGACGCTTTGCGAGAGAAAAAAAGACTTGTTGAAGGCGTCTTATTTGCTGTTGAGGACATTTCTTTACAGAAATTTTTAAAAGGATTCGGAGTTAGCGGAGGGAGACATACCCGAATTTTTTCTTCGATTTCCCTCTTTCCTCTTCATCGATTTCTTTGAGAATCGGGAAGATTATATACTCGGATTCCTGGGTGACTTTCGGTCATGTTAAAGGGTTTTCCCCTATTAGCAAAGTGCTATAGTTTTGTCAAGTCAGGACGTTTTCCCCATTGTCATTTAAGTGGGGGTACCCCTCATAAATGGGGTAGTTCTCATTGACATAGATTTTAACGTTTTTTATCGTTTAAGCGGATAAACTCATTAACAAATTTTCGGAAAGAGCTCTCATTCATTTTCAGAGGCTCATCCGGGGTTAAGAGAAAGACTTGTAGACTATCCAGGAAGTCTTTTGTCCAATATCATAAGAACATTAAACGGTCTTTTTCGATCCACGGTTCTCTCTTGATGATCTCTATTCGAATGTTACTCCCTTTTCTTGGAAAAGAGTCTTGGCAAAGAGTCAAGGAGTTCTTTTAAAAGTCTCGTTTCATTAGAACGTGGACAGTCGTTTTCCTTTTCTTTCTCTCTTCCTCGTCCAGGAAAGATGTAGTAGAGAATTCGATGTTCAAATTACTACAATACTTACGTAGTTTATCTTTGCGTCATTTTTGCTAACGCATTGGTCGAGTCATATACGCATATCGTATTTACCTCTGCGGATAGAAGCCGAAAGAACTGTTGTTCTAATGTATTTATTTGACACTCCCTTCAACCTTCCAAGAGTTTTCGGAGTAAGAACAACTCTTCAGGTATTCTTACGACAACACCAACTCAGCTTCTGTATTTAGCGAATTCTGTTTCGTTTAAATAGGCCTGCTTGAGAGTTTCCTTTTGCTCGATAATATCATACCTATTCCTTCGTAAAGGGAGTAGCTGGCAACTCAGGCAGATAGTATCTGTTCACCATTGAAGCTTTCCTTCGAGGAAGACTTCTCCTTCACTCTTTTTGATAGAGATCGAAGGTGGTCGATCTCCAATCCTTATTTTATTTTCTTGAAGGAAAGAATTTAGGATGGAGATCGTTGTTCAGAATACTATAAATATACTACGTATATTAACCTCGCGACCATGATTCTACTAAGCAGTTGAATTGTCCGAGGGGTAGGCGCATATCCTAGTTATTCTACGGATTGCGACTTAGACGAGAAGTATTCTAATTGAACTGCAACATCAACTCAGCTTCTGTATTTTAGCGAATTTTGTTTCGTTTAAATATGCCTGCTTGAGAGTTTCCTTTGGCTCGATAATTTCATACCTATCCCTTCGTAAAAAGGAGTAGCTTGGCAAACTCAGGCACATAGTGCGAGACAATGATCAAGGCTGCTGTTACTGTGATCTACGCAGTACCGGCTAGCTCGGTGTCATGCGCGGTTGGTTACGTCTCTCTCCCTTGCGGGAATGGCTGAATAAAACCGTCTCTCTGCCCCCTACAATCATGGATGTTTTAGCCTCGTTGAGGAAATTTCTAGTAATCTTGAATGATCATACCTGCCGTTTACTTAGAAAATTTCAACAAGATATCTCTTATACTTGTTAGGTGCGGGTTTTACCGCACGGTAACATTCTGTACGAATCTACCGCGGCATAGCACTATAATAATGCTCTCATGCTTATGCAAAGCGCAGCCTTATTTAGGGAAGGAAGCAGGCTGAGTGAGGGAATGGATGAGTTTGCTGGGGACCATTTCCTCGCTGGAGAAGCTTGTTTTCCTGAATAAACAGCAATTCAGACCTCTACAAATTTTCCTCACGAAAGAAATTGGAATAACATCAAAGATCTTGTAATTCTAATTTTCTCTCAACGGGCTTGAGGATCACCTCGGGTGATAGCGAGAGGGTGCCAGACATCCGAACAGAGAACAGATGTTCTGGCACATTGTCTGAAAGAATTGGAAGCCAAATTGGTCGGCTCTCCAGTTCCTCGAAGGGTGAGTTTGGATCGAGTGGCCCAAATCATCTCGGTAATTTCTCAGCTCTCTCATAGCTCGAGAAGAGAGAATTGGTTATGGGCTTGGGGGGCACGGAACGTAACGATCCTCAAGAGGTTCGTTAAACTAGTGCACGTCCGTGCGGGTCTTCTCGATCGAAGGCAACAAACTACTGACGTCTGAATAATCCTCACTTAGAAGTATGTCGAAAGTGAGGAGAGACTGAGGGCGTCCTTTCGTTAAGTTTTTCGTAATATTGAAGACGAAGGAGCTTCCTCTTAAGTTGTTCCCTTATTCATGATCCTAGAGGATTAGCTTTAGTCGCCACATGTTGGCCTCTAAGAGGTTGGATTCACAGAGGTCAGGTAATTCAGAGAATTGTCCAAAGACCCTTCCCGAGAGAATCTGTGTAATCTAACATCGTCACTTAGTGAAGTATCTAATATCTCTCCGCTCTGACTCTGAAGGCGTTCAGACTATCGAGAAGCGATAAGAGCTTCAAGATTAATGGCAGTCTCTTGGCCAAGGCAAAGCAGTGCTGCCTATTTTCAGTTTTCATCGGAGGGGCCGTTTCTGGAGATAGTGAAGGGAAATGACTGTTCCTCCACCTCGACCTCTGTGAATTTCGTTATGGTTCTATCTTTCCGTATGAAGTATGAGATAAGATAGAAGTCCTAACTGTTGTAGAATATGCAAATATGTTGTTGACAGCCTCTAGGCTCAGAGATTCGGTTCTGTCAAACAACAAAGCTTCATGATCTTTGAGGTCTGTGGAGATCTTGAAATTCTCTGGATCAAAGGTTCCGGCATGGAACTTAGACGTAGTCTGAGTTTCTGATGCCAAAAGCATTTCGAACCTATCCTTTCTGCGAACTTAATACACGTGACCAGAAAGGCTAATATTCTAACCGCTCTAGCCACGGCAAGGAGGGTTAGTGAGGTTTTAGCCATCATCAGAGGTTTTGGCTTTAAAGGACATAATGCGGTCTGTCCGCTAAGCCTTCCGTTCTTGATAAGAACGAAAACCTGTCTAACCATTGACCCGAAGGCTTGGAGACCAAGGGTATGCACAAATTATTGGGCAAGGGCATTAGAGAGTCCTGTGCCCTGTAGGGTCTCTCAAGTTTTATCTTGATAAAACTATAGAAAGTCAAGGTCAACAGACAATCTGCGGTGGTTCCGTAAAAAGACCAGACTAGTTCATGTCCACGAACACCCTGGCATGATAGCCAAGGAGTTCTTTTAAGAGGTCTCATTCATTATGTTTGCATAAAGATTTTGAGATTTTTTCTTAATATCAATGCTCAAGAGGTGAGGGCGCGGCCTCGGAAGCATTTCAACAGAGCATGACACTCAGTAACATCCTGAGTGCCACGCTTTTGCGAAGCAACTCTGGGTTCGCTTCACACTCCCGACAATCTGCGGTGTTCCGTAAAAAGACAGACTGGTTCATGTCCAAGACCCTGGCATTATAGCCAAGGAGTTCTTTTAAGAGGTCTCATTCATTATGTTTGCATAAAGATTTGAGATTTTTTCTTAATATGAATGCTCAAGAGGTGAGGGGCGCGGCCTCGGAAGCATTTCAACAGAGCATGACACTCAGTAACATCCTGAGTGCCACGCTTTAGCGAAGCAACTCTGTGTTCGCTTCACCCTCCCGACGGGATGTGAAGACGACATTTCAGATCCGTAAGTCGCTAGGACCATACATATCCGTAGATATATTATTGGGTGCAAGAAGCAACACGAATCCTATCATAGAAAAGGGATAGGTGTGCTTTTAACTTTGAAGGGTTGGTCGCTTGAGGCGCCGTTCCTTTTCTTTAGCCTAGAAGTTATGGAACTAACTTTGATAGGTTAGGTCAGGTGGTGGTTTTAGCTTCGGTGCCCTCAGAAGTATGGTCATATGGTCTAGTCACATTGTGGTCACGCCCCCGTTGACAGATCATCTAGAGCGCACCAGCATTACAGGTCTCTACCTCGCTGGCACTCTAGTAACGCAGAAGCAGACTTTGGTGACAGTAATCACGAAGTCGCTATGCTAACAGGTCAGGAACCAAGATGTATATCATCTACTTAATTTAGTTTCCCAAAAATCCTATTCTGTCTCCTTCCCACCATCCGAAGGTGGATTCAGCTATATATATATCTGTCAGGTAAGTTTCATGAACAAAATGTTATTGTTATAATACAATTAAGTTTGTTCATACTTACCTGGCAAGATATATATAATTAAGTGCCCACCCACCTCCCCTCAGGAGACAGTGGCACTGATAAATATGAATAGAAAATGGGAATAGTTCCTGAATAATCCGCCTCCCAGCGGCGGGAATGGGTACTACCACCTGGCCGCCCACTGCGTGTGCCGCGAATTTTTAAATTCTGTCGGACTTCAGAAAAATACAGCTATATATATATCTGCCAGGTAAGTATGAACAAACTTAATTGTATTATAACAATAACATAATTCATTGAAAATACTTACACATTATCACCTCTGACAATATAGAGACCTAAAATAACTTGCTCCACCCCTCGATGAGAACTATACACTCTTTCATGACATTCATCCAATAAAGTTTACTGTCTGATCAAAGCCCTTAAGAGTTCCCTGAAAAATATTTAAATTTATTAAAAGAAAGAATTATACAGAGTAGTACATGAAGATTTATAAAACAATATTTTTCATTCTAAAAAATAACCAGCCTTGTACAGAGCCACTCCATATCATTCATGACCGTTAGGTTCTGTGAATAACAATAGATAAATCCTAGATGAATAACTAAAAAAATCAGATAGGTTTGTGAAAGTCTTCAATAGGGGAGGAGAAAGCTACTAACATGAGATGAAAATATGAGTGAACTATTACAATGCTACATATACGGAAATGGTCAAACCAATCTTCCCAAAGTTTCAACTACTGTATATTAACAAAACTAACTCAGACTCTTTTATATCTATTAACAGAACTCAACCAGCAATCTTTTGTATCATGTTATAACAGATTCAACAGTGGAGTTTGCTAGTTCAAACTTATGCAATTATGAAAAGAAGCCTGTACCTTTATGTAGTTACATATATGCCATTCATATAAAAGCTTTCATCTGTAAGAATAGTTTTATAGGCTGTATTAATTATGATTTTTTTTTCTGAAATTTGGGAGAAAAATCCTTGAGTATAATTGGAATGGATCATATCATTAATCCAGTACTAAAGTAAATGCTGACATTAACATTTTAATTTAGGCGATTAAATTTCAAATGTAAGTTGAAAGTTTTGGCTGTTGCTGATCTCAAATACTGTCTCCTTTATCTCTAATATCCATGCAAAAAAAGGAGTACGCATTTAATGTGATAACATTTTGGACATATAAAACCGAGCCAAATATTTTCAAGACATCAGATATGGTGTTTATTATCATTAAGCAAGTCTAACTGGCTCATGAAATGGTATCTTAATTTTATAAGCATAATATGCATAAAAATTGAACACAGGTAATTCCATAACTTAACAAACATAGAATGTAGTGTATTAACTTACCACAATATTTCTTCCATCTCCTGTTATGACAGAAACAAGATCTAATACATGAATTAAGGAACATTATTTACATTTGTATAATCTAAAAAAAAAATCTTAATTTGAAAAAATAAATTTTTACAAACTGCATTTTTCTCAAGTAAGTAAACCTGAGGTCTTTTTCTTTCTTGGTGCAAGCTAGTAGGGTCATTGAAGTTCGATAACACAGTACAGTTAACTAGGCATGTGAGGGGTATAAACCAAAGGTAAAATTTGGAGAGATAGATGAGAAATTGGGAAAAAAAAAAAAAAAAGAGCTTAAAGTAGGTTTGTACAGGATCTAATGTCCTCTTAAAAAATAATAACATACATATGGGAGGAACTAGCAAAAGGTTTGAAAAATGAATGAATTAGCAAAAAAACTGTGTTGTGCAACTTGCCCACTCAATTGAGAAAGTAAACACATTGAAGAAATATGATATTGTTAAACTACAATAAAGTTTTGTACATACTTACCTGGCAGATATATACTTAGCTATAGTCTCCGACGTTCCGACAGAATTTCAAATCTCGCGGCACACGCGACAGGTAGGTCAGGTGGTCTACCTTACCCGCCGCTGGGTGGCGGGCGTATGAACCAATCTATCTCTCCAGCCAGATTTTTTCTCTTTCACCTGTCTCCTGAGGGAGGCTGGTGGGCCCATTAGACGTATATATCTGCCAGGTAAGTATGTACAAAACTTTATTGTAGTTTAACAATATCATTTTTGTACATGAACTTCCCTGCCAGATATATACTTAGCTGATTGGCACCCTTGGTGGGGGTAAGAGACAGCTAAAGTAATAAGGAGAGATAAGAAACAACTGATGTTGTAGGATATAAATAACTTGGTTCTTACCTGTTTCAGGCAGAACGACTTCATTGATATTATCTCTGAGTCTGCGTTGCCTGGAGAGCTACAGCTAGGACGTGACTGATGCTGAAAGACTCTCGGATCTACCACTGGGATATGTGATCCCTTGTGTGGTAGAATCCAAGTCGGATCCTGTTAAAGGAGTTCGTCCCTATCTTAACAGGTCCTAACCACTACTACTGCAAGGAGCCACACTCATCAGACCACCTAACCAAACTACTAAAGATTAGTATTACGACCTAAAGAGATGCCTTCATGCATCCTCTTTAAGGCAACCAACAACAACAAATACAAGGGGGAAAAATTTATACTACTAAACAGGATGAGTTCCAGCTCCCTGCCCCAGCACTGAATCCGCAGATACGTACGGGCCCAAGGCGAAGCATTTTTCATAAGTGATTCTCACATCACGTAAGTAGTGGTTCGCGAACACTGACTGACATCTCCAGAATGTTGTCTCCATCAGATTTCGCACGGACATATTCTTGTTTGAAAGCAAGAGAAGTTGCTATGGCTCTTACTTCGTGTGCTTTCACTTTAAGAAGCCTAAGATGTTCTTCTCTGCAGGATCCGTGTGCTTCTTTGATGAGGCTTCTCAAGAAGAAGGACAATGCGTTCTTCGACAATGGACGAGTAGGGTCTTTTACTGAACACCACAGGACCTCTCGGTTGGCTTTCAGTTGCTCTTTTTCTTCTAAGGGTAGTATTTCCATTCTCACTGGCAAAGAGTTCTCTCGGGTTCTTCTCCTACCAAAGAAGATAAACCCACGAATCTCGAAGTTCTTGGGCCATGGACTTGATGGGTTCTCATTCTTTGCAAGAAAACCAGGAAGGAAAGAGCAAATGAGAGAGTCCTCCTTAAAACCCACATTACCATCAATCGCCTGAAGCTCACTCACTCTTCTGGCGGAAGCTAGAGCCATCAAAAAACAGTGTCTTCCTGGTAAGGTCTCTGAATGAGGCTGAATTAGGGGGTTCAAACCTAGAGGACCCAAGGAATTGAAGGACTACATCCAAATTCCAGCTAGGTGTCTTAGGATACTGCATTTTCGTTGTATTAAACGACCTAATAAGGTCCTGTAGGTCCTTATCTTCCGATAAGTTGAGGCCCGGCCCCTGTGCCTGAAGACATTCGCCAACATACTACGATAGCCTTTAATCGTCGAAACGACTAAGCCACATCTTGTCTTAAGAATAAAAAGAAGTCTGCAATTTGATTCACAGAGGTACTGGAAGAGGAAACGTTATTCCTCTTGCACCATCTTCTGAAGACATCCCACTTCGATTGGTACACTCGTAATGTGGAAGACCTCCTCGCTCTAGCGATTGCCTTAGCAGCTGCTGACGAAAAGCCTTTCGCTCTGACCAGTTTCTGGACAGTCTGAAGCCAGTCAGACTGAGACGGGGAGGTTTTTGTGGTACCTGTTGAAGTGGGGCTGTCTGAGTAGATCGCTCCTTAGAGGAAGCGATCTTGGAAAATCCACCCTAGCCATTCCAGCACCTCTGTGAACCAATCTTGTGCTGGCCAAAAGGGAGCTATCAAAGTCATCCTCGCGGAATCTGACTCTGCGAACTTTTTAAAGTCAACCCAGAATCTTGAAGGGGGGAAACGCGTATACATCGAGTCCTTTCCAATCGAGTAGGAGAGCGTCTATCCCTATTGCTCCTGGATCCGAGATGGGAGAGCAATACAGATCCAGTCTTTGTTCTTTGCAGTTGCAAACAGGTCTAAGAGAGGCCTGCCCCACAACTTCCAAAGGCTCTGGCAAACATCTTGGTGCAGAGTCCACTCTGTGGGAAGGACCTGATCTTTCCTGCTGAGGAGATCTGCCCTTACATTCCTTTCTCCTGTCCCTACGGAATCTGGTGAGAAGTTTTATCCCCCTTTCTTCTGTCCACAGAAAGAAGATCTCTTGCTGTTTCGTACAGAGAGAAGGAATGCGTCCCCCCTGTTTCCTGATGTATGCCAGAGCCGTGGTGTTGTCCGAGTTTATTTGCACAACTGCTCCTGTCACATCTGACTCGAACTCCTTCAGAGCAAGCCACACGGCTATTAGTTCTTTCCTGTTGATGTGCCAGAAGACTGGTCCCCCATCCAGGTTCCTGACACCTCCTTGGTTCCCAGAGTCGCCCCCAACCTGTTTCCGACGCATCGGAGAACAACACCAGGCGGGTTTCTGGGATTGAAGAGGCAGTCCCTGCGAGAACTTGTCGGGATCCGCCCACCATGCTAACTCCTTCTTGATTTGAAGAGTAATTGACAGGGAGAACTTCAAATCCTGAGAAGGACGACTCCAATTTCCGATGAAGAAAGAATTGGAGCGGTCTCAGGTGCAACCTTCCTAGGGAAACAAATTGCTCCAGTGAGGAAGAGCGTCCCCAGCAGACTCATCCACTCCCTCACTGTGCATACTTCTTTCCTAAGAAGGTTGTTACTTTTTCGGTCGAGTCCCCGGGCTATCCTCTCCTGTGACGGAAAAGCCCGAAAACTCAGAGAGTTCATCTGGATCCCCAGATAAACGCACTCTTGAGCGGGAATCAGACTTGACTTCTGCAAGATTGACCAGAAGTCCTAAGGAATAAGTCAAATCCAGGTTTTCTTCAAGTCCTTCAGACAACGATCTCTGGAATTGGCCCTTATAAGCCAATCGTCGAGATAGAGCGAAAATCCTCACCCCTTCCAGGTGAAGCCATTGTGCCACATTCCTCATGATGGCCGTAAAGACTTGGGGGGCCGTGGAGAGGCCAAAACACAGGGCCCTGAATTGGAAGATTCTTCCCCCCATCATGAATCTTAGAAACTTCCTCGAGGAAGGATGGATTGGTACTGGAAGTAAGCGTCCTGTAAGTCCAAGGACACCATCCAGTCCCCTGGACGGAGTGCTGCTAACACCGAGGCAGTGGTCTCCATCGTGAACTTCTTCTTTTCGACGAAGAAGTTCAGGGCGCTTACATCCAACACCGGTCTCCATCCCCCTGAGGATTTCGGAACTAGGAACAGGCGGTTGTAAAAGCCTGCCGAAAGATGATCTGCCACTAGTTCGATCGCCTCCTTTTCCAGCATCTGATCTAACCGCTAGTCGGAGGGCTTGATTCATGATGGGGTTCCTGTATCTGGCCGTCAACTCCCTCGGGGGTATTCGTCAAGGGAGGCCTCGAAGAGAACGGGATTAGATAGCCCTTCCTCAAAATTGACAGGGTCCAGGCATCTGCGTCTTTCTGGGCCCAGACTTCTGCAAACTGTAAAAGCCTGGCGCCTACGTTGTCTGAAGGACTTGAGTCTTACTTGGGAGGTTTGATTGACTTCGTAAAAGTCCTCCCTCTTCTGTTTGGTTTCCGACCTCTGAACGAAGAGGATCTAGAGGTGATATGTCCGCTCGAAAGGGTTTCCTGAGAGGTCTGGCTTTAGCTTGTTTCTTTGTCTTAGTCTGGAAGGTAGGGCGCGGCTTCCTTGCAGACTGTGCTAGAAGGTCCTGCGTAGCTTTGGCAGAGAGAGCCTTCGAAATGTCTTGAACCAGGGGGGGTGTTTAGGAAACAGCTGTGTAGAGAGAGGGGCAAAAAGCAAAGACGATCTTTGAGCATGTGAGACCGACTTTGTTAAAAATGAGCAAAAAACTGATCTTTTCTTCAAGACCCCTGCTCCAAACAGTGAAGTATTTCGCTGGCCCCATCTCTCACCGATTTATCCATACAGGATAAGACACAATTCAAATCCTCCGGAGAAAACGTGTCCGGTCCTTGAGTTTTCTTTGGCTAGGACTCCGATTGGGACCAATCGAGAAAGTTGAAAACTTCCAAGACTCTAAAAATGCCTTTTAGAATGGATCCATTTCATTCAATTGCCCACGTAGTTCTGGCCGAATTCAAAGCTGATCTTCTAGTGGCGTCTACTAGTGCCGAAAAATCTGCGTCAGCTGAAGACGGAAGGCCAGTCCCAAGGGTTCTCCTGTCTATACCAAAATTCCTGTCCTTCCTGAAAGCTTCGACGGAGGGAAGGCAAACATTGTTTTCCCCGCTTCCTCTTTAGTACGCATCCATGAACCGAAACTCTTGAGCGCTTTCTTCATAGAAAGAGTCGGCTTCATTCTACACACGAAGATCCTTTCGTTGCTTTCTGCTGTGGAGAACAACGAGTGTGGAGAAGGAGGAGCAGTAGGGCTCAAAGACTCTCCGAACTCCCGAAGGAGAAGTTCTGTGAGCTTCTTGTACGAAGAAAACTGTTGCCGATGTATTAGTTTCTTCCTCAGAGGCTTCCTGGTCTTCTTGAGGAGGAGAACGGGGATGAGGATCCTTATGAGAATCCTTAGATGATTCCTAGCTGGGGTACAGTGCGATGAAGGAGACAACGTCTTGAATGAGGAGAAGATTCCAAAAGTAGAAAGGCGTACAGAGAACGACGAGTTGTAAAAGAAGACGCTTATCCGAAAATTCTTGTCTAAACTCGCATTCTCTAGAAAGACCACGTCTATTCCTAGGGAAACTACGAGAGGGAGAGCGCCTGCTAAGATCCTGTCGCCGATCGTGAGAGGAGCGGCTACTAGGCGCCGAGCGCCTATCTGTCACAGGGCGCTTAGTGGAATCCTGGCGCCTACCAAGCGGCGAAACGTTGCTAAAAATAGGGCGCCTTTCAGGAGCAGGGCGCTTTAGAGGCTCTTGATGCCTACGAAGCGGAGAGCGGCTGCTACGCTCCGAGCGCTTAAACGAAACAGGGCGTTCTGCGAGATCTTGGTCCTTACCAAGGGGAGAACGTCTGTAAGGCTCCGAGCGCCTAACAGAATCAGGGCGCTTGAGGCGTTCTTGACTTCTAGCAAGAGGAGACCGATCAGGAGTAGGGAGTCTCGAGAACGAAGAGCGCCCTACTAGGAGAACGAAGCAAACGAGGATCAAGGTGTCTTTCTCAGGAGAACAGCTACTAAACGAATGACGCTTACCAGGAGCAGGGCTTCCTACTAGACTCTTGATGTCTTACAGGGGAGGAGCGAACTCCGTGCGATGAGCGCCTACCAGTCACGTTATCCGACGCCCGGACTACAGTAGTCGGAAGGAGAAGTGCGCTACTTTCAGAAGGGCATTCCCTAGGTTCTCTGAGAAGACGAGGGAGAAGAAAGAGACGGAGACGACGAACCAAGTCTTCTATGACCTGAGCGACTCTCTCTTCTTGCACGAACTCTAGAAGAAGGAGAAACAGAAGGGCTGAGCGTCTACCCGAGGCAGGAATCCGATTTGAGGAAATATCTTCATAGTCCAAGGAGCGCCTATCCGTCGAATGGCGTCTCGACACCTCCGAGCGGGAGTGGTGTTCCTCTCGTGAAATGTTACGATGAGTAGGAAGAATCCTCAAAGAAGGAGAACGCCGATTACAAGGAGAGCGCTCTTCCGACGAAACGCGCCTCGATCTCTTGATCGGGAGAGACAAATCCTTCCTTCTACGCGATCTCGATGCCAAGGAGTCCGCCAAGGCTGTGATCTGAGCTTGTAGGCCCACTAGTACTCGAGAAGGAGAGTCCCCAGGATCTTCTTCCAGAAGCAAGCTCAGCGCGAGGCGCGGGAGGGGGGAAGGGAGAAGGAGGGCGATCACCGGATCTCCTAGGCTTCTTTGCTTGCAAGGAAGCTACAATCAGAAAAAGTCTTCTGGGTGGACGCTAACGTAACTGAAGGGAGCCTCCGCAGCCCCTCTTCAACGGGCGTTGACGCCTCTTAGCTCACCCCACGCTTCGGCGAAGGAGAAGAGGATGACGAAAAACACTGGCGAAGAATATTCTTCTTCTTACGATCCAAGGCAGCCTGGGAGCGAACTTCAGGATCTGCGAGGGGACGCCTGACCGGTGGGGGCTCTCCCTAGCCCTCCTGCGGCTTTCGACTTTTCCTCCTCCACTGGAACTGGGAGTCTGGAAGAGGTCTAGGCCTGGAGGCACTAAGGAGCCGGTCAGACGCACCCTCCACATCACTGGGTACACTGCACTTATCATCACTGACACTCTTACCTTGCTCAGTACGAAGATTCTTGTCTTCCTTAGACAAGGAAGCTTTTGAGGCCGCCGCCTCCGAAGACGAATCTACGGCTTCGGTGCGGGGAGCAGGAGCTGAGACCTGGGAGGAAGGTTCTAAAACTACATTAATGTTAGTTTCATTCTCACTCATTCTCGACCTGCTCGAGCTCCTTGAAGAAGCTTTACGTACCCTATCCCTTTCAAGTTTCCTAATATAAGAAGAAAAAGAGCCTTATATTCATCTTCGTTCAAAACCTCACACTCTTGACACGGGTTACTAAACGAACATTCATTCCCCCTACATTTAACACAGAAAGTGTGAGGGTCCACCGCAGCTTTCGGTAACCTCACCTTACATCCATCGGTCACACATACTCTAAACAAAACCGGAGTTTTGGAAACAGAATCAAAATCAGACATTCTACAGGAAAATCCAGCGCAAAGTCAATAACGGTCCACAATCAGCGTATGCAAGCCAACATAGAGCGAATACGTCACCAAAATGTTCAAATCAATCCCCCAGGCAAGCGAGAAATGAAGAATATATCGGAAGAAACGACAACAGTTGTTATCGCTTCAGCGACAGAAAAAAATCTGGCTGGAGAGATAGATTGGTTCATACGCCCGCCACCCAGCGGCGGGTAAGGTAGACCACCTGACCTACCTGTCGCGTGTGCCGCGAGATTTGAAATTCTGTCGGAACGTCGGAGACTATAGCTAAGTATATATCTGGCAGGGAAGTTCATGTACAAAAAATGAAATTGTGAACTGGACCTAAAGAAAAGCAGATGATTTAGTAATTTTCATTGAGAAGGAACAGCTACTAAAAAAACAAATGGGAATAAAAGGGACAAATCACTATCTATATTCTCAAAGAACATAAAATAAATAGCTTAAGATACAAAAAGAAAAAATTGGCAAAAAAACTCAAAAGACTTTTTAACACCACCTTACTGGGATATATAAGCGAAACCATTCAAGCAGCTGAAGATACAGAAATCATAATGGACTAATATCAATGTTTGGAGACAAAATATTAACTACTACCAAGAAGAGAATATATACTCAAGGAATCACTCATAAAAAAACACGCCACGATAATAAAAAATGTAGGCTACAAAATACTTGAAAAACAGGGAATTAATTCCTATGTAAAATATTAAGAATAAGGAGACTAATGCAGAGTAGGGGTCAGAGCTAATAGTATACCAAACTTGCCTTTATCTAGCTTAAGGGGACCACCGTCCGGGCTGTGGGCCAGATAGGGAGGGTTTGTCAGAAAACCATTTTGGTTTTTTTGGCTATTTGTGTTGCTAAGGGTACTGGCTTGCCAGACACAAAAGATTATAGCTGAATTCGTTATTACAAAGGCCTAAAACGCAAGTTTCTACAGGTATATGTATATGAGCCAAAATGTTCATTACGTAAAAAGTAAAATAGCATACTCATTTATTCAATATTTATTCAATATAACTTTTTCTTACAGTGCTATATTACTGGCTTGCCAGACACAAAAGATTATAACTGAATTCGTATTACAAAAGGCCTAAAATTGCAATTTTCTTCAGGTATATATGAGCCAAAATGTTCATTTACGTAAAAAAGTCAAATATCATACTCATTTATTCAATATAACTTTTTCTTACAGTGCTATATTACATTGTCGTATGATAGCATTTCCCAATGGATATGGCAATGCTTAGAAGAGCTGAAGAATCCCGCAGACAGATTCAGTTGCCCACAAGAATTGAAAGGAAAGTTATACATAACTTAGTGCTCGTGATTTTTTTGTAATTTTACGTAATTCTTTGTGGTATTGTTTATTATAAACTGTAATCTGTCTTGTAGAAAGCATCAGAGACAACGTAAATTACTGTCAGAGACAATGAAAATGGTACATGAAGAAACAAAGGTGCAAAGAATGGAGCCATTGGGGTTTAGGTGAATAAATATACATGGTAAACTTCAAAATGCGTTTTTTCTCGGAACTTTGTTTTTCGGCTAAAAAGGTCCATTCAAACCCTTATAACTTTGCCAATTTTTAACTGATTTCAAAGATTTTGGGCTCAAATGATTTGTAGATAAATTCTGCATAATTATCATTATATACATTTTTTAATTTTTTTGAATATTCAGTATGAGCTTGTGTTTTTGTTCAACTTTTGTCAAAAAATTTTTTTTTCAAAATTTGGTATAAGTATTAGGTCAAAATGCAATAAGATAAAGGTATTTTTTTGCAATTCTGTATAATGTTTTCAATAGAGTATACTTTCAGCTTTAAATTAATGAGTTTATTTTGAAAATTGGTTAAAAATGAAGAGAGCCTTAGGGTTTTAAAAAAGGCCAAAAATTTTTGGTTCCAAAAGGAGAAAAATATTCATTAAAAAAAAAAACTAATCATCAGATCAGGCTGAAACTTACTGGGGAACCTTTTCATAATGGTTTATATACACTGTAAAAAAATGAAGTGGATAGCAGGAAAAAAAATTCTCCCTCCCCTATGGGGTGGTGGTCCCCTTAACCTTGGAAGCTGTCTTAATCTGGAAGGGTTTGCTTGTCTATGTATGGCGTATGTACATTGCATGGAACCAGTGTTACTATTCAGCAACAGGACCAACAGCTTTACATGACTTCCGAACCACATCGAAAGTGAACTTCTATCACCAGAAATACTCGTCTCTAAAACCTCAATGGAATGCTCGAGAATCGAACTTGTGGCCACCGAGGTGGCAGGCAAAGACCATACCAACCTTGCCACTGAGGCGCTTTAATCTGGACGGGGTGGTTTTGCCTCCATCCTAGAACCAGCCCCCAACTCAGCATATAATAAAAGAAATAAAAATACTGGATTAAAATATGATCACTTAGCTTAATTACATGAAGCTATATGAACATATAGCTAGGCTAGTAGGTAATACCTAGGTATCTATAACTGGTTCACTTAAGGTAGATTCTTGGATGATCCCTATGCCTACGAGACGTTAGTTTGGCGGCCGCTGATTGGCTGGGAGCTGCCTACCTCCCGGTACCAGCCAATCAGCGGCCAACTAACAAACGTCTCGTAAGAATAAGGCTCATCCGAGAATCTACCTTAAGTGAATCAGTTATAGTACCTAGGGTAAAAAAAAAAAAACACAAGCATGGTAAAGGGGTGGACCATGTACGATCAATGTGTACAACCCCAAAAAAAAGTACAGGTAAATTTTTAGTTTCAGACCAAAATTTGGAAAAAACGCAATAAAAATATATTTGTTGCATCAGAAATAGTGTGGTTTCAATGAATTTAACGTTTATTTTGACTGCAAACCAACCGATTTAGAGATTTACTATGTATACCCTAGTTCATCCCACCAATTATGGGGGGGACACCCTTTGGGAACCGGGGTTTTGGGTGGGGGAAGGGGGGGAAAGGGGGGGGAGGGTGTTGGGGCATTGAATGATATTTGCAATAAATGAATAATTAATGTTCCAGCACCCCTCCCCCATACCCCTAAACTAGGCCTACCTACCGGGGGGTAGGGGGGTAGGGCCCCCCAGCGACCCCCCCTTAAAGCCACAGTAATTTTCAGGGCACCACAGAACCTAACAAACCCACCTAACCTAACCTAGGGGCCCTGTACCCCTACCTAGGCCTAGCGGGGGGGCTCCGCCCCCTGCGACCCCCCCTTAAGGCCACAGTGATTTTCGGGGCACTACCGAACCTAATACAACCACCTAACCTTACCTAGGGCCCTGTACCCCTACCTAGGCCTAGCGGGGGGCTCCGCCCCCCTGCGACCCACCTTAAGGCCACTACCTAAACATCCATCAAACCAAATCCAAAGTG
>NC_061110.1:95487855-95600355 GCF_015104395.2 Macrobrachium nipponense
AGTATGTATGTGCCTGTACACTTAGACCAAACAGGTGTTTTATTCAGTCAAGTTTTGTTGGTAGTCAAAGATTGAAGGCAAAGGATGGATCAACAGTATCCCTCGATGCCTTCCAATCATCACTTGGTACTTGGAACATTGGAACAGTTATTTTTGGCCACTCATCATCACATTTTCATTGTTCGAGTTGGCATGTCTCTTCCCCTCTTGGTGGAGGATCATTCTCAGTCTTTAGTGGATCCTGTAGAAGGGAAAGTGTAAAAGTTCCTTGTCCACCCTTGTCCACTCACTTTTTCTTGGTTACTGAACTATCTGGAGCATGACTTGACTTGATCAACTCTGTTTTTCTCCCCTCATAGCACACTTGCTTGTGATAAGAAGTGATAGAAATTTATTTATTAAGTACAAAAGTTGTCTTTATTTTCATGTATTGGTTGGTAAAGGCTATCCAGAACTGCTGGTGAGTTGTGCATATTATATTATGACATTGGTTACAGTCCTGAGTTCCAGGGACATGAAGTAATTGTCAACAAAAATGATATTGTTATTGTACAATAAAGTTTCATACATACTTACCTGGCAGATATATACTTAGCTATAGACTCCGTCGTCCCCGACAGAAATTCAAATTTCGCGGCACACACTACAGGTAGGTCAGGTGATCCCGCCGCCTGCCGCTGGGTGGCAGGAATAGGAACTATTACCGTTTTAAGTCAGATTTTTCTCTTCCACCTGTCTCCTGAGGGGAGGTTGGGGTGGGAGCCATACTATCGTATATCTCTGCCCAGGTAAGTATGTATGAAACTTTATTGTACAATAACATATCATTTTCATACATTCAACTTCCCTGTCATATATACTTAGCTGATTGGCACCTTTGGCGGAGGGCAAGAGACAGCTATTACTGACCTAATAGGTAAACAACATATGTTGTAGGTAATACAAGTTAATTAATAATACCCTAGTTTCCTACCTGTTTAGGCGGAAGATTTCTTAGTCTTGTGCTGAGAAGTCTGCTTCGCCTCAAAAAGCTTCAGCGAGGGTGTGCCCTATGGCTGAGAACTCTTGAAAAGGACTGTCAATGGGGTCTTATCCACTTACTCAACAGAACCTAATGGCAATTGTCACTGGAGTCTTATTCACTTACATGACAATATACCTATGCCTCCTGGCATATAAAGGAGTAAAATACTGATCCCGATCACCCGATCCTAACCGTGGATTAGTAAATATGATTGAAAGGCGTTATCCCCAAACACCTTTCAAACAACCTAAAACTCAACACCAATAATTTTAAAATCACAATATATAAAATATAAGGACAAAAATTAATATTAAGGATCAGTCTTCTCTCCTTTCCCCAGCACTGTATCTGCTGATACATAAGGTCCTAGAGAGAAACATTTCTCATATGTCACTCTCACATCTTTCAAGTAATGTGAGGCGAACACTGAGTTACATCTCCAATACGTGGCCGCTAAGATGTTCTTCATTGACATGTTCTTGTTGAACGACAATGATGTAGCGACTGCACGTACTTCGTGTGCTTTTACCCTTAAGGTCTTATATGCCTCACTATCACAGCTCATGTGGGCTTCCGTTATGATGTTTCTAACAAAAAATGCTAAGGCATTCTTTGACATAGCTCTTCTAGGGTCTTTAACTGCACACCATAAACTCTGATTGCAACCCTGCAACTGCTTCTTCTTCTGCAGGTAAAATTTCAAAGTTCTCACAGGACATAAAGTTCTTTCCATTTCATTCCCAACTAATTGAGAAAGGCCTTTTACTTCAAAAGTCCTAGGCCAAGGTCTCGAGGGGTTTTCATTTTTTGCTAGAAATAAAGGTTTAAAGGACAATACAGCCGAATCCTTCTTAAAACCCACTCTAGAGTCAAGCGCTTGCAGCTCACTCACTCTTTTCGCAGTGGCGAGAGCTATTAAGAAAATGCATTTTCTAGTCAAGTCCCGGAAAGTAGCTTTATCGGGAGGTTCAAATCTCTCCGACATAAGGTATTTGAGAACCACATCCAGATTCCAACTAGGGGTGAGAGAAGTTCTTAATTCCCTCCGAGGACACGAACTTTCTCATTACTTCCCCCAGCATCTTGAATGGGGGAAACACATACGCGTCTATGCCCTCCCAATCCATGAGCATGGCATCTATGGATAGGGCTCTGGGATCGTCCCCCAGCGAGCAAAAGTTCTCCATCCTCCTGGATAGGAATGTTGCAAACAGGTCCACTTGCGGCTTCCCCCAAAGAGACCATAGTTGCTGGCAGACTTGTGAATGAAGGGTCCACTCTGTTGGAAGGACCTGGTTTTTCCTGCTCAGTCTGTCTGCTCTTATATTCTTTCCTCCTTGAACGAACCTCGTCAGGAGTCGAATCCCTCTTTCTTCTGTCCATATCAACAGATCCCTTGCTAGTTGGTAAAGGGAGAAAGAGTGTGTCCCCCCTTGTTTTCTTATATAAGCCAGAGCCGTGGTGTTGTCCGAGTTGACTTGGACCACCATGCCTCTGACTTCGTTCTCGAAAACCTGCAGGGCTAAGTGCACTGCTAAGAGTTCCTTTGCATTTATGTGCCAGGCCTTCTGTTCTTCTGTCCAACTGCCTGACACTTCCTTCGTCCCTAGTGTTGCTCCCCACCCCGTGTCCGAAGCGTCTGAGAATAACACTAGGCGAGGGTTCTGAAGGGCCAAGGACACTCCTTCGTTTCTTGTCAGTGGTCCTAACCACCATCGTAAGTGGTTTTTGATACTCTCTCCTATAGGAAAGGTATCCAAAAGATCTCCTTTTCTTCTGTTCCAACTCCTTCTGAGATGGAACTGCAAGGGTCTCAGATTCAGTCTCCCTAGAGAGATGAACTGCTCCAGCGAGGAAAGAGTGCCCAGAAGACTGAGCCATTCCCTCGCTGAGCTTCGTTCTTTCTCTAGGAAGACCGAGATTTTCTCCAACCCTTTCGAGATTGTTTCCTGGAATGGATACGCTCGAAAACCCCGAGAATCCATCCGAATCCCCAGATAGACGACAGTCTGACTGGGGATTGTGTGAGACTTCTCGAGGTTTACGAGCAATCCGAGAGATCTGCGTTCTTCTTTGGAACTCTAATGGAAGATCTTCCTCTTTTCTCTCCTCCTCTCTTCCTTGGGGCTCGGCTAAAAGCTCTACCACGAAAGGGCTGTTGGGCAGGTGTTGACTCCCTCTTCGAAACAGAAGCAGCTGGCCTAGGCTTCTTAGCAGAATGTACCAGCAAATCCTGTGTTGCCTTCTCAGTAAGCGTATGGGAAATGTCCTTTACCAACTGAGAAGGAAACAGCTGTTTAGACAGAGGGGCGTATAAAAGAGAAGCCCTCTGTACTGGAGAGACTGCTTTGGTAAGAAAAGAACCAAAGACAGCCCTCTTCTTTAATACTCCTGTCCCGAACAAGGATGCCACTTCAGCCGATCCGTCCTGCACTGCCTTGTCCATGCATGCCAAAACACTATGCAAGACTTCTGGTTCCAAAAACTGAGGGTCTTGAGTCTTGTTGGCCAAAGCCCCAAGGGACCAATCTAGGAAGTTAAAAACTTCCAAGACATGGAATATTCCCTTGAGGAGATGGTCCATTTCAGACATTGTCCAGCTTGTTTTGGCTGCTGGAAGTGCATGCCTCCTTGCCGAATCCACCAAGGTCGAGAAGTCCGCTTCAGCAGATGAGGGAAGAGAAAGTCCCATAGATTCCCCTGTGCTATACCAAATCCCTCTCTTCCCTGATAGCCTGGAAGGGGGACAGGTAAACACAGTCTTCCCCGCCTCCTCCTTGGTTTTAAGCCAATTCCCGACCGACTGCAAAGCCCTCTTCATTGAAATGGTCGGTTGCATCTTCAAGAAAGAGGAGGACTTCGCAGCCTTCGTACTCGAAAATAAAGACCGAGGAGAAGGAGGGGCAGCAGGACTCAGAGACTCTCCAAATTCTTTTAACAAGAGGGCTGCTAGTATCTTATAATCAGAAAGACCTGCCCCCTTGTTTTCTTCAGAGTCCGAAACATCCTCTAATTCTGGTTGAGTTTTATTCGGAGAAGAGTGCGCGACCGGGGGACTCCTCTCTCGGGAATGCACAGGGCTTGCAGCAACACCGGCTGCAACCTGACAAGGGGCTACGGTCGCTTGTGCGACATCTTGAGTCCCTGCCAGGAGAAGGCCGATGTTGTTCTTTTACCCTAAGGCCCTCCTGACAAGGACGGCGGCCGCTTGTGCGACAACTTTCGTCCCTACCAGGAGAAGTCCTTATATGTTGTTCTCTTTTTTCATGATCAATTCCTTCCCGACAGGGGCTACGATCACCTGTGCGACACCTAGAGGCCCTGTCAGGGGAAAATTGATCTTGAGAAAAATCCCAAAGAGGAGCCTCCAAGTCCGCTTCAAATTCCGATAACTCATCCAAATTGTATTTTGGGTTGTACAAATCCTTGCGCCTGCTTTCAGGCGCTCTAGACGCTTTACGTCCTTCAGGCTTTGCAGGTGCCTTGCGCCTCCATTCGGACGCTTCAGGCGCTTTGCGCCTCGTTTCAGGCGCCTCAGGCTCTTTAGGCGCTTTGCTTATTCTTTCAGGCGCCTCAGGCTCCCTAGGCTCTTTGCTTTTCCTTTGAGGCGTTCTAGGCTCTCCAGGCGCCCTATGTTTTATATCAGGCGCTCTAGGCTCTCCAGGAGTTAAATATTTCCTTTTAGCCACTTCAGGCTTTTCAGGCGCGTTGCGCCTCATTCCTTTTACTTGAAGAGCTTTACGCCTCATTTCAGGCGCTCGAGGCGCCCGAGGCGCTCCAGGCGCCTCAGGCGCTTCAGACGCTTCAGGCTCTTTGTGCTTCCTTTCAGGAGTTCGTCCGATTTCGGGAGTTCCAATTTTACTCCTCGATACGGACATCTCATGTACTTTCTTCCTCGTAGGAAGTTCCCTATACACAACTTGTCGCCTTGACGGCGTTTTGCGCTTGACAGTAGCCTGACGTCTGGCTGGCGCCAAGCTTCTGGCAGGCGCCTCGTCCGAGCTCTCAGATAGTTCTAAAGGACGGGATCTTTTGATAGGGAGAAATCTATCCTTCCTTCTAGGCTGATCAGATTTAAGAACTCCTACTAGGGAAGATATCTGTTTCTGCATATCCTCTAACATCTTCGTAGCTACGTCTCTCTTTCCAACCTCCGATGCAGGAGAAGAAGCTTCTGAATATACATTCTTCTTCCTCTTTTCCGGAGGATATTCTTCCGGAAATTCTTCAGGGCTTGAGTCGAATGAAGGAGACTTCCAAGTTCTCTTCGAAGGTCTCGACAATCTATCCGAACTCCATCCTTTTCTAGATGAGGAATCAGACGAAGAAAAACACTGTTTCAGGACGTCTTTCCAACGACTATCCTTGGCAGCCCGGGACGTAACTACAGGATCTGCCGAGGGGACGCCTGACCGGTGGGGATTCTCTGAAACCTCCCTGCGGCTTTCGACATTCCTTCTCCACTGGTCTTGGGAGCTTGAAAGAGGTCTAGGCCTGGGAGCGAGACAGAGCCGATCAGACGCACCCTCCACTTCACTGGGAACACTTTCACTGCACTTACCTTCCAGTTCTTTAATTTTTTGTTCCATATGTTTAAGCGAAGCTTTCAGACTCGCAATTTCAGATGTTGAGCTTGCCGAGTCCGATAATCGGGAAGGTAAAGCTGTATGGGAGGAAACAATAGGGTTATCAATAGGCAATAGTCCGCTAACTGGCTCGTTAGAGACCGACCTACTTACACTCTTGGAAGAGGCTTTTCTAGTCCTATCTCTCTCCAACTTTCTTAGGTAGGAATTAAGCAACTTCCATTCCTCCTCATTCAAATTCTTGCACTCATCACATGCATTCAATTGAGAGCATACATTCCCTCTACAATTTTTACAAGAGGTGTGAGGATCCACCGAAGCTTTCGGCAGTCTCACAAAACAATTCTCATTCACACACACTCTGAACGAAATCGACACGTCAGACATTATGAGAAATTCTAAAGCCAAATCCAAAAAACAGTCCACAATAGCGTATGCCAAACCAAAGATCCAATACGTCACCAAATAGCAGTCCAAAAGATCAACGGCGTAATGAAATTCGAAATTCAAGTCAGGAGGAACTAGCAACGATGTTACTAGTACCGCGACAGAGAAAAATCTGACTTAAAACGGTAATAGTTCCTATTCCTGCCACCCAGCGGCAGGCGGCGGGATCACCTGACCTACCTGTAGTGTGTGCCGCGAAATTTGAATTTCTGTCGGGGACGACGGAGTCTATAGCTAAGTATATATCTGACAGGGAAGTTGAATGTATGAAAACTTCTGCTTCTCTGATTGGAGTATAAACTAATGTGTAACCATTGATAAATTTCCAATTCCTAGCACTTTGATGGGTGCTCAAGTTTTAACCAGGAATTGTAAGGAAAGAAAATTAAACATTATTTATGTGATTATCTTTTTTCAGAGCCCTGATAGGTGAAGTAGACGAAGATTTAGATGCAAGACTAGATTTAGAGAACATTCGAGCAGAGCCACTAAATGAATGCAAAACGTGATTGATGAACTTAAGTGATTATTAAAAGACAAGATGTTAGTTTTTGTGTAGACAACATGTTTTTTTTATGAGTAGCTTGTATTGTTTTGATTTAAATATTTTAATTTTTCATGTAGCTGAATTAAATAAGCAAAATGTATTTGAATGTTAATTTCCATTCAATGGTCCTTTGAAGTGAATTACAGGATGTGGCCATTTTCTTGTAGAAATATAACACTTCTTTTGGGTTTTTGCTTTTAAATGTAGGTTATATGAAAACTGTGTGTATTGCTTTTTAACAGGAATAATTTTTTATAGTTACAAGTAAATGTGGACCCAGAAAGTGTCATATTTCTGTTGTCTTTGGAGAAGAAAGAGAGTATATGAACACAATTATTGCTAAATATAGACAAATCAGTTTGTGCAATAATTGTGTATCATAATTAAAATTGTAAAAGGAAATGACCCATCTTGACATTGAGCCAATTTAAATGGAGTAGCCATTCACCTATTTCTCATATGGCAAAATAAATAATTTTGTACCTGATTTTCCAGGTTTTCTTATCCTTTTGCATCTTTTGTGTGATTTCTGTCTTGTAATGATAGACTCTTGTACGTGTCTATTTTCCTGTTGAAACTTGAAATGAGTTGAGGAAGACTGTTGTAATCAGTCAAGGCATATAGAATTTGCTAAAAAAATACTTTAGCCAACTCTGCAAATGAGATACTTCAAGAACCTGTCACCCTTTGATTAACCCTGGCTTCAAGGATCCGGGGGGTTGGGTGGTGGGCTGAAACTGGATGTATGAGAGTGAATGTTCACATGGGTGATAGGTTTGAGACTAATCTGCGAAAGCAGAGACAATGTTTGAGTAATTATAGGGCTGTAAATTTATAGTTTTGACTTGCAGTTCCCTGTAAGGGGTTATTGCCATCAGTAAACCTCACGTTGTCCTCTACAGACATTACTCAAGGTTCTTTGCGGCGTCCCTTCAGCCCCTAGCTGCAACCTCTTTCATTACTTTTACTGTACCTCTTATCATATTTGCTTTCTTCCATCTGGCTTTCCATCCTCTCCTAACACTTACTGTCAATTTCCCTTGCAGCACTGAATAACCTCATAGGTCCCAGTGCTTGGCCTTTGCCCTGAACTATATATTCCAATTCCGTGCCATAAACTAGGCTAAAATTATACCATTATAAATTTATGTAGATGGGAGGTTAGGTTAAGAGTTGAAAAAAACTACATCTGGTGGGGATCGATTGGAAAATTTTGATGGAGTCGGATGGACCCGAGACAGGAGACAATCAAATGTGCAGTAGGCCTAAGCCCTCGATCCTTGGCGCCATTACGTTTAAGGGTGTGCGAATTCAGTAGCTAGCCCTATAACCAAAGTGCAGAAAAAAAGGAAGAGGCCTAGAGCTACCTACAGGATACCAGGAAATCATATCGTAACTTGGCTAGCCTATAATGGAATCTATAGTACCTTAGGTGGGTAAATGAAAAGAAAAAACGTATTGTTCCTGTAGGAGTAGTACCATGAGGGCGGCGAGGGCATCCCACAAGGGTGTCTGCTGCGTCCCTTCGGCTGCTATACCTGCACCCGATATTTAGCCTTTTACTTTACCTCCATTCCAGCTTCTTATCTTCATTCTTCCTGTCCAGCCTCCCGACCTGTTTCTTCCAATCCACCCAAGACCTAAATCTCATAAACCAACCACACCATTGTTTATGATGCTCTTTTCATAATGGGTTTCTCTTTGTCTGTTAGAACAGACGGATTAAATGTTGCCCCTTAGGATTCAGTCTAAACTCTGGTTACAATATCAAAATATTTATTAAGAGAGTTAACACATACAAGGCGAAAATCGAGTAACATTGCTGAGTTTGAAGCATTAAATGCTGTGTTATATATATATATATATATATATATATATATATATATATATATATATAGTAATGTATGTATATGTATATTATATACATATATATATATATATATCTATATATAATATATATATATATATATATATAAATATATATATATGTATGTATGTATGTATGTCTGTGTGTGTGTTTGTGTACAATGGCAAAGGTAGAGAAATGTAAAAGCTGTGTGTATTGTGTGTAGTTGCTCATACACTCATTAATGTACTACATGTTTATTTCGCAGTCTGTTTTTCTTATTTCTAATGATCATTTTCAAACTTAACTGCTAAACCCTAGAATGGTATGCTGAGTTTTGCACGAACAACTGACGCTCAAAAACGTCTCACTGGCGTAGTTGATATGGTGTTTGCGTTCCACCTCGGTGGTCGCGAGTTCGATTCTCTGCCATTCCATTGAGGAGTGAGAGATGTGTATTTCTGGTGATAGAAGTTCACTCTCGACGTGGTTCGGAAGTCACGTAAAGCCGTTGGTCCCGTTGCTGAATAACCACTGGTTCCATGCAACGTAAAAACACCATACAAACAAAAAATCAAAGAGAATCATTTTGGATTAACACACATCTTAAATTTATTCACATCAACACGCAGTTACCTCTCCAAACTGAGGTATTACACAACTCCAAGTTAATTACAAACACTTATGAACGCACACGAATGTCAAAGACGTTAAAACACTTACTTATTTAGTGAGAGGTATGTTTCTTAGCGACTGCAAATAGAAATTATGCCTGTAAAGTCGTTGGTGCGTAATGGAACCTCTTTGGAAGCTGAACAGTGTTTGGGGGAAATACCTAGATCATAAATTAATCGGTGTTATGACAATTATATCAAGGAGGGTCAGTACGGGTTAGTCCCTCGTACAATGCATCATTGAAGAAGCAGACTGTATGCTCTGTAACAAGTTGCCACGAAAAGATTAGTACCATCCAGGAATTGACGTGCAACTTGCTATATAACTTTAGCAAAGTTAGTAGGTAAAAGTAAGCGTCATACTTTTCTGTTGCAAATAGGACTGAAACATGTCAACAGTATCTTGTATGAGTGCGAAATATTATCTGAGTGGATACGTTTACTATACACTGTGCTGTAAGTGAAATGTTCAGAGGTTCCTTTAAAAATCCTATATAAAATTGACTTGGAAGCACATAAGACTAAATGATTTTCAAACATCTTTATATTATATCTTTATCTGAAATTCTTCCTGTTAATGTGCTATTACTATAGATATTTCAATCTTTGTTCCTGTAGGGGCAACCTTTTCTTTTATTTCATCATTTTTTTGTGCAATCATGCTTTTAAATTTCTTATACGCTTAACTGCGTACGTTATATTTCCGGAGGCTCAGACGTATATCCAGCTGATTGTTATCAAATAATCATTTATGTCTTTTGAGTATTTAAAGGATTTACCTTCATTTTTCATCGATTGCGAGAAAAATTAAAGTGAAAATACGCTTCCTGTACATTTCATGAATGTTGGCCTAATTGAAACAGCTGGCGTGTTGCAGGAATTTTTTTTTTTTTTACACAACCGCTATTTTCATCAAAATAGCAAGTTAATAGCGCTTTTCACTAAGATCACTTTCCACGAGGAATATTGTCATACATGTGAAAATGTTAAATGGATAGCATTCTTAATTTCTTTGGCCATACCATCTATGTATTTCATCACATTTCCTAGTTTAAGGAAGTTCTAACAACAATTGTTAGCCATGAGAGATACATGGCCGAAGATTTTCCATTGTAGCAGGCATAAATATTGAGGTAGGTTATGCCTGCAAGAAATATGATCTGTAGATATTAATTCACAATTACAGGTGCGTGCTTATTAATAAAATTCAAATGTGCTAGGTCTTGGGTATGCGTAGCGAACATGCTTTAAATTCGAAATGCTCATAGCACTAAGATGTTTTCCCAAAGATACGGTGGGAGCCAAAAGATAGCATGAACACACGCGGTAGCATTGCTGAAACTGTCAACATTCCTGTCATTATTCAGCAGTTTATTAACTGTTGCAAACTGCGCCTCTAGAGAGAGTATAACACGGAATAAAGTTGGATGCGAAAAGGCGGTTTGTTCATCTCAAATGTTTCCGTAACTATGTTCCTAGCAAATTGACGAATGAAGTTACAGGCAACTTCAAGTTTCATAATACCAGTTTGGTTTTGTCCTTGCTTATACATTTTCGACGTACGTTTCTTCACATACCACGGGCGTATATATATATATATATATATATATATATATATATATATATATATATATATATATATATGTAATGGGCATATGTTAAGCAATTCTCTGCGTAAATCAACTTGCTACATGAATGTTATTGTCTACTACAGTGATTTACACCCGATTTTAAGAGTTAATTGAACCTAGACGCACTGGATAAGCTTCCGTATCCGCACGTGTTATAACGTCATGTAAATTCATTTGCTTAAAAGATGTAAATTGTCTTTCGTAACGTTAAAGCTATATTTACCGTCATTTAAAGCTATAAGTTTGATCTGAGATTATTAATCGAGTAAGCTCATGAATCATTTAAATAGTTTCTATAGTATGAATCTATTTTTTTTTCTGTTATTTTAGACCGATTCAGATTCAAACCTTGATTTTAAAAGTTCTTGTCGGAATAATAATAATAATAATAATAATAATAATAATAATAATAATAATAATAATAATAATAATAATAATAATAAGATAATAATACGTATAAGAGACATAACAGAAACAACATTGTTTTCTTAATCTAAAAAGAACATATAGTGTAATATTGAAAAAAGTATATATGTTCTTTGGGCATCTTTCATTTTAATTTCTCGTTTTAAACTCCTCAAAGTTTAGTCTCTCGCCTGAAGACAAGACTCCCTAAAAACGACAATATCGTCACAAAATATATTAACCATGCATCGTTCTAGTTTTATTTGACATCCTATTGCAGTGCCTTTGAATTCCTAACCTTCCTGAAGAAGAATAAGTTCATTGCTATTCCTGTGGATGTAAATTAGCTAGTCTGTGCCCTCCTAAGTCTAAATTACCCGATTTCCATCAGCGAGGTTTAAATTTTGTCATCCCTCCAACCATCACATCAGCTAAAGTCGGTATAGTACCCTCTGGTTTACAACACTTACTCTCATCTTACACATAGCATGGTTTATTATCTACATTTCTAAATGCGGATTGCATCATTTTAGCTCTTCCTTTCATCCAGTTCACCCATTTTCATCGATTTAGACCGAAATAAGCTCATTTCCACCCTTCTTGGACGTCCGATTATATCTTCATGTCGTAGATTTTAAAAATCAGCTAACTCATATGCCATGTGGATTTAAACTAGCTAATTTACGGTTTTCCAGAACGTGGCCCAGTTGATTTACTATTCATCGCTGTACTGCTGGATGAGATAGTAGGGCCAGTAGATGAGGTTGAAGAGCAGAAATCCTCCTGGGAATAACACCCTGCAGAGTCGGTCTAGGGCTCGGGCGTACATCATGTACGTTGTGGGAGGCTTAGCGGCGGGGTCCTCGGCACATGCCAGCTGTGGATGACGTAGAAAATCGACAGATTAGACGGGGCATTTGGTTTTGAATGTATGAAGGGAGACTGTCGTGGCATGACTGCTTATTGGAAAAGTTGATAATCATAATAAGTTTTAAATCATTCTAGTACATTTGATGAATCTGACCAATTTTCTTTGGGGGCGAATGAACGAGGGGGCCGGGAAGATAGGCAGAAACGGACATATAGATATAGTGAGAGAGTTAGCGTGAACTCAAATCAGTGCCAGTGAATGGTCAAATAAAACGAAATATTCCAAAACTGTACTTTCTACGGATAGGATACTGGAATTGTTCCTTATTAAGATTCTTTTGCTAATTTGAATTTTTCTGAACAGATGGAATCTATGAATTCACATAAGGTTATCCTACTTTACATATTTAAGAAAGATAAATTAGTTCCGTATTCAGATTCAAATATATTTACTAAATGTTTTATACCTACCAACTTCCTGAATTGTATGTTATGTACGAAATGTTGCAACAGAATATATTTTAAACCCTATGAAAAAAATCTTATTGAAAATACTATACTTCTCGTAATAGTTAAGGAAATTGAAAACCAGCAAATACTCATGATTCTGATGGATATGTGGAACTTTACAATAATTCAGTTACAGAGAAGTAAGCTTTATTTATTTATTTCAAGATTCTCTCGTTGGTCAGAATTTGCTTCTCTAAATATATCTCATGTCTATGCTAGCAAGTCATAGGCTGATCCTGGCTGAACTTCGAGTTAAAATTTAAAACGGAGTTCCGTTGCGTGGTATCCTACTACATAGTGCATAAAAGTATCATTCTCTTAATGGTGAGAAAATCTTTTTAAGGTTTCCATAAGAATTCCGTGATAAGTACGAATTGTGCTTCACGTAAGTTGTAGCGAAGATAAAAGCTTTTGACAGTGTAGGCCTAACAGTATGTGTGTATGTGCGTGCTTGCAGTCCAAAGAGATATGATGTGGTGTGAGAAAACGACGAGCATTGTGGACAGTGTGAAGCGTATATTAAGTGCTGCAGGTGATGTGAACTGGTTTCTTCCCTAATAACACACCTTACCTTTTACCCTGCTAAGGCTATAACAAGAAATTTTTTACTGTTATTCCATTATTGACCATAATTTCTCAGGCTAGTGACGTGAATTTTAGTTTTCACGATTTGGAAAATAGAACCAAGATCACATTGGTAAGATTAGGCCATGTTGGAATTTTAAGAAATATGGAAAGTTATATAAATGCTTTTGCTCTCAAATGTCATTGTGATGTACCTTCTTAGAACTCTCCCATTACACAGTACATACAGCAGTTAAAAAGATTCAAGTTGATGACTTTGTCATTTCATACTCTGGTTATTAGAGTTGATCAGCTTTGTAACTACATAGGCGTCTTTCGTATTCACGCGTGGACCCTTCACTGCCATAGCTCATATACGCGCTCATTTGCAAGTATGTGAAGACTATGCACACATATTCGAGCATGATTACATGAATGCATACGTTCATTATTACATGAATGTATGCTTGAGCATATAAACACTCACATATACATTCTATACAGTTCCTGCTATTTTCATTTGCGCTATGGGTGCAATTGCAAGCCCACCACCATACCATAAAAAATTACAAGAAAAGTATGAATGTTATTAAATCTTTTGTGAAACACTCATCTATTAATGCTCTAATACTTGGTATTTCCTCTGTGACTCATTTTACACAGTTTGATATCTATCTATATTCGTACACCGGAATGCTTTGAAAATAAATGAGAAATAAAATCGACCGGGGGAAATCGACTGACACCTGATCCCTATCCACCCGCGCAATAGGGGAAATGTAGGGACAAAAGTAGAAGGGGTAACCAAGGCAGGAAAACTATGGGTGTCCACGCATAGTCATAGATGCCTTGACTCTATCAGGTTTTGCCTGTTTTAATCTGGAATGCTTTGAAATGCCTGGGGAAAAGAAATTGACCGTGAGAAATTGACTTACTGACAGCTGACCTCATCCGCCCCGGCAAGAGGGGAAAATCTAGGGACTTTTGAGGGGTTGGGCGGGAAATTATCCGTGTCCAAGTTGACAGCATAGATGACCTTAACTTTTTCAAGTTTTATCTGTTTGACCCTACGTCTGTATTCATGTATTGGAATGCTTCGAAAGTCTTTGAGAGAGAGAGAAAAAAAAGCGGGAAAAATGGACTAACTGATAACTTGACCTATACTCTCGGGCCCCCACCCCCAATAGGGGAAATTAGGGACAAGGGGTGTATGTAAACAAGTTGGTAAAATGGGCCGGCGTAAACGTTTAAGATCGGTGTCCAAATTGACTGCTTGAAGGTAATAAGCAATACGCCTCTTTGAACCTGAGATCCGTCTTTTGAAAAATATTTCCCATAAATCATTGCGACATGTCTAGACCTCATACGTCACATGATAATATAGAGCCTGATACTAAGTGCAACAATTTTGGTTTAGAGGCCGATGACACTAGCCGGCAGATCGGTAAGAAGCATCAGACAATACAGAACCACAAGAAGTACCGGGAGAGAGGAGAAAGATAGGTAATCTGACCATTACTGCCAGGTAGCATAAGGAGGAAAATCCTCATATTTGTTAACGAAAGTGTCTGTAAAAGAAGCAGGGTTTAACTGAAACTTATAAACAAGAAAAGGCTTTCATATTATGATAATGATAAGCATACATAAAGAAAGGGGTTTGAATGACTGGAAATGAGTGTTGTTCGCGTGAGTGTGTAGCCACGGTCTAGACCTACACCGTGAGTGTAGCAACCCTGCTAGAGTGATGAACGGTTGGTTCGGTAGTGTGATAATTCCCTAGTCAACTTAAATTGTATGGGCTATGGTGACGTTAGTGATTTGGCAGTTTTTTAAATATGTGAAAGGGCGAATCAAAGAATCTGTTACACAGTAATTATTTGCCATTTGGCATCATCATTTGAGAAGATTGTCTGTGCTACATTTTCCTACAGGACGTAACCAGGTGCCATTCTTTCAAACTAAATACGAATTGGCTTGATGCTTTCAGTGTTGGGTAAACTACTGATTGGCCCCTAAATTCCCCTGTCCCCCAATAGAGCATCTTTGGGTGTATAAGCTGCAGACGAAGGATATTTCCACGGTTGCAAAGCTTAAGGAGGCGATCTACGAAGCGTTAGGATAGCTTCGATCCCGGGGATCTGACGAAATTTGATGAAATAGAATCGGTTCCCAAGTGCGTCAAATTGGGTAAGACGAGGCATGGGGGACATAGCGAGCATCATGGCATGAATAGGTGAGTGTTCCATAAAAATTTCATTGTTATAGTACTAATTTATTTTTGTTACAGTTTGGTATTGACCACAGTGCAAAGGCAAGTTACGGAACTACTATATATATTTTTTTCTTCCATGTATTATATTTAAATGTTTTTTAAAGTTTATCATGACCTATAAACGTAAAATATAAAAATTAATTCAATTCAATAAAAAGTAATGAGGAACAAACCATAAACAGAACAACATAAAAAAATGATAAAGGATTATTAATTTTCATGTTTCACAGTAATCACTAAATAATATTTTCTTTTTACATATTTTAAGACATGATGATATATAAACAGGTGGCACAGGGATTTTCATGTGACTAGGGTTATATAGTTAATGGAAATGATACTTGCTAATTCAGCTTTTAAAAATCTTTGGAAGTCATGCTATTGGTCTTGGTAGATCCTGTTCTCTATATAATTATGATTTCATATATAGCCAGTATAATCAGTGATATATTAAAACTAATGGGAATGTAATCAGATATATTCTATGAGTATTAAAAAAGGAATGTTGGAAATATCAGTGATATACTATAAATACTCAAATAAGGAATGCAACACGGCTAGAAATACTGATATCCAATGTTCCATTGATTCATTCAGTATGGTAATATATTTTATTAATTACATTTTCCATAAATTCACATAGATGCTTGTTTACAATATGGCATCTGTGATAAGAAATCAAAACTTTTCCCGTGCCTTAATGAATACAATCACTCAGCATTAATAGCACTGACTTAAGTATGTAAACAAAACAGTATAGCAGCAATATGCAGCAGTAGCGCCAATGCCAAAAACTCAAAAATGAAATGTCAAAAACTGCTTTTATTTTCTTTCTCAGCTTTTGTGCTAAAAAAAAAAAAAAAAAAAAAAAAAAAAAAAAATGCTAGAAAATCACACCTCAGGCAGCTGGTTACTATAGCTGAGCAGCAATGCAAGAACTTACCTGGTTTCATTCGGATTAACATTTATCTCTATTGGGAAATTACCGCGTTTCACATAGGATTTATATGACGTTCTTGATGTTTTCAGAAATTTGCTGAAAGCTTTTTCTGATTTTGGATTTTTTTTCTGTCGAAGTAAGGTGATGTTTCATGGCTTTTTTTTTCCCACTGAATCTTCGTCAGAGAAATTGTTTTTCGAAGTCCATCGTGGTTTAGCTGCTCGTAGGACTAAATCAAACGAAGTGTTGAAGTTTTAACTGCTGAGAAATTATCTTCATCACAAAGGAAACCAGTTTATACCGAAACCCTCTTACTGGCTCTTGAGGGATTTCATTCTTATTAAGTCTTATTATTCATGGTAATGTAGACTTGGAGAATACCTTCATTAGCCTTTGCCAAACAGTATATCTCGCAGTTTTCTCAAATAGGCGAATTAAATCATTTAAAAACCTTGCACACATTGTGACGCAAGAAAAATCAGTCTGTGTCACCAATTTGCTCTTGACGGTTTTCAGACTTAGATGATATTTTTCAGTGTGAGGACATGCAATAGAAAACGAGAAATGATTAATAAATAGATAAAGAATGCAATGCAAAACAATACACGATGCACTATAGTATTTACTGTTAGCAAAACTACTGAAATTTACGGAAGAAAAGACTCAACAGTCTACGAAAAAGAAATAACACGAAAAAACTCGAATCTCAAAATGTACTGTCTTTGAGACCCAAGGGGGTTAGTACTTGTCCAAGCTCAGCATCCTTCATCCCATCTGGCTTCTCCTTCTCCCCCTTCAAATTATCATCTTCCTTCCCCTCCTCCTCATCCTCCTCCTCCACCTGTTCCTCCTTAATCCCCACAGCTACTTCTTTTCTAACCAAAGCGCCCACCTGCTCTGCATCAGATCCAGCGAACTGCGAGTCGTCAGGTCAAAGGTAGATAGGCAGGGGAGAGAAGCATCAAGAGAACTCTGATTAGGTGGTTGGTTGTGATAATAACCCACTAGGAAAGAATGCTTTCCCCACAGGCTTTCGTATTTCGTATATTTCCTACTATTTTTGCGACACAAGTGTCAATTAGATTGGGTGACTAACTCCAGTCTTGCAAGGTGACGTGACGTCACTGTCGCCTACAGATGAATGGTCAGTTCCAATGGTGTAGAAACCAGTTATTTTTAATTTTGGTCAGTCACGCTAATGTTTGATATTTGGCAGAAATGTGACATGAAAAATTTTAATCTGATATTTTTGCCTAGATATAACGGTTTGAAGTTCTGTCAGATACGAGTATATTTTTTCATTCTTCTGTTTAGATTCAAAGAGGTATAGTTACTGTTCATACATTTACATTTCTTGGACTGTGGAAAACCTTTTTCATAATTTTCATTGAAAATAATTATCAAAAGTTAATGAAATTACATATTAAGAGGAGGAGAAAGTCTGACTTAACAATGCACAGTATAAAATAATATTTTAAAAATAAGTTTTTAATCAAGATTTTATGGTAAGTTAGATCATTTGGTACGAATTTCTGACCCCATAAAGATTGTACAAGTTAAAACAGTTTATTCCTTCACTAAAACAGAAGAATGACTTCTTGATGGATCTTGTTTTACCTGTAATTCTGTTAGAAGGTGGTCGGTAATCTTTGCTTTTAGATTGGCATTACCTTTGTTGGGGCAAACACTAAGAATTTTAAGGGGAGTGAGAAAAACTGTTTGTTTATGAATATACTTTGGGAAGGGTGCAATGCCTGAACAGTCCTGTTTCGTCTATGTACAGAATAAGTAGATTGCATAGGGTAAAAGAGAATCCTTTTTTATGTACAGATATACGACGTTTGCTTCAATGTTAGTACATTCAATCTTTAATGTTCCAACGAGAGAGAGAGAGAGAGAGAGAGAGAGAGAGAGAGAGAGAGAGAGAGAGAGAGAGAGAGAGAGGTGAAATTCCCAAATACGTAACTTGGAATGACAAGCAAGCGCGTGCTGTTATTGCTGTTTGGCAGATACAAAGAACTTTCACATTGATTTTTTTTTTTTTTGTGATGCGAAAGCAAAACAAGAACTTCACGCGGACATTTGCTTCCGTTTCTGAGCAATAGGGCAGAAACGGATATCAAACGAAGACCTTTGGCGTAACAAAACTGACGGACGCTATCTCGTTCGTCTTATGACAACTTTTGACACAAAACCACTGGCGTTAATTAGGAAAGTTAGTTTGCAATACTTCAGTTAGCGGCAGGGTTCCTGAAATGCGATACATTCAAACTTTCCCCGTGGATTATTGTGTATCACATTGACCTATACAGGTGAGGCACTTCTCTGCACATCTAGTGAGAAGTGATTTCATGTATGCCAACTTTACTCTTTTTGAGACGTTTGAATAAATTGATTAATACTTACCATATATTAAAAATGACAATTCATGCATTGCATTTTCATCAATTTGAAAAAGCGCTTCAAGTATAAAAATATTTTTTTTACCAAGTGTGGGAGACTGAAGAAAATGTGTTCTTGGATTTAAATCACTCGGTAGATTTCCTGAACTCCATTATGTTGGATAGAACAACATCCTCTTTTAATCATCTCTTTCTCTTCGAGTGCCAGAAATCAATATCTACTGGTCATTTTTTCGTGTCGTCGTTTTTGATATTTCGAAGGCATATTGGAGGAGATCTTATAAACTTATTTCTGGCTGTTCATAAGTTTATTTCATTTGTTTTGCAACCTTACTCCTAGTTCTCTTAATTTTTAAACTTTTATTTGTTTGTCAACTCTAATCTCTAGAGCATTACTTGTTTACGTGGAACTTTTCTGAGCGACATCACAAAATTCAAATCGCTAAATCTGCTTCAGAAAGAATTAATTGTATTGTTAAGATACAGAGACTTATCTTCTTCTTCCTAACTGTTCAAGCTTTGTGTTGGCTTGATGCGGCCCTGTTGAAATACTGCTATCCTGTTATGGGTGCTTCGTTTTCTGCCTCCCCTTCTAGACAGAACTGAATCGTGCTCCTTTCATTTGTTTTCAGTGGTAACACCCTTGCACTCCTTGACCTTCCTTCTTTTCTGACAGAGGGTGGCTTCACTGTTCTTCTTTTACAGTTACTATTTTGGCCACTGCTCTCTTAAGCTACTGAGCGAGTTCATCTTCCTTGCAAGTGGCCTTGGGATACCCGTCAGGCTGCTTCCTCCTTCATGTACTTTGTAGAAATGGGTCCTCAGATTACGTAGACCTGAGTAATTGCTTCTTCCCCTCTATTTTCAAGCTCTGAAATTCTCCTCCAGCTTCTGTGCTTTCTTAAAAGTTTAACCATTTCATCCTTCCAGAGGAGGTCTACTGCCTAGTTCGTGGTTAAGCTCCACTTTTCTGAATTCCTTTACTTTTTAAAAAGATTTGTTCGGGGATTAGCCTGACCATTTTATCGCCATTTTATTTCATAAAGCAAAGTTTGCAAGTCGTGTCTTGTGACTATATCGACTGTGCTTTTAAATAATCACCATTGTTCATTTGTCTTGAATATCATATTTCTTCCAATAAAAGTTTTCAGAGAGTCAGTTGTCGGAGAAATGGCAACTTTAAAAGACATGCAGTTTAATTTTCATTAACAGTACGAATAAATGATTTATTAATTAATGAGTCTTAGACAGCAATTTTATTAGCATTGAAATTATGTGTGAATTGCGTTTGATTACTTTGTCTTCTCAATCATCAAAGGCGCTTTTTGATACGAAGAATTGTATCGCTCAATTAGAAGTTCATTCACTTAGGAATTTGATAATTGATTGCAGACATCAACAAAAAACAAGCATATTCAATGCTCATTCTTCCACGCTAGTGACTTTTAAAACATTTTAGATTATATGCCATATTTTAAAGTTGTTCGTTCAATCGGCAAATTTTGCGAAGAAAATATATGACCGCTATTTTCTGATTGATTAGCTATATGTTGTTGAGAACCAATACTGTAAAATTGAATTCGATATTTCTTAAGATTTAAGGATGGATTGGAAATGACAAAGCGATGGTTCCTGTATAGACGTTATAAGCAGATTTCAGCTAAGTCGACAGGCATCGATATGGTGTTAATTGGAACGTTTTTAGAATATAATAATTTCATTTTTTGCAGAGTCGCCAAATCAAAGCCTAAGAGACTCTTTTAGTTGTTCCGTTAATATGTATAGCCTATATATATATATATATATATATATAGATATATATATATATTATATGTATATCTATATACTATATATATATAGATATATCATATATATATATATATCTATATATGTATATAATAATATATATATTACTATATATATATATAATATATATATATAATATTATATATATAGATAGATAGAATATCTATATATAATTCTATCTATATTAATAGACCTACACTCTTCTAATATCCATATTAAAAATATATATGTATAAATTATTATACTGCTTCATTACTCACCTATGTTCACTATTCCCTCACCTTACCTATTATATACTTAATGTATGTATATATTTAACGATATATTATATGTAGAAGATCTAATCTATATATATATATTATATATATATATATAAAGAGAATATAAATAGATATATATATATATATGATATATATCTTATCTTATATATAAATAATATATATATTTTATATAGGTATATATATATATATATATATATATATTATATATATTATATATATATATATAATAATATATAACTCTTTTCCTAGTAGGATACATGTCAATAATTGCAGATTAAAAAGCATATTTACTATCTGCCAAGCATATACTCTGAAACAATATAACGCCATCCTTATATCACAGGTACCATATGGTATCTTAGAAAACTATGAAAATAACGTCTATAATATATATATATATATATATATATATTATATATATATATATATATATATATATATACTATATTTTTTTTTTTTTTTTTTTTTTTTTTTACTTACAATCCGAGGAACCCTGAAGGTGTTTCCAGGGTTGAGAATCTTCTTGTTGGCGAGCCAGTTGACGAAGGTGAATTCCAGCAGGGCACCAAAGACCATAATCATGCACATGCCCACCCACACGTCGATGGCCTGAGACACAGACGTAACAATGAGAAGATTAATGGAATGGAATATAAGATTATTGAGTCCCAAAGCCACTCCCTTGGACCTATGACGTCATTCAACCCTGAAAGGGAAATTGAGAATGAAAAGGTTTGAAATCCGTAATGGGAAGAAAACCTCAAAGCAGTTGCACCTCGAAACGATTGTTAGGAGAGGGTGGGAAGTAAGATAAAGAATGAAGTTATGAACGGAGGTACATTAAAAGGAATGAAAGGAGTTGCAGCTAGGGGCCGAAGGGATGCTGCAAGTACACTACCCTCCCACCCAGCTCTTACGGGGCATGGATGGATTAATGACTAGAACGACAGGCTACAAGAAATCGTCAAAATCTCAATGAAATAAAAATTTATTCCTTTCAGAATCTTACAGTTCAATGTCCTTAAGTTTTAACGCTGAAATGGAGTACGTTCTTGACAGTATTTTTGAGCTTCTGAAAAGTGACAGTTAGAGAGGCAGTTTTGATTTTAATTTGGGGTAAAGATAATAGAATCAGTGAAATGTTCCAGTTATTTAAAAAAGGAGACAATTTAATTTAACATATGTGATGATATTCACACGAAGAACAGTGTTAATATTATGGTTATAGTGATGATAACCGCAGGAAAAATGTCGAGAATATGGAGAAACTAAAATGTATTCGGAAATATAATAATGATGATAATAAAAGAAATATCAAATAGATAGAACTGAAAAAAAAATGCTGTTAGAATTTAGAGAAGGCAACAGGAGTAAAATTGTGGAAATTGTATGAGTTATATTAAAGGGCGAGCTACGCATTTTTCATGAAAAACAATTGAAGGAACTGAAAGCAGATTAAAATTCTAATAATAATAATAAAAATAATTAGAAATGCGTAAAACCGGAAAAAAAGGAGTTAGAATGTGGAAAAGGCAACTGGAGTAAAATCGTGGTGATGATAAAAGTTGAACAAAAGGACGAACTACTTGTTTTTATCAAAGCCACTGAAAGCAGAGACTCGAATTCGAAGATGGCGTCTGACTCCAAGCTCTCACCTTGACGTACGACACGGGGGGCAGAGACTGTCGGATGCCGGACGCCAGAGTCGTCAGCGTGAGGAGGGTCGTGACGCCCAAGGACACCCTACCGGGAACGGCGTTGGGATCGAGCCAGAAGGACACCCAGGATATGGCGACGATGAGGATTGTCGGGATGTACGTCTGCAGGACGTGGTAGCCATTCTGGCGCCGGAGGAAGAACTGAACGACCAGGCCGCTGAAGTCGCCTGAAATGATTGGTTTTCTCTTTGTATCAGCTCACTCTTGACAAGGCTGGCAGTAGTAGTAACAGTAGAGAAAGGCCATTGAAACGGCTCTCAATCTAACTCTAGTGTCAAATACACGAGTATCATTAGTAGTAGTAACAGTAGAAATATGCCTTTGAAACGGCTCTCAGGCTAACTCTAGTGTAAAATACCCGAGTACTATTAGTAGTAGTAGGAAGAGGGATTTGCCTTTGAAACTGCTCCCAGGCTAACTCTAGTGTCAAATACACAAGTATTATTATTATTAGTAGGAGGGATTTACCTTTGAAACGGTTCTCAAGGTAACTACAGTGTCAAATACACGGGTATTTATTAGTAGTAGGGGGAGGGATTTACCTTTGAAACGGCTCTCAAGCTAACTCCAGTGTCAAATGCACGACTATTATTAGTAGTAGTGGAAGGGGGATTTGCCTTTGAAACAGCTCCCAATCTAACTCCAGTGTCAAATACAAGAGTATGTTAGTAGTAGTAACAGTAGAGATATGCCTTTGAAACGGCTCTCAAGCTAACTCCAGTCTCAAATACACGAGTATTATTAGTAGATAAATAATAGGAGGAGGGATTTGCCTTTGAAACGGCTCTCAAGCTAACTCCAGTGTCAAATACACGAGTATCATTAGTAGTAGTAGGAGGGATTTTCCTTTGAAACGGCTCCAGTGTCAAATGTACGAGTATTATTATAAGTATAGTAAGAGGAGGCTGGATTTGCCTTTGAAACTGCTCAAACCAAACTAACTAAGTGTCAAATACACGGACGGGTATTGCTATCAATAGCAGGAATGTTCTTTTGAAAAGGCTCCAAAGCGAACTCCATTACCAATTAGATGAGTATTATTATTATTATTATTATTAAATGATAGGGGGAGTTTGCCTTTGAAACGGCTTCAGCCATACTAACGCTAGTGTCAAATACAATAGTATTAATGTTATTTGGAAGAGCGACATTGAAACGGCTCCATCCAAAATTCTAGTGTCAAATTCATGTATAGTAGTATGAGGAGAAGGGATTTGCCTTTGGAACGGCTCCAAAGCTAACTCCAGTGTGAAATACAGAAGTGTTATTAATAATAGTAGTAGTAGTAGGCGAAGGAGGAAGGATCAACCTTTGAAACGGCTCCCTGATGTTCCCCCCTGTATCTCTCAGTTCAGTTTTTGGAATAGTGGTCATTGCATCTGCTCACATAAACTATTTACTCCCATTACCTGTGACGAAGTGTTGGGTTGTTTCGCTTGTTTCAAAGTTCAGCAGGTCAAACTGGGCAATTTCCAGTTCATCTGGGAGGTCAATCGGGGTATCGTCGACCCAGTGATACTTGATGACATCGTCGGTGTTGGCATCTGAAGAGGAGGGTGAAAAGAAAACGTGAGGTTTTCTCAATTCGGTGTTAATATAGATTCACATCAACCGTGCTTTTGATGTCTAGGCCAGTCCCTTACGACGCTCCTGATTGGCTGTTGATAAGCCAATCACAGGGCTGTAAACTCTCAGTCTCTCTCGAGAGAGTTCACATAGGCAGGATGTGTGTTCCACGTCTCCTGAGGGATACTTTTGAAAGGCGTATCCCTCAGGGGAGGTGGAACATAGATCCTGCTCATGTGAACTCTCTCGAGAGAGACTGAGCGTTTCCAGCCCTATGATTGATTTATCAAAAGCCAATCAAGAGCGTGGTAAGGGACTGACTTAAACATCATCAAATGCACGGTTGATGCGAATCTACCCTAGTTTTAGTTTTAGTATTTGATTTGCCTAAACTCAGGTATTTTACTGAAATCTGAATGTTTTATCAATATTGACAGGTCTTATTGTGGGAATGGCAATGTAAAATCAGTTTTGAAAGGTTATTTCATGCAATTCAGTACACAGCTTCTTTCAAAAGTCTTTTTCTGTTACAGAACCTTTAACTCACACATTGTATCTCTTTGTACCTTGCTGAAAAATCTATGTTTATTGATAAACCTTAATTAGTCCCAATAAAGCAAATGGGAAGAAACCATCACTATATGTTTAAAACGAAAATTATGAACATAACGCATATACAGGATTAGCCATTCGGGAATAATCCAACAACTGCTACACAACCAGCCTAATGTCATGTAAAATTTTATTTGGAAATGTATTTATAATTTTTAAAAATAATTATGTCTTTATAATTATCATTTGTAATATTTGTAATTCCTAAGTTTTTGTTTACGTAAGATATCTTTGTAAGACCTCTGGTGAAAGGAGAGCTCTCTACTCTTTCCATTGTAAGTTTCCTCTCGTCCACTTTTGAGTTTGGTATCCTTTTGTTTACTTAAGCTCGTAAGTGGAGACCTTGTACAGTTAGAATTACTTGTCTGTGTTGACGAGGCTAGATACTTCTGGAAGAGTGGTAAACATTGTAAGTAGTCGAGAATTTGCTCATTCTCGTATTCTGTAAGTTGGTTGTCATAATATCATTATAAATAAATGTGTTATTCATATTACAGCTGTGGTAAAGTGTTATTTATGGGCTGTTGTGTTTATTTGTGAATGGTTAATCATGCATATGTGTAATTTTCACTTTAAATATATAGTGATGGTTTTTCCGAGGTTTTATTGAGACTTTTTTGAGACTAATTAAGGTTTCTCAATAAACAAAGAGGTAAAATACGAGGGAGTGAAAGGTTTAGTAATAAAAAAAAGGCCATTGGAAGAACTCATTGCCATAAGAATTACAATTATTAACAAATTACAGTTATAAATGAAGTTACAAATAATATTTACATAACAATACAATTATACTCTGTTCATGTTCATATATATATATATATATATATATATATATATATATATATATATATTATATATTATATATATATATATATATATATATATATATATATATATATATATATATATATATATATATATATATATAGTAATCTTTCAGGAATTTTGTACATAGGTGTATCATCTTGTGTGTGTATATATATATATATATATATTATATATATATATATATATATATATATGATATATATAGTATATATATATATATATATATATATATATATATATATATATATATATATATACAATTACAAGATCATACACCTGTGTACAAAATTCCTGAAAACCTATTATTTTGTTTATGTTTCATAAGTTAATCCGCATCGGAAAAATACATTTTTATTTTAATTACATGAAAGTTAGTAATACTAACATAAAGAGATGTGTTAAGGAAAAGAAAAGTCAACACTTCATGCATCTAAGGTGCAATCACTAACAGAATGGTCCATCAGTCATGCATACGTTGTTTTAAGTCTTGAAAATGAGATGTATTTATTTATATGTTAATAAAAGGAATCGCTTATTGGTAGTCATATTTCCTGGTGTTGATTTTCGATATTTTGTGAAGTGGATAATATTCTGCTCTTGGTTCTTCATCTTCATAACTGTCAAACTGCATGTTTTTCTATTTCTAATTTATTCAATTTATTTTTTTCTACTTTATTAAATATCTTACTCTGACTGTTCGATCAACTGATGAACACTTGAACTTTCTGCTTATCCTAGCGTTATATTCTTAGATATCTCCTTGAATTTTACTGGTACCTTTCGTATTTTGTTTGATTTTAATTTAATCTTTAAAAGAAGTTTTCATATTAATAATCAAGAGGTTTATCAGTCCGTGTTGTTTTTATTGTGCACCCGTAAGCGATTTAATATTAATTTTATTCATTTATTTCCCAAACCCGCACACGCTAATAATAAAACATCAATTTCTAATTCAATTAGCTACGATTTATCGCTCCTGAGAAAATCACCTTTATGAGAGCGAAAACCACATTTCTGAGAGCGAAGAAAATCACCTTTCGTAGAGTGAAAATCACTTCTCTGTCAGTGAAATTTACCTTTTCGAGAGTGGAAATCACCTTTCTGAGAGCGAAATTCACCTCTCTGAGAGGGAAGAAAATCACCTTTTCGAGAGTGAAAATCACCTTTCTGAGAGCGAAATTCACCTCTCTGAGAGTGAAGAAAATCACCTTTTCGAGAGTGAAAATCACCTTCCTGAGAGAGAAATTCACCTCTCTGAGAGTGAAAATCACCTTTCTGTCAAGTGAAAATCACCTTTATGATAGCGAAATCACCTTTCTGAGAGTAGAGATGATTGATTACCAAGTGTGAAAATATTCCCATTCCACGGGAATCTGCGTCAGCTGATGACGATTCCGTCTTGACGTGACGAATTGAAGTCTCGATTGATGCACGATAATCTCTCTTCTTGTCATACCTTTATGCTCCTTTCATCTGCTAATGGTTTGGTGTTGAACAGATGGTTTGGTGTTTTTATTTTCGTTATTATATTTTTCGGAGCCTCTTTATATAAGTAGGTCATCTGCAGATGACGTTTTGGTATATGATGTAAGTCTCCTGAAGGGAATATAATATTTTAGTTCTCTCTCTCTCTCTCTCTCTCTCTCTCTCTCTCTCTCTCTCTCTCTCTCTCTCTCTCTCTCTCCTTGTCGTTTATCGGTTTTACAGTAATGTACTTATTCAATGATTCTAGTTCCTCTGGAATGAGTGCAAGAACGACATATGTACAAATTCGTTCTATTTTCAGTGCTGTCTTTCTACTATTCTTTCATCCTACTTGTTGAATTGAATATACAATTTAGGCCAAAGGCCAAGCACTAGGACCTACGAGGTCATTCAGCGCTAAACGGAAATTGACAGTAAAAGCTCTGAAAGGTGTTACAGGAGGAAAACCTCAAAGCAGTTGTACTATGAATCAATTGTTAGGGGAGGATGGAGAGTTGAGATGGAAGAAAGAGAATATAAAAGGAGGTACAGTAAAAGGAACAAAAGGGGATCGCACTTGTTATTCTACCTCTTTATCCTTAAATACGTTCCTATAATTTCTGATTATTTACAAGTCAGTTTCTTTTTCATTTCTTTCAAGTGACTTCGTAATATCAATCTCCATTTCGCTTCAGTGTATATACCGCGGTATTTTGAATCCGTCAGTGCACCTCACGCGGTACACCGTAGGCACCAACTTTTAAACCCTTTGCTTTACCTCCAGTGCTACGTCCTCCCTTCAATCTTGCTGTCCAGCCTCTCTAACTATTCCTTTTTAGATCCTTGTGCTTCATCTCCTATTTTTTTTCTGGATAGATTTATTGAGCTGTTCAGCCGCTCCAACTTGATAGGCTAAAAAAAAAAAAAAAAAAAAAAAAAAAAAAAAAAAAACACTGGCTACTGGGGGCTTAAGCCGGTCCCAAGCCCAAAATAGAGAGGGTTAAAGTCAGGAAGGGCATATGTATACATAAAACACCAGCCAGAATCAATTACGAGATGCGCCGTTCAAGAAAGAAACGGTTTGCGAAGACACATTAATAACAGCGACCCCGACTAAGGATTACGCAGAGAAGACTGAGCTTCTATAGGATTATCATTATAATTATAATTTCATAGGCTTTCCGTCACAGCAATGCATCTTTTAAACCCATATTTCTCCACGACACACCATTAACCTGGTTAGTGCCGTCATTGGACCTTATACGGTGCACTGTGGGTATTACTTAAGGTTCTTTGCAGTATGCCTTCGGCCCCTAGCTGAAACCACTTTCGTTCCTTTTACTGTACCTCCTTTCATATTCTCTCTCTCTCTTCATCTGGCTTTCCATCCTCTCCTAACGCTTGAGTCATAGTGAACTGCTTTGAGGTTGTCCTCCTGTTACACCTTTCATACCTTTTACCGTCAATTTCCATTTCAGCGCTGAATGACCTCATGGGTCCCAGTGCTTGGCCTTTGGCCTAAATTCTATATTTAACTCAACTTGACACGCCGTTAAATAAGGCGCGGAAATGGTCCGTTTACATAAGCAGAAACGTCATGTGGTTTGACAGGAGCTGACGACACTAGATTCATACTTTCGGCGCAACCATCAATTTCCCTATGTAAAAACCGTTGATTAAACGGCGTTTGAACTCTGAATTACCTCTCACAGTCCTTTCATTAACAGACGGGCTGTGAAATAACTTCAAACTTTTTATTTATTTGAGAGTCGCGAGCATCATGTCGGGGGTAATTTCTCGTTCATTTTGCAAATGAGGACATTTTACCTACAAAAAAAAAAAAAAAAAAAAAAAAAAAACATTTTTTGAGTCGCTGATGTTTTTAAAGGAATATGATTTTTGTCTATCTTGTGTTGAATAACTTCGTTTGTGTCACATTTGTGAATGTTCTGTTTTCCCAAAGCAAAAGAAATTGCTTGGGCTTTCTCCATGCTTTTAATTTTGGGTCTTTATGCTTGAATTCTTAGATTGAAGTATTTTTTAATTTTTGCTTACTATTTAATATCTTTCAATGGACACACAAACCTTTTTTTTCGTACCAGTTGATATTGTTACAGCATGGCTAAATAATTTCAGTGCTATATTTGAATTGATATATGTATATATATAATTATCTGTGTCACATCCAGTTTGTCTTATAGTACGACCTACCTCCTTCAATTAAGTGGTAACAGAATATCTTTCCCTGTGAGCAATCATAAAAAAAAAAGAAAAACACCGCTTAGGAGAATGTATACTGATAGTTTTTTTTTAGTATCTTTCTTGATTAGTCTTTAACAAAACGTGCGTTTTTCCACGTGAATGTTTGTGATAAAGTTTTAGACAAAGTGCAAAACATTGCAGACAAACATGTATACTCTGTTTTTTTCCATCTGTCCATCCGCCTGTGGTGTTTTTGTATGGTAACACTGCGTCCCGGGCTTTGAATAGTTACGCTATGTGTACGTTTTAGGTAAATAAAAGGATATCTGGGTGTACATTTGCAACTGAAAAGCGTTTTGATAATTTATCGTTAATATTCGAAATAGGATATTGTTATTATTGTTGAATGTAAGCTGAATGTAACTATCTAAAGCCCAGGACGCAGTGTTACCATACGGAAACACCACAGGCGGATGGACAGATGAAAAAAAAAAAACAGAGTATAGTCATCGACAGAACAGTTAACAACAAATGGCGATCCAAGTCACAACAACGTGGAAAAGAAAAATATTGTTGGGAAAATGGCAATATTATTTCTTTTTCCAGATGGCGCGAAATTCTTGACACGACTGTGAAGTAAGAGACGGGAACAGATAGACGAACACATTTACTGCAAACACACACTTATACACACAGTAAATAAGGGTCATTTTACCGTTTTAGCTTTGTGTGCTTGTGCAAGAATCTAAATGAATTAGCTTAATCACACAACAAGCCTATGCTCAGTCCAGTCAGTGCTTTTACCCATGCAAACACTTCAAGTATTCGAAATGACATCATATAATTATTGCAATACTCGGTAGATATTAGAAAAATGACGTCCAAGCTTCATTACCAATACGGGAAAACTGATTTGTTTGGGTGTCATTAAGATTGCTCATGCTTTTTGTGAAGACACAAGACTTGTATTTTATTTGAACATTTTGCCTCAATGGCTGCGGGAGTTCTTAATGGCGTTTTAGAAACTATAGAAATCTATTTGTTTTTTGAGCGTTTTAAGTCAGAACATTTTGCCTGGGTTGGTTGCATCTTTATGCAAGGAAATATAGGTTTTATTTATCACTAAGATTATTTACACAGCAGTAGCCGTCACCATTACCCAAAAAACTATTTTTATAATTGTGTTAAGGCATTTATGCGGGAAATATAGATCCATTTATTAAAACTTCTTACTCTGAAGCATCGTTTTTAATTTGCAAGCAAAGCCAAGCATGATTAAAGATGAAGCCTTTTAGAGTTTTAAGTATTCAGCTCACTAGATCTAAATCAATCCATTCAATTCGCCACAAACTTCTTTCCCTTTACAATATCCACGAGCTGTGATATTGGCTAAGGAAGAACTGCCTCAGTTTAGAGTAGTCTGTGCTCTTGTCTACAGTAAAGCAGAAGGAAGGACCAGTCCTAAAACTCCCCAGAATTTGGATAAATAAAGTATTAAATTGAATTTCTATAGCCCCAGAACAAGAGCGTCTTATTCGCAGGTTCTAGTACGTCCGTAGACTTTTCAGAAGGATATCAATCGCACGTTACTGGAATTATATTATTCATATATATATATACGGTCCTCGCACTAAATCCTTTCTACGTATATACATTCCTAAGTTATAAAAGCTAGCATAACTCAAATTCCAAACACAAGGCAGAAAAGGCAGTTTGATAAAATCGTTCATTTCAATTCCACATTATTAATTAAATAAATATATTTTGTGCATTATGGTTAAGAATAAAAAACAGTAATCAATTGGAATTGTCAGTTTTGTCCACGCGCCATGACCCAAGACAGATTTGAGTGGCTGATAATTCCTTGATTCTCCATTCAGTAGAATGGCAGTGTCTTAAAGAAGTTGATCTCATTCACGTAGATGCGAGAATTTTTCTGTTGCGTCTTATGAATAAAAAAGGGGAAAACTTAAGCAAAATATTGAAAAGGGGAACCCATTTAGCTGTGTACTCACAAGAGCTGATAGAAACGCCACAATCCTGCCGGTCGAAAGGGTAATATTTGAACTCCATGTTACAGGATAACTTCAGCGTCACCCTGCCAGGGATAGGGGGAAGACCACTTTCAAAAAGATGTTTACATTATGATCATCTCGGACACTCAAGTCCTATTGGCTGGGCGAGCAGCCATACTCAAATCTTATTGGTTGATGCATGGGGGCCTGATGGTCTGGTCAGCCAATCATCGCCTGTGAATGGGTTCTCGTAGGACGGCAGATTCATAGAAAGGGTTCTATAAGGAAAAGGGTTTGGGCGCAATGACTTCCTCCCATGGTTCCTATGGCAGTTTTCGTTACGGGCGGGCGTGGCGAGTGAATTTTCAGTAATTCTGGCAAAAAAAAAAAAAAAAAAAAAAAAAAAAAAAAAGTGGGGGGTGGGGGAAGGTTTCGAGCGTGCTTATATCGTTTTTTTGTACTTCGCTAATTACACAGGTAATTGAATTGCGTTTTTACAACCGAAAATAGGTAAAGTGAATGATTTCAAAGTATCTCTCTCTCTCAATCTCTCTCTCTCTCTCTCTCTCTCTCTCTCTCTCTCTCTCTCAGAAAATACTGTGCTCCTATTTTGTCAATTGTGCTAAAATTCTTTTTACCACATCATCGAATCTATGCTCTATTACTTTTAACCTTTCTTGTTCACATACACACTGTTCTACTCTTTTTACCAGCCTCCATTATTCCATCTTTTCATCTTCTCTCATAACCTGACCTTACGTTCAACATTTTTCGTTGCAAGCACTTTCAGCGAAGTCTTTTACCAGTCACTGCAATTACTCTTCATTGCTGCCATGACCCATTTCATCCCAGGTTCACTCGCGTCTTTCCTGACTCATAGAACCTCCATCCATTATCAAATGATCAAACATATTTAAGTACGTGTATACACACACACATATATACTATATACATATATATATATATATATATATATATATATGTATGTATATATATATATATGTATGTATATATATACATATATATATATGTATGTATATATATAGTATACATATATATATATATATATATATATATATATATATATATATATATATATCTACACACACACACACACACACACACACATATATATATATATATATATATATATATATATATATATATATATATATATATGTGTGTGTGTGTGTGTGTGTGTGTGTGTGTGTGCGCGCGTGTGCGTGTGTGTTTGTGTGTGTGTGAAAGTATGTATATTTGTGCTGTCAAAACCAAGCAAGGCAACTTGATAATGTTGATGTCCTGACATGAAGACGAAAATATGAGATACAGCCATTCTTTAGAAAGAATTTTCTGTAGTCTTTGCTTTATCACTTTTTACGCTGCGTCAACAAACTGCTATCGAAGCCCGAGGTACTTATTTGTTGAGAGACTTAGTATATTTGGAACGTTCAAATATTTTTAAGATTAAAATTAGCAATGGATAATTCTGTTTTTTTTTTTTTAGTGTTAAGAATCTAATAATGGTTAGACTTACCATTTTTTTTCACGGTATCCACAGAGTAACATCAAAAGTTCAGTGTGGCGTCAGTTGTTCCTTAACTTTTCGATTTCCATTAATTTTTTAATTTTTCGGGTGATGTTCAACACGTCGAGAATATTTCGACAAACTTGATCATTCCGAGGTTGGTTGACTGGTTGACTTACCACCACAGGAATCTACTAAATACTTGAGACTCCAGTCTTTATTGACTGTCACAGAAATTCTTGGTCATTGTGCCTCTGCTTCAGAGCGATAGCTGCAACATCCAAATGTCCAGCAGGAATTTCAGGATTTCCAGAACAGCCCAACGGCAGTTGATTCCCAACTTTATTTTATTTTTTTTTTTTTACCTTTCTTGATACTTTACAGAGCGTCTGACAATTTGAAGTCGGCGCCGATACGTGACAGGAAATTTCCCCAATGGAACCTTGCGTTTTCCTGAGTTTTAAAGTTTTCTGGAAGAGAAAATGATTGAGATGGCTTTGTCTGTCCGTCCGCACTTTTTCTGTCCGGCCTCAGATCATCAAAGCTACTGAGGCTAGAGGGCTGCAAATTGGCATGTTGATCATCCACCCTACAATCATGAAACATACCAAATTGTAGACGTCTTGCCTCAGCAGTTTTTATCTTTTTTCTTTATTTAAGATTAAAGTTAAACATGATCGTACTTCTGGCAATGCAACAACGTAGGCCACCACGGTCGGCTGAGATTTCCATGGGCTGCGGCTCATATAGGTCTGTTTTCGGTGGCCTTGATTATACGCTGTACAGGAAACTCGATTACACCGAAGAAACTTCGACGCATTTTTAACTTGTTAAAAGCTGTGCGTGGATTAACAGTGGTGCTTGAATTCCTTTCTCTCCCGATAAAGTTCAACCTCGGAGCCTCTTAAAAGATATACATTGACCATTAAAGGTGTTATGTTTGTTTTGTAACCTTTTTCTAATGAATAAAAGTATAATAAAAAACGGCAATCGTGAATGAATGTGAAAACTATCAAGAATTAGCCATGCGTCATGGGCTTAGCACTGGGCTATAGTGGTAGATTTGAGCTGATTTAGGTCACAAGTACAGAGCTTGAGTATAGCAGAAGTATGAAGAGGTCAAAATCAGTTTGTATTCCCGGGCATTCCTCTGAGGGGTTGGAGATGTGTATTTCTGGTGATAGAAGTTCACTCTCGGGAGTCATGTAAAGCCGTTTGTCCCGTTGCTGAATAACCACTGGTTCCATGCAACGTAAAAACACCTTACAAACAAACAAAATCAGTTTGTATTGCTCTTGATGGTTGGATCCATACATATTACATCACTGTCCGCATCAAATTGAAAGGTCATGGTTTCGAATCTCGATTCCTGACCAGGTTAGGTGGAACGTTAAATCAATCCATGTTGGTATGTATTATGACTGGGTAGAAGTGTATATTATATTGTGGGGTATGTGTGGCTTAAATAATGGGGTCTTAGGGCGTCAGTGCCCCTTTAATGCCTTAGAGCATAAGAATTCACGGGACAAGATATCATGTATATATATATATATATATATATATATATATATATATATTATATATATATACACATACACAGGGTGTCCATAAAGTCCCAGTACCATTCTGAGCAATAAATACTTGTAATGGTACTGGGACTTTATGGACACCTTGTATATATATATGTATATATATATATATATATATCTATATATATATATATATATATATATATATATATATATATATATATTCATACAGCATACAGCCTTTAAAATATATATTTTTCAGAAGCGCGATCATCTTACCGTTCCTGTTGGCGTTTCGGTGCATTAATTACCAACTCGATAAATATGTAGCAAGTTATTCCTGTATTCCATTTATAAGGTCAATGTTAATACTACACAGACTCTATCTATAGTACAGTGATTAGTACAAGGTGGCATTTTGGCAATCAGCCTACCTTCATACCGTTTACTTTTGTGAATGGTTGCTATTTTACAGGCTACTTCAATACAGACGCAGATTATGGTGCTAATTTATTTATTTGTTTATATATATATATATATATATATAAATATATATATATATATATATATATATATATATATATATATATATATATATATATTATACGATGACACGTCAAGAATTTAGACAACGTAAACAATGCTGTATACATTACTGATCAATACTCTGCTAGGAACCAAGAGAGGAAGTCTTTAGCTTTCTACGAGAAAGGGACGGGGAAAAACAGGTGAAACAGTGTCACAATAACATGGTTATGACTCGGTGCATTTTATTGCGATGAAATTGAAGGCTGAAAACCATTTAGGACGGGGCAGAAGGAAAACGGACTTTAATCTCGCTGACTCAGCGGCGAAGTTGCATCTCTGACGTAACCAATAGACTTATGCTCATTTCAATAAAATACACCAACACGGAGAGGGAAATAAGGAGAGGCGTAAGAGACTTAGTCGTGGAAATACGTCTTTCACAAACAGGAAACGGGGGAGAGACTGAAAAGGGAGAGAGGGTAGCAGGGGGAGGGGAGGACGCCAAAGGGAGAAGGGAGGCTCCTGCAAAGGAATGGTTTACTTACAAGAAGCGAGGATCACTCCGCACACTTGCTGGTCAAATGGAAAGTGTTCAAGTTGCAAGTTACATGACAGCTTGAGGGTCATCCTGTAATGTCACGAGGTGTCCTGTCAAATATTATCTGCATTTCCAACGCAACTAGAATACTTTGGCTTTGCGTTCAAGGATAAAATGGGCGTTAGTACATTATCATTGTTAGATTAATAGTTCAGAAGACGAACCCTATCCATATGGAACAAGCCCACCAAAGTGGGCACTGACTTGAAATTCAAACTTCCAAAGAATACAGTGTTCCTATGACAGAAGTTACAGATGGTAACAGGGAATAAAGAAAAGCATTAGTTATCATTAGACCATAATAGCAGTAAACTAAAAGGCTAAACTCGAAGATAGTTTCATGTGAATGATGTAATTTATTTATCTCTTTCGGATGATATGGTTTATTGTGTAATCAAGCTATAGTGTCTTTATGTAAAGTGTGACTTAATGTTTTGAATTTATAAAATTGTCAGTATTTGAAAGTCTAGTAATCCTAGTGGAAACTCTATCATTTTTATAAAAGATCAGACAACTACGTGAACTGGACTGACGTTGTATTAGGTATCTTGAAGCAAAAAGCTGAGTCCTTATTTATATAAAACGGTGATATGCTAAATTACCAGATCTCGACATGGTCACTAAGAGAAAATTGTTATAATTCCATTTGTGTCCCCCCAGGAAACGAGATGCATACCTACCGTTAAGTCGAAATGATTCAGCGCTGACTCATTTCATTTGTGATAGTGAAACGAAAAGGACAAGACATTCATAAGAGTAGGAGTTTATTCTTGATTCAGCAGGCCTTATGCCAGCTCGAGTTCTTGCTCCGTGAAGGCTTGACTTCTGAATTCTTTTCCCATATGAAAGGAGTTAAGAAATTTATACGTTAATGAAATAACGGCAAAGGATCGACCCATTATGTAGGTTTATCATCTGAGATATTTTAAGTTTAACACTTCAGGTATATTTCTGCATTTAAACAGGCATTAGTCTTTGTGAATGATATGTTACATTTTCAGAGTAATGAAAATAGGGTACTTGTCTCTCGTACGAGATGTCCTGAGTTCGATCCAGAAGTGAGGTTGAAATTGATTGCTAAATATCTTACGTTATTGTATGTTGATGAATTTTATGGTGGGTGTTTCACGAGTTCGCAAGTTCTCTAGTTCTCTGTATATATGACCGAAGGAACTTCTTCTTTATGTAGTAGGAAAAATTATTAACAAAGAAATTAAATATAACTTTACATGATGATTTGAATGATTTGAAATTGAAATGATTAGAAAACTAATGAAATATCTTTTTCGTGAGGTGAGTGGACACTTGCATACATATATCCCTGTTCATATTATTCTGTATTCGTTGTGTTTCTTTAGGTGAAAATAGTTTACATAGATGTAAGTGACTCGTATAATACTTTTGTTTGCGAGTGGCTAATTTGTATATATATATATATATATATATATATATATATATATATATATATATATATATATATATATATATATATATAATGCTAATTGCCTTTAGCCAATTACTGTTGATATGAGATATTCTCGCTGATTTTGTTTGTGTCTTTTTGTACCTCAAATGATGTATAAAGGATTATGCCTAATTGACACTGATAAAATACTGCATTGTTTGTGAAGAGCTGTTGTTTTTTCATGCTTATGTGTTTTTTAACCAATACAGTTTTGTAAAATTAAAAACTAATTTAAGTTCAAGTCGATTACATTCCAATTCTGCAAAATCAGCTTCAAGAGATCAGCTCACCTGTTCGGATGAAAAAAGTTCAGTTAAAGGAATTTTGTTTATTTTACAAATGAAAGTTGTTTTTAAAGTCAAGTCAAAGAAAGGTAAACCAAGAAATAAAATTAAGATGTGCTCTTCCTCCATTACCTGGGAAAAGACGCCTGTAAATGAATAGAACAATTAGTAAAATTGCTCTCATTATTATGACATTGATGATACTCATAACATATTCAAGTGAGACATTCAAGTGTCTGTGTTTTTTGGGATAAAAACTTGGGCTGGATAAAAAAAATTGGCTCAGATTTGCATGAATCATTATGGTAATAAAAGTGCTGCAAAAGACATTGTCACCAAAGCTTAAATGCGTAGATAGATGACTTAATATTTATGCAAAACAAATGTATACCAATGTAGTTAATCATATCCAAAGGTCAGAAAGTATATAAGAAAAAACCTCTAGATATCTTTGGAGTTGAGTTAGGTCCCATATCCATAGTTAAGCAAGTTGGTAATCCCTAGAGCAGATTGATTTTAAGTTTAACCCGTTCATTTGAGAAGTGAGAAAGGAAAGGAATTAGTTTGATGATATGAAACTGTGTAAGGAAAATGATTCATTCAGTGACTGGTGAAAGAACTCCGGTGTATATTCGGCAGCTCATCTAAATCTTTCACTTCTCAAAACTTGAACATTGCTATTGCGATGATAGCATTATTCTTCACATGCATCACATTCTAGTTTCAGTAAGCGTCCTGCAAACTGTTAGATGGGAACATAATTGCCTTATTCTCCAAACTTCCTGTAAAATAAATATGAAATAGCGCCTCAGTGGCATGATTGTTATGGTCTTGGCCTGCCACCTCGGTGGCCGCGAGTTCGATTCTCCAGCATTCCACTGAGGGGTTAGAGATGTGCATTTCGGATGATAGAAGTTCACTCTCGACGTGGTTCGGAAGTCACTTAAAGCCGTTGGTCCCGTTGCTGAATAACCACTGGCTCCATACAACGTAAAAACAACATACAAACAAAACAAAATAAGCACGAAAATTGTGGAAGAGATGGTGTCCAATGCCGTAGATTCCTAGGAGGTAGACGAGAACTTTGTAATTAGTTGACCAACCTGAAGAGACTTCGAATGGCAGATGCTTAGTATCTATAGCAAGGAATTCTGGGAAATTCCACGCCACCAGTATCTGTCAATAGCTTAATCTTCCTGTATCGTAGATCGAGGTAAAATTATTTTTGTTAACTGTCATCTAGCAGTATTTTGATTTTGTTTGAATGAAAGTCAAATAATTTTTTAAAATTGAAACTTACTTCCGTGTATCACCTTCCTTTTTTATATTTTGTTCAGAATCAGTTATAACACTTGTGAGCTAATATAATGTTGTAGATGAAGGGACTATTAAATGTATCAAATTAAATAAATGAAAAGGATTAAATGATTTGCTAACTGTAATTGTGTGCTCGATTGAATGTACTACTTGAATGTGTACTAATTCAGTATCATTTTCACGTAAACATCAACATTTGATATCTACTGAAGGTAAACTTTTAATTTATCAAAGCTATTTTCACTGCGTCATTTTAAGAGGGACTAATCTTAAGTAATTATTAATCAATCTTTTTCCTCCATTTGCTTTGCCAGACTCGAATCGATTCGAGAAGAACAACGAACGCACCTCATGCTGTAAAGAACGTGTCCCGTCGCGTTCAGTCGCAGCAGAACGTTGTTCATGGTGACCCGATGGATTTCTGCATCCTTCACGTTGTTAAAGAACGTGTCTGGTTTCCAGATTCTGGCCTGTACCTGAAGAGAGAAAATCCCAGGTGAGAAGGCTAGATGAATTTTAGGTGGAAGGAGATATTTACATTTTCAATATGTACTGCGATTTTTTCTACTTTTCATTTAATTAAAGGAACCAATTATTGTATTTCTGATTTCTTTCCCTGGGTGGTTCATAAGGCTTAAATGGATTCTTTAGGCCATGGTGGCCTTTGAGGAAATGGAGATAATAATAATAATAATAATAATAATAATAATAATAGTAATAATACTAATCATAATATAATAATAATAATAATAATAGATAATAATATATAATAATCAATAATAATAATAATAATAATAATAATAATAATAATAAAGGCTTTTCAATTATGAAGAAACAAATCGACAGTCATGTAACTGTACAAATATATTTAAAAATAAATGTACGTTTAAAGGGAACTTTCGATAATCTGCAATATTTTCCTTTTCCAAAAACGGGAATCGTACAGATTCTCGAAAGTTCTCTGTATAGTTTTGTTTTTAAACATAATTTGTAAAGTTACATAACTGTGGATTTGTTTCTCCTTTTTAAGTATTTGAAAGCTTTTTTTTATTTATGATTAATTGATCTTCTCCTTCGTGAGACCAAGGACATCTTCATTGCCAAACACACTTCGGCACGACCCAAACTAAAGACTTTCCTTCCTTCTTCGAGCAGGAAAACAGTATCGCTAACGATGCCTCTTCCATTCTGCCATCAATGTAAAACTCAAAAGGTTGGTGGAGCCACCTTCATTATCCTTTTATACTCACTGTAACTATAATTATATTTGTTGTCTTCCTTGATTTTCTTGGTCATAAGACAAATTGCATTAACAGCAAAACGTGGAATTCAAAGTCAAGGGAAATCATTTGCTTATGGGCCTACTCACCGCCATCTTGAATTCAATTCAAGATGGCGATGGCCCACTACGGTAAAGACTGGTAAATGCGGTTGTTATTTTCATCACAGGAGACAGCGTTATGGTTTGTAATTCCGTTGACGTAATGTAATGCATATTTTTTTATTTTCGTGGGATTTTGCAACAGTGAAAGATCTCGTAAAGAGGAGGAGTGCCTCTAGCAATGGCACTCAAATGTAAATAGAATTTTCGACGGGGCGTAGTCTTCAGTGAAATTAAATTGCACATGAAAAGAGCATAATTTTGACACGGACAATTTGTCACAAAAGATGACAAACAAATGGAAGTAGTTGTCACAGAAGTAGTATATAAACTAAATAATAGCTTTGAACAATGACCTTTTGTTAAGGAATCAGTTTGCAAATAATACTTTAATCCTTTTTTTCCCATTTAGAGTCAGTTCTCTCACTCATGCCTATGCTCTTACAGGTGGTTGTGGCAGCTACTGATGTGCCAACCCCCGTAATTGGGTAGTACCGTCAGTGGACCTCATGCGGTGCACTATAGGCATTACTCAAGGTTCTTTGCAGCGTGCCTTCGGCCACAAGCTGCAACCACTTTCGTTCCTTTTACTACACCTCCATTCATATTCACTTTCTTCATCTTACTTTCCACCCTCTCCTAATACTTCATTCATACTGCTTTGAGGTTTTCCTCCTGTTACACCTATCAAACCTTTTACTGACAATTTCCGTTTCTGGGCTGAATGACCTTTTAGGTCTAGTACTTGGCCTTTAGCCTAAATTCTATATTCAACTCAACTAATGCCCCATCCATTTACTGTAGAATTTCAATTGTATCTAACGTCTCTGTTCACATTTTAATTTTTTCAGATTTTATTTTGCTCGGAAGTTTTTTTTTTTCGCGAAAGTTTTCTTTTTTCTTCTTTTTTATTGCGACGAAACAACTCATGGCCGGACTTGAACAGTTTAATTTAATGGATGGCAGCCTCTGGTATTCTAATGCTAAACATATTACATGTTGGACAGTTTTTATACCGTTTTTATATTTATTAGGCAGTCTTGATTAAAATACTCAACTGAAAATGATACGCCCCTGGCAGTAAATGTAAGCATTTGTTGACAGTGCGAAACATCAAAGAGCTTAGAGGAATTTTTATGGGAGTAAACAAACAAACACTAAACAATTTAAATTGTTTTTCTCTCCAGACTAAAGGTTTTTTTTTTATTATTATTTTCAGGACTAAAACGAATTTGTATTTCTACGTTTATTGTTTATGCAATTTCATAAACAATTACTCCATTAGTTTTTTATGCTAAAAGATGTAGATATTATTATTATTATTATTATTATTATTATATTATTATTATTATTATTATTATTATTTTTTTGCTCTATCACAGTCCTCCAATTCGACTGGGTGGTATTTATAGTGTGGGGTTCCGGGTTGCATCCTGCCTCCTTAGGAGTCCATCACTTTTCTTATTATGTGCGCCGTTTCTAGGATCACACACTTCTGCATGAGTCCTGGAGGTACTTCAGCCTCTAGTTTTTCTAGATTCCTTTTCAGGGATCTTGGGATCGTGCCTAGTGCTCCTATGATTATGGGTACGATTTCCACTGGCATATCCCATATCCTTCTTATTTCTATTTTCAGATCTTGATACTTATCCATTTTTTCCCTCTCTTTCTCTTCAACTCTGGTGTCCCATGGTATTGCGACATCAATGAGTGATACTTTCTTCTTGACTTTGTCAATCAACGTCACGTCTGGTCTGTTTGCACGTATCACCCTATCCGTTCTGATACCATAGTCCCAGAGGATCTTTGCCTGATCGTTTTCTATCACTCCTTCAGGTTGGTGCTCGTACCACTTATTACTGCAAGGTAGCTGATGTTTCTTGTACAGGCTCCAGTGGAGGGCTTTTGCCACTGAATCATGCCTCTTTTTGTACTGGTTCTGTGCAAGTGCCGGGCATTCACTTGCTATGTGGTTTATGGTTTCATTTTTCGTATTGCACTTCCTACATATGGGAGAGATGTTATTTCCGTCTAACGTTCTTTCAACATATCTGGTTCTTAGGGCCTGATCTTGTGCCGCTGTTATCATTCCTTCAGTTTCCTTCTTTAGCTCTCCCTCTGTAGCCATTGCCACGTGTCATCGCTGGCTAGTTCTTTAGTCTGTCTCATGTATTGTCCGTGCATTGGTTTGTTGTGCCAGTCCTCTGTTCTTTTTGTCATTCTCCTGTCTCTGTATATTTTTGGGTCTTCGTCTACTTTTATTAGTCCTTCTTCCCATGCACTCTTTAACCACTCGTCTTCACTGGTTTTCAGATATTGCCCCAGTGCTCTGTTTTCGATGTTGACGAAGTCCTCTATACTTAGTAGTCCTCTCCCTCCTTCCTTTCGTGTTATGTATAGTCTGTCTGTATTTGCTCTTGGGTGTAGTGCTTTGTGTATTGTCATTTGTTTCCTGGTTTTCTGATCTATGGTGCGGAGTTCGGCCTTCGTCCATTCCACTATTCCTGCGCTGTATCTGATTACTGGCACTGCCCATGTGTTTATGGCTTTTATCATATTTCCGGCGTTGAGTTTTGACTTGAGTATCGCCTTGAGTCTCTGCATATATTCTTTCCTGATCGTGTCCTTCATCTCTTGGTGTTTTATATCTCCTCCTTCCATTATTCCCAGGTATTTGTATCCTGTCTCATCTATGTGTTTGATGTTGCTCCCATCTGGTAGCTTTATCCCTTCAGTTCTCGTTACTTTGCCTTTTTGTATGTTGACTAAGGCGCATTTTTCTATTCCAAACTCCATCCTGATGTCCCCAGATACAATCCTTACAGTCTGGATTAGGGTATCTATTTCCTTATTATTATTATTATTATTATTATTATTATTATTATTTTATTATTATTCTTATTATTATTATTATTATTATATTATTGATTGGTAGAGATTTATTCGCCATTTTAGTGACATTATTAACAATATTATTATTATTATTATTATTATTATTATTATTATTATTATTATTATTATTATTATTATTATTATTTTTTTTTTTTTTTTGCTCTATCACAGTCCTCCAATTCGACTGGGTGGTATTTATAGTGTGGGGGTCCGGGTTGCATCCTGCCTCCTTAGGAGTCCATCACTTTTCTTATTATGTGCGCCGTTTCTAGGATCACACACTTCTGCATGAGTCCTGGAGGTACTTCAGCCTCTAGTTTTTCTAGATTCCTTTTCAGGGATCTTGGGATTGTGCCTAGTGTTCCTATGATTATGGGTACAATTTCCACTGGCATATCCCATATCCTTCTTATTTCTATTTTCAGATCTTGATACTTATCCATTTTTTCCCTCTCTTTCTCTTCAACTTTGGTGTCCCATGGTATTGCGACATCAATGAGTGATACTTTCTTCTGGATTTTGTCAATCAACGTCACGTCTGGTCTATTTGCACGTATCACCCTATCTGTTCTGATACCATAGTCCCAGAGGATCTTTGCCTGATCGTTTTCTATCACTCCTTCAGGTTGGTGCTCGTACCACTTATTACTGCAAGGTAGCTGATGTTTCTTGTACAGGCTCCAGTGGAGGGCTTTTGCCACTGAATCATGCCTCTTTTTGTACTGGTTCTGTGCAAGTGCCGGGCATTCGCTTGCTATGTGGTTTATGGTTTCATTTTTCGTATTGCACTTCCTACATATGGGAGAGATGTTATTTCCGTCTAACGTTCTTTCAACATATCTGGTTCTTAGGGCCTGATCTTGTGCCGCTGTTATCATTCCTTCAGTTTCCTTCTTTAGCTCTCCCCTCTGTAGCCATTGCCATGTGTCATCGCTGGCTAGTTCTTTAGTCTGTCTCATGTATTGTCCGTGCATTGGTTTGTTGTGCCAGTCCTCTGTTCTTTCTGTCTTTCTCCTGTCTCTGTATATTTCTGGGTCTTCGTCTACTTTTATTAGTCCTTCTTCCCATGCACTCTTTAGCCACTCGTCTTCACTGGTTTTCAGAATTTGCCCCAGTGCCCTGTTCTCGATGTTGACGTAGTCCTCTATACTTAGTAGTCCTCTCCCTCCTTCCTTTCGTGTTATGTATAGTCTGTCCGTATTTGCTCTTGGGTGTAGTGCTTTGTGTATTGTCATATGTTTCCTGGTTTTCTGATCTATGCTGCGGAGTTCTGCCTTCGTCCATTCCACTATTCCTGCGCTGTATCTGATTACTGGCACTGCCCATGTGTTTATGGCTTTTATCATATTTCCTCCATTGAGTTTTGACTTGAGTATCGCCTTGAGTCTCTGCATATATTCTTTCCTGATCGTGTCCTTCATCTCTTGGTGTTTTATATCCCCTCCTTCCATTATTCCCAGGTATTTGTATCCAGTCTCATCTATGTGTTTGATGTTGCTCCCATCTGGTAGCTTTATCCCTTCATTTCTTGTTACTTTGCCCTTTTGTATGTTGACTAAGGCGCATTTTTCTATTCCAAACTCCATCCTGATGTCCCCAGATACAATCCTTACAGACTGGATTAGCGTATTATTATTATTATTGGAGAAACAAATCCACAGTTATGTAAATGTACATATATTTAAGTTTAAAACAGAAAAGATAGCTTTCGGGAATCTGTACGGTTCCCCTTATCATTCTGAATGATAAGGGGAACCGTACAGATTCCCGAAAGCTATCTTTTCTGTTTTAAACTTAAATATATGTACATTTACATAACTGTGGATTTGTTTCTCCATTTGAAGACGCGTGCTACTATGAGGAATTTTCAATTATTATTATTATTATTATTATTATTATTATTATTATTTATTATTATTATTATTATTATTATTATTATTATTATTTTTTTTTTTTTTTGCTCTATCACAGTCCTCCAATTCGACTGGGTGGTATTTATAGTGTGGGGTTCCGGGTTGCATCCTGCCTCCTTAGGAGTCCATCACTTTTCTTACTATGTGTGCCGTTTCTAGGATCACACTCTTCTGCATGAGGCCCGGAGCTACTTCAGCCTCTAGTTTTTTCCAGATTCCTTTTCAGGGATCTTGGGATCGTGCCTAGTGCTCCTATGATTATGGGTACGATTTCCACTGGCATATCCCATATCCTTCTTATTTCTATTTTCAGATCTTGATACTTATCCATTTTTTCCCTCTCTTTCTCTTCAACTCTGGTGTCCCATGGTATTGCGACATCAATGAGTGATACTTTTTCTTCTTGACTTTGTCAATCAACGTCACGTCTGGTCTGTTTGCACGTATCACCCTATCCGTTCTGATACCATAGTCCCAGAGGATCTTTGCCTGATCGTTTTTTCTATCACTCCTTCAGGTTGGTGCTCGTACCCACTTATTACTGCAAGGTAGCTGATGTTTCTTGCACAGGCTCCATGGAGGCTTTTTGCCACTGAATCATGCCTCTTTTTGTACTGGTTCTGTGCAAGTGCCGGGCATTCACTTGCTATGTGGTTTATGGTTTCATTTTTCGATATTTTGCACTTCCTACATATGGGAGAGATGTTATTTCCGTCTATCATACTTTGAACATATCTGGTTCTTAGGGCCTGATCTTGTGCCGCTGTTATCATTCCTTCAGTTTCCTTCTTGAGCTCACCCTCTGTCCCGCCATTGCCAATTGTCATCGCTGGCTAGTTCTTTAGTCTGTCTCATGTATTGTCCGTGCATTGGTTTGTTGTGCAGTCCTCTGTTCTTTCTGTCTTTCTCCTGTCTCTGTATATTTCTGGGTCTTCGTCTACTTTTATTAGTCCTTCTTCCCATGCACATCTTTAGCCACTCGTCTTCACTGGTTTTCAGATATTTCCCCAGTGCTCTGTTTTCGATGTTGACGCAGTCCCTCTATAACTTAGTAGTCCTCTCCCTCCTTCCTTTCGTTTGTTATGTATTAGTCCTGTCCGTGTTTGCTCTTGGGTGTAGTGCTTTGTATTGTCATTTGTTTTCCTGGTTTTCTGATCTATGCTGCGGAGTTTCTGCCTTCGTCCATTCCACTATTCCTGCGCTGTATCTACTACTGCACTGCCCATGTGTTTATGGCTTTTATCATATTTCCGCGTTGAGTTTTTGACTTGAGTATCGCCTTGAGTCTCTGCATATTATTTTTCCTTTTCCTGATCGGGTGTCCCTTCATCTCTTGGTGTTTTATATCTCCTCCTTCCATTATTCCCAGGTATTTGTATCCAGTCTCATCTATGTGTTTGATGTTGCTCCCATCTGGTTAGCTTTATCCCTTCAGTTCTCGTTACTTTGCCTTTTTGTTTTTGTATGTTGACTAAGGCGCATTTTTCTATTCCAAACTCCATCCTGATGTCCCCAGATACAATCCTTACAGTCTGGATTAGGGTATCTATTTCCTTGATGCTCTTACCATACAGCTTGATGTCGTCCATGAACATCAGATGGTTGATTTTGTTGCCTCTTTTCTTGAGTGGTACCCGGCATCCATCTTCTGTAGTACTTTTGTCATGGGAATCATGGCTACTACGAAGAGTAGTGGGGACAGTGAGTCGCCCTGGAAGATCCCTCTCCTGATATTAACCTCTGCTAGTCTTATTCCAGAGCTTGTAAGTATTGTATTCCAGTTGCACATTGTATTTTTGAGGAAGCTGATGTATTTTCCTCTGCCCCATATATTTTCAGGCATTCTATTAGCCATGTGTGTGGGTATCATGTCGAAGGCTTTCTTATAGTCTATCCATGCCATGCTTAGGTTGGTTTTCCTTCTCCTACTGTTCTTCATTACCATTTTGTCTATCAGGAGCTGGTCTTTTGTGCCCCTACACTTCCTTCTGCATCCTTTCTGTTGGTGGGGGATGGTGGTTTGTCTCCTCTAGGTAGTTGTATAAGGCCATTTCACGTGATGATACCTGTTAGTAACTTCCACATTATTGGTAGGCAGGTGACTAGGCCTGTAGTTACTGGCTATATTTCCCTTAATCTTGTCTTTTTGTACTAAGGATGTTCTTCCTGTGGTCATCCATTTGGGTGCTTGGTGATTTGAGATACAATGCTGGAGTTTTGTTCTGCTATTCGTGGGTGTAGGGCCTTGAAGTTTTTGAGCCAGTATCCATGGACTTCATCGGGACCTGGGGCTTTCCAGTTTGGCATTTTCTTTAGTTGGTGTCTGACTGTGTCTGTCGTGATGTCTGTGAATCTTTGTTTTATTCTCCCTGTTTCTTCTTCCTTGACTTCCTGGAGCCCATGTTGCATGTTTTGTGTGTGATACCAGATTGCTCCATATGTTTTCCAGAGTCTCTTACTTGGTTCGGCTTCAGGAATTTTCGGGTGGTTGTCTTCCCCTCTTAGTTGGCTGTATAGTCTTTTCTGGTTTGGTTCCGAATAGTTTGTTCTGTTGGTATCCCTTATTCCTGTTCATGTACCGTTGGATCTTGTGTGCTTTGGCCTTAAGCCTCTGTTTTACATCTTCTATTGTGTTGTTTAGTGCCTCTCTCTTGTACTTTGTATTTCTCGTTGAGTTTCCTCCCTTGTGTTTCTTGCTTCTTAGCCTTTTTCTGCCATCTCTTTCAGTTTACTCAAGTCAGATCTCATCACCATGATTGCTTTTCCAGGCGCCTTTTCCAAGGAGGTTGCTGTTTTGGTTTCTGTTGGGTTGGCCCTTGGGTGGTTGGTGACGGTGGTGTTGGTTGTTCGAATCCCCCTCAGTTCTGCTACTAATCTTGCTCCTGCATATGTATTATGCCCATTATTTCATTGACCTCACTTGTTTTCTCCTTAATTTCTTGTGTTGTAGGCTTTCATGGAGGGGATCTTTGTTCTCTCTGTATCTGGCTCCATCCATTGTCTAATCTTTTCTACCCATTCCGTCCTCTCTGTTACTTCGTTGGTGTTTCTTCGTGTGTCGTTGGTTGATATCTCATCCTCCTGTCGTCTTCTGGTGGCATCGTCTCTCAGTTCGTCTTCGTGTAATTCGTTGTCGTGTGACATTTCCCTTTCCAGTTCTTCTCTTTCTGTTGGGGAGAGCCAGTTCTTTTTCTTTATGTTCCTTACTTGGTCTGCCAGCCTCTGCTCTGTTTTGGGGGGTGTTATTCCTCTCATTCCAGATGTTGACCAATCTTCTTCTATATCCTCTCTCCGTCGGGTTGCTTTTGATGTAGCATCTCCATATTTCCTTATTTCTTCTCTTGTCCATTTTTTCTTCCTTTTTGCCTCTGTAGCTCCAATCTCAGGCTGTTGATTATTGTCGTTGTGGTGATCAGTTGCTGGATGACGACCTCCAAGTACCTGACCGTCTTCCCCTTCAATTGGGTTGAATACCTGGTTGCCGGACGAAGCTCCTCTGTTGCCAGAGGTTCCATTTACGTCGTTGTCAGTTAATCCTTCATTTCTTTCCATCATTGCTGAGTTTTGCTATTTAACCCATAGCTGGACCCTACCCCATCAGGGATAGGTACTCATTTACAGCTGAGTAGACTGAGGAAATTATGGTAAAGATCCTTTCCCAAGGAATCAACGCCGAGGAGAGCGGTCACCCATCCAACGACTGACCAGAGCCAGTGTTGCTTAACTTGACTTAAGTCTATTGACGACCTAACCCACTCCTCCACGGCGCCACACATTATTATTATTATTATTATTATTATTATTATTATTATTAGTTATTATTATTATATTTTATTATTATTATTATTATATATTAATTTAATATTGGGGTATACTTTCGCATATGTATATATATTATTTTTTTCTATTTTCTTTACTTACTTACTTGTTAATATTTTTATTTTGTTATTAAACTTCAACATTTACATTACTGTCTCTCCACGTTCCGTTCCATGAAAGTTTCCTTAATACATTCATATCTACTCTACCGTGTTTCATTTGTAATAATAATAATAATAATAATAATAATAATAATAATAATAATAATAATAATAATAATAATAATAATATGATAAAGAAGGAAATAAACCCTCTTCTGTTAATTAGGGTGGCTACATAATTTTGGGTTAATTTTATATTTAATTTTCTGAATCTTCCTTATAATTCTTCTCTCTTCCTCGTCATTATGGGACAATAATAATAATAATAATAATAATAATAATACTTTATTAAAAGTAATGGCTACTTCAGCAGCATTACACTTGTAGAGATTCTTCTCTATTTTTAATGAGGTAGAAGCCCTCCGTCAGGCATTTCAGCAGTGCAGCGTGCTGAATTACACGGTTGAATACAGCACCGACGATCGGCTCCCCTTCCTCGACGTCCTTGTGAGTAAGACGGAAGACGGCCTCCGTACTTCCGTCTACACAAAGAAAACCAACCTAGGACTTTGCCTCAATGGTGACAGCGAGTGCCCCGCCAGATTCAAAAGCACGACCGTCAGGGCCTTCGTCAGGAGAGCCCTCTCCCACTGCTCGACCTGGCAGGACACTCATCAGGAACTCGACCGCGCCTCCCAAGTACTCGTAAATAACGGGTATTCAAATAAATCAATAAGCAGAGAAGTCCGTACAGCCCTGGAGAAATGGTACGGTAGTGAGAGCCCGCAACCCCGCCCCCAGGATAATATCAAGCTGTATTATAAAGCCTTCATGAGTTCTCATTACCGTGAAGAAGAGGACTCAGTTAAGAAAATTATTTCTGAAAATGTATCCCCGACCGACGACACCAAAAATATCGACCTAATTATCTACTACCAGAATCGGAGGACGCGCGACCTTATTATGAAAAATAACCCCTCTCCACCGGTAGAAGACCCCCCTGAAGCAGACGCATGTGGTGTACCAATATACATGCCCAGTCCGCGGTTGCAGCGGCGCCTACGTTGGTATGACTACCATGCGCCTGTCGAAGAGACTCTCCTGCCACGCCCAAGAGGGGGCTATCAAGAATCACGCACGCACCAAACATCAAGGGGCCATCTCCCGGGATGTGATCATCCAAAACACGAAGATCATCGGGAAGGCCCCTGATGCCCGTCTTGGGTTACGCCTGCTGGAGGCGCTTTCTCATCCAGCAAGTGAAACCTATTCTAAATACGACGCAGGAAGAATTTCTCCTCCCTACGAGTATGAGAAGACCTGCCACCAACAATGACACCACCGAGCACGACAACTCCACGGAAGACAACGCCCCCGAACGAGATACTCCTGCAGCCAACCATAATCAAGTTAGCCGTGACGTCCCGCAGCGTAGCGAAACGCCCATCGACGTAACCGCGCCGCTAAGGAGGTCTAGGCGGTGCAGGATTCTTACAGCATCGCAAACCATCAACGCGTGAAAGTGGCTCGAGACCCGGTTCAAGCCACCAATGAAAACGAAGACCTACCGCCACCAGCCAATAGTAGATCAGCATGGGGCAGACCCCCTGCTGTCGACTCCAAATATAAACGAGGACGGACACCGCTTCAAGATCAGTCCACCCTCAGCTTCCCAGCCCGAGGATGTCTGGCAGCTCCAGACGAAAGCTCGCTTGCTTCAAGAAAGAGAAAGAGAGAGAGAGAGAGAGAGAGAGAGAGAGACATATATATATATCGTTAATGACTTTGATAACTATGGTATCATAGTTTATCTGTAAAATTCAAATATATACACCAATTTAGACTGTATTTGATCATGACCTCTATAGGCGCTCTACTAGCCTGTCTAAGTAGCACGGAAAAAGCCGCTATTCGGAAAATAGAGAAGAATCTCTACAAGTGTAATGCTGCTGAAGTAGCCATTACTTTTAATAAAGTATGCTTGAGAGAGGGTCTGCTTCCTAAGTACAATAATAATAATAATAATAACAATCTATAAAGATTCAGTAATAGCAAGAGTCACTAAAATGGTGACGAAATGTCCACCAATAATAATGATGATGATGATGATGATGATAATACTAATAATAATAATAATAATCCTTAAAAATCTGATGATAGCATGAGTCGCTGAAATGGTGAAGAAATCTCCGCCACTAATAATAATAATAATAATAATAATAATAATAAAATAATAATAGCACGAGTCACTAAAATGGAGACGAGATCTCCACCAGTAATAATAACAATAATCTGTAAAAATGTCATAATACCAAGAGTCACTAAAATGGTGAATGAATTTTCCACAAATAATAATAATAATAATAATAATAATGATAGCAAGAGTCACTAAAAGGGTGAGGAAATCTCCACAAATAATAATAATAATGAAAATTTTTTTCCTATCTAATAGGAAAATTATTATTATTATTATTATTATTATTATTATTATTATTATTATTATTATTATTATTATAGTACTTACACCAGGATCATTGATAGTAATCCTGCTCCTGTTGGCCCCATTTGCTTTCGCGAAATTCAAGCGATGGTCAAGCCAGGATTGTCTCAGGAAAACGTCGATGCTATAGTCCTGAAATAAGAAAAAAAAAATAATTACTGCCATTTCATTTCATTAACTTTAACGACACTTTATTTTAATCATTCTATTTATTCTATTTATTGGCAATGCGCTGTACTTCCAGTGTCTTTAATCGAGGGACCTAATTTTAGCTGTAATCCTGAAATATAAAAATTGCTGCTATTTCGTTTGGTTAACTTTAACAACACTTTATTTAAATTAGTTTCGTCATCCTATTCGATAAACAATACTTGCTGACTATTAACTGTATTATACTTCCAGTAACTATAATTGAGTGCCCTGTTCTTTTTTTTTTTCACACAAAAAAGGGGGAGTAATTTCATCGTCTTTATTACGTGAATATATGGTAAATTCACTTCAATATCTCTGTTGGCCTGAAATATTTTAACTTTACTCCTGTTATTAACTGTTCTAATATAATAGCCGTTAATTGCATATTATTTGTTATGAACTGCTACAGCTATAATCCTCAATAAATTCGCTAACTTTGCTGCCACTGATTACGATATATAATTATCGAAGCAGTTATATATTATTTACTGTTATTAGGTGAAGTAAGTTTGCGCTGACGGGGAATTTTTATAATTTATTACCCATTTGTTCAGATTTAGGCTTCCGAATGTGATACAAGGTAATCCTTCTAATGACAACAAGAGGTCACACAAGAATATGAATGAAATATGGTGTGAAATATCCGTAGGTTTGTGCATCTATTTGTCTTTACTTGGAATTTACAATGCTAGCTTGCACTTAATCAGCCCACAAAGTTCGCTTAACTGTGAGGTAAGAGTGAAAAAACTTACATTCATAGTTAAAGCAGGCTTCATACTCTTTTGCTATTCAGGCCTTCAGTTTTTTTTTTTTTTGTGAAGTTACCAAAGCAAAATTCTGATTTCTCTTTGTTGTCCATTGTCATATTTTACCTAATGGTGTTGAATAAACGAAACACACACACATACACACACACACACACACACACACACATATATATATATATATATATATATATATATATATATATATATATATTATCATATTTTACGTAATGGTGTTGAATAAACATATATATATATATATATATATATATATATATATATATATATATATATGTATATATATATATTTATATATATATATATATATATCATATACGTAATGTTGTTGATAAACTATATATATATATATATATGATATATATATATATATATATATATATATATATATATATATATATATATATATATATATATATATATATAGGCTTCATACTCATTTACTATGCAGTTCTTCAGCTTTTTAATACTTTTCTCAAGTTAACGAAGTAAAATTCTGATTTCTCTCTTTGTTGTCCATTATCATATTTTACTAAATGGTGTTGTATACGAAACAGAAACACACACACACACACACACACACACACACACACACACACACACACACACATTCACATACTATATATATATATATATATTATATTTATACACATATATATAAATAAATATATATATATTCTCTTCTTATCTTTACCTCTCTCTCTCCTGTCATTATACTCTCAACCAAGGTTTGCTTTTTGCAAATCAACCTTACGAACTTACTGCTTTCCTTGGACACTTCCCTCTTGTTCTGTGATTGCTCTCACAACATAATTAACATAATTGTGTTTTCTGTATCTCTCTGGAGACCTTTTGTCATTTGGCTGCTTGCCTGTGTTTAATTTTACATATTTAAAAGGGATATAGCTATAATTACCTTGAGTATGGAGGCATTAGCCATTGTTTGTGGAGGGAGGTGGGGAGGGGGGGGGGGGGGGGGGGGGGGGGGGGGGGGGGGGGGGGGGGGGGGGGGGGGGGGGGGGGGGGGGGGGGGGGGGGGGGGGGGGGGGGAGGGGGGGGGGGGGGGGGGGGGGGGGGGGGGGGGGGGGGGGGGGGGGGACATGGGTTTGGGGACATGGGTTCTTTTTATTTCTTAATATATACAAAAATTAAGTGATGTGATTTTTCTCTCTTTGTCATTTTATTTTACTCATGAATATTTTCCTATTTGTTCTTTACACCAGTTATTCACTAGTCTTATGAATGGTTGCTGTGTAATTTATTTGTAACTGTTCTATTGAATCTATTGACTTAGATATGATCTTTATTCCCTTCTGGTCTTTTTTTTATGTAAAAAATACTTTTTTTAAATTAATTTCGTTGATGTGTTATTCGCCAGTACGTTGTTTCATCAATGTTAATATGTTAGTTTCTACTTAATCCTTTATTAGTGGATATCTGAAGGGGAGAGAGAGAGAGAGAGAGAGAGAGAGAGAGAGAGAGTTAATCTTCCGTGAGACTCACAAAAACACTAGCATACTTTTCACAGTTCATTACTCGAGATATTATCATCTGCCTCGTTGTATCTCTCTTTGTTTATCTCGTATCAAGCTTTCTTTGTTAGCGATTATCTGAGCGTGGTATGGAAGTAATAGAGTTGTAGAAAAGTAGGAGAACCATTTACGAGTGTAATCTGCTTAGCAGAATTCACTTCAGCAACATTATTTAATTTCTGAAGAAAAAGCGTTGATTTTTAGCGTCAATCATGACCGCTTAGATTTAGTGAAAGTTAAGAAAAATATGTCAATTGGGATTTTTTTAAATATATTTTTTCATTTTCTTTTGAAAAATGTTCATTTATCCCATTCATTATCTTTTTCATTCTTGTCCACTATGAAGACTCGACAAGATGATTTAGGATAAATGTTTATAATAGATGTTTCATCAACCTGTATAATAACAGTTATATATACTTATATAGTATATATATATATATATATATATATATATATATATATATATACTATATATATATATATAAAGAAGATAGAAAGAGGCACAGCATCTATAGATTCTTTCCCAGAATACATGATACCAATGAGACTTTCAATCTAACACACTTAACTGGCCAAAGACTGAAAGAATTCTAATGACTGGAGAAAAGCTTTATATAGATCCGCCTCTCAAAAGATGGGAGACTATAGGTACCTGGGTAAACAGAAGTAGAGACAGTATTCTGAAGCTTGGCGATGAAATAGAAAAAAAATTACTGTTGGAGTATTTCTTTGTCTTTTCTTTTTCTTCTTTTATCAATTTTTTTTAAATAGGGAAAGTCTATATGTTTTAGTAATCACTGTTGAAGTATTTCTTTGTATCTATTTTTTCTTTAAAAAAAATTTTCAAATAAAAAACAGGGAAAGTCTATATGTTTATTAATTACTGTTGAAGCATTTATTTTGTATCTTTTTTTTCTTTTATAAGATTTTTAATAAAAAAAACAGGGAAAGTCTATATGTTTAGTAATTACTGTTGAAGTATTTTGTTATTTTTTTTTTTATAAAATTTTGAATAAAAACAGGGAAAGTCCTATATGTTTATTAATCACTGTTGAAGTATTTCTTTGTTTCTTTTTTTTTTAAATAAGAATTTGAGTTAAAAAAGGGAAAGACCAAAATTTTATTCATCACTGTTGAAGTATTTCTTTATTTTTTTATATAAAATTTTGATTATTTATTAACAATTTTATTATTTCCAAATAAGGGAAACAACAGCTGTAACTTCATTAGCGAGTCGGGTCCAGAAATGTTTTTAAGTGCATCTGCTTGAAGCTGCCAGATTTCAGTGGGCGTAAATAGCCACCGGAGGGTTGGTGACGTGGGCGGGGCCGTGGGAGGGTTGGGGAAGGGGGGAGGGGTTGGATTCCCAAGGGATACGTGAGGTTTTCGGCGGGTGAGGTTTGACAGCTGACAGGTATAATACTCATGGCTTTCACCACGTTGCTTCTTATTCGGTAAATCAGGATTTGATGAAGTCAAAACGCTTTATTTTTTTTTATATTTCTTTTGTCTGGTTAACTCATCCTAAGGGATTTATTTTGTTAAGACATTACTACGATTCTATTATATAGCAACTTACTGTAATATCTAACTCAGATTTATTGTTAAATGTATGATGTTGTCGATGAAATATGTAATGTTATCTGTAACATTATACAAAAATTTCATTGTCTCTTCCCTGAATTTCCTGTTGGTTACAAATTCATCTCCGTATTTTTTACTTTTTATTTTTTTTATGATTTTTTCAGACAAATTGAGAAACGTAGCGAAGTAGTAATTTATCTATACTTTCAAAAGGTATTTTTATATATTTCTTTATTTTCAGAAGCTTCTTATATCCACATTTCTTTAGTTTTGAAAGCTTTTTACGTGCCACATTTTCTTTGCTCTCAAAAGGTTTTGCATGTCAATATTTATTTATTTTAAAAAGGAATTGTATATATAATATATATATATATATGTATGTATGTATGTATGTATGTATGTATGTATGTATGTATGTGTATGTATGTATGTATGTATAGATTAATCGATGTGGAATTTAGCGTAATATTGAACAGAAAAAAAAAGATGAAAGAATGCCGTACGAAGTTACTTGCTAGGATGTAACACAGAGCACATTCTCTCTCTCTCTCTCTCTCTCTCTCTCTCTCTCTCTCTCTCTCTCTCTCTCTCTCTCTCTCTCAGATCCATGGAATCGTAAAAGCAAAGGCTACTGGGCCATAACTCCTGACCTTTGCATCTTTCAGGGAGGTCGCCTGTTGTTATCTCGCCGAGAGAGAGAGATGTCGTAAAAGTATTATTATTGCGAAGCTCCGTACGAAGGAGCTCCTTATGGAGAAGCTCCTTACGGAGAAGCTCCTTATGGAGAAGTTCTTACGGAGAAGCTCCTTACGGAACAGCTACATACGGAGAAGTTCCTTACGGAAGAGTTCCTTATGGAGATGTTCCTGACGGAAGAGAAGCTCCTTTTGGAAAAGAAGTTCCTAACGGAAGAGCTACTTATGGAGAAGCTCCTTTTGGAGAAGTTCCTTACGGAGAAGTTCCTTATGGAGAACCTCCTTTCGGAGGAGCTCCTTACGGAGAGAGAGAGAGAGAGAGAGAGAGAGAGAGAGAGAGAGAGAGAGAGAGTTATGTGACAGGGGCACTAACAGAGAAACACGTAGTCATACATGGCACTATTGATTTAAACCTTTACTTTCTCCTCGTCGTAAAATGCAACTCGAAATGGTAAGAGAGAGAGAGAGAGAGAGAGAGAGAGATTTACCTCGTCGAGGCCCTCGACATTATTCCATTACCCATACCCTTTCCAAAACTCATCTCCAGCGGGAGATTATTGGAATATTGAATACACTTTTTGTTCACGTAAGCCGCTCTGTCAAATGATCGCCCGCCTCCCCCCCCCAACCCCCCCCCCCCCCCCCATCCTCTCCCCTCCCTGAAAGCCTCGTCCAACAGCCCCCCCCACCCCCACCCCCGCCTCCCCGCCACCCGGCCGTCTCCCACCCCAACCAAATACATAGTAAAGTGTTGCTTTCGAATTTCCGATTTATTTCGTATTTACGGCCGCAGGTATGAATTTAAAATGCTGTGGTATGACAGAGGTATATTTTCACCATAACTGAACGATGAATTGTCGTAATGATCAGCCAGAGTATATTCTTTGTCTGAAAACTTTTACTTTGATCTGGAAAACAAAAACAATAACATATGGCAATTGCTTTGAGGTACAGTTCATTAATAAGATAAAACAGCCCACTCATTTTTTCTACATCATTTCCATATTTCAAGTGAAAACAACTTCGATTATTTTTTTATTTAAGTGTTTTTTTTTTTTTTTTTTTTTTTTTTTTTTTTTTTTTTTTTTTTTTTTTTTTTTTTTTTAATATCTATGCCTTCTCTGTCATTATGGGTCAAACGATAACATTAAATCAATACTGTTTACTTGAGAAATGGAAAAATTTTACCGAGAGTGCTTGCAACATTGCATGCACCTTGGAGCAATTCAATTTTTGGATTAAATTAAAGACAGGTTGTTGTTGTTTTTCATTAAGCTGGCCATATGCCAACACTGGCTCTTGCTCATAGAGCAGCCCGTAGAGAAAAAGACAAACACCTGTCGGTATATGCTAAAGTATGTAAATCGTCTGCAAGATACAAGAGCTAGGAATACAAGATGATTTCTTAAAATTTGTAAGGTACAAGTAAAACTCTACTTATAAAGTTTTTTTTTTTCTATTCCTAAGAAAAAGATATTTCTCCACATTTATAAGACACAAGTAAGACGCAAATTATAAAGATACATATTTTTTTTTATAAGGCAGAATTATTTCTCCACATGTATAAAATACAAGTAAGACGCAATTTATAAAGATATATTTTCATTATTTTATAAGACAAAATTATTTCTCCACATTTTTAAGATACCATTAAAACGGTGCTTAATTTTTTTTTTTTTTATTTCTAAGACAAACTTATTTCTCCACATTTATAAAATACAAGTAAGACGCAGCTTGTAAAGGTATAAATTTTCTTTTTATTTTATAAGACAAAATGATTTCTCCACATTTATAAGATACAAGTAAGATGCAACTTATAAAGATACATATTTTTTTTTATAAGACAAAATGATTTCTCCACATTTATAAGATACAAGTAAGACGCAACTTATAAATATATATTTTCATTCTTTTATAAGACAAAATGATTTCCCCACATTTATAAGATACAAGTAAAACGCAACTTATAAAGATACATATTTTTTTTATAAGACAAAATTATTTTTCCACATTTATATGATACAAGTAAGAGGCAACTTATAAATATATATTTTTATTCTTTTATAAGACAAAAATATTTCTCCACATTTATAAGATACAAGTACGGCCCAACTTATATAGATACATACTTTTGTTATAAGGCAAAATTATTTCTCCACATTTATACGATACAAGTAAGACGCAACTTATAAAGATACACATTTTTTATTTTTATTTTATAAGACAAAATTATTTCTCCACATTTATAAGATACAAGTAAGATGCAACTTGTAAAGAGATATATCTTTTCTTTTATTTCATAAGACAAAATTATTTCTCCACATTTATAAGATAAAAGTAAGACGCAACTTGTAAAGATACATATTATCTTTTTATTTTATAAGACAAAAGGATTTCTCCACATTTATAAGATACAAGTAAGACGCAACTTGTAAAGATAAATATTTTCTAAATTTTATTTTATAAGACAAAATTATTTCTCCACATTTATACGATACAAGTAAGACGCAACTTATAAAGATACAAATTTTTTTATTTTTTTTATGACAAAATTATTTCTCCACATTTATAAGTTACAAGTAAGACGCAACTTGTAAAGAGATATATCTTTTCTTTTATTTCATAGACAAATTTATTTCTCCACATTTATAAGATAAAAGTAAGACACAACTTGTAAAGATACATATTTTCTTTTTATTGTATAAGACAAAATGATTTCTCCACATTTATAAGACACAAGTAAAACGCAACTTATAAAGATACATATTTTTTTTTTATAAGACAAAGTTATTTTTCCACATTTATAAGACAAAATGATTTCTCCACATTTATAAGATACAGTAAGACGCAACTTATAAAAATACATATATTTTTTTTATTTCTAAGACAAAATTATTTCTCCACATTTATACGATACAAGTAAGACGCAACTTGTAAAAATACATATTTTTTATTTTCATTTTATAAGACAAAATTATTTCCCCACATGTATAAGATACAAGTAAGACGCAACTTATAAATATATATTTTTTATTCTTTTATAAGACAAAATTATTTCTCCACATTTATAAAATACAAGTATGACGCAACATGTAAAGATAAATATTTTCTAAATTTTATTTTATAAGACAAAATTATTTCTTCACATTTATACGATACAAGTAAGACGCAACTTATAAAGATACAAATTTTTTATTTTTTTTATGACAAAATTATTTCTCCACATTTATAAGATACAAGTAAGACGCAACTTGTAAAGAGATATATCTTTTCTTTTATTTCATAAGACAAAATTATTTCTCCACATTTATAAGATAAAAGTAAGACGCAACTTGTAAAGATACATATTTTCTTTTTATTTTATAAGACAAAATGATTTCTCCACATTTATAAGACACAAGTAAAACGCAACTTATAAAGATACATATTTTTTTTTATAAGACAAAATTATTTTTCCACATTTATAAGACAAAATGATTTCTCCACATTTATAAGACACAAGTAAAACGCAACTTATAAAGATACATATTTTTTTTATAAGAAAAAATTATTTTTCCACATTTATAAGACAAAATGATTTCTCTACATTTATAAGATACAAGTAAAACGCAACTTATATAGATACATATTTTTTTATGAGGCAAAATTATTTCTCCACATTTATACGATACAAGTAAGACGCAACTTATAAAGGTACATATTTTTTTTTTTTCATTTCTAAGACTAAATTATTTCTCCACATTTATAAGATACAAGTAAGACGCAACTTTTAAAAATATATTTTTATTTTTATTATATAAGACATAATTATTTCTCCATATGTATAAGATACAAGTAAGACGCGTGTTATAAAGATACATATTTTTATTCTATTTTATAAGGCAAAATTATTTCTCCACAAAACGCAAGAAGTCTTCAGAATAACCTTTATCAAAATTTTGCCAGATACTTCTCCTTTCTCTCATGATTAAGAGTCACTGATGTCTTTTGGCGTCTTGTGTATTTTGACAGCCCTCGACAAAACGAGTGAGAATCTCTCTCGTTTATTCAGGATGAGAATTTCCTCTTTATGTTTGAGTCCAACTCACCGTGAGAACCCGGATGTTATTTTGCCCAATCTTACCCAAACAAAGGAGGTCAATTGGGTTTTCCCATTTTTTATTTTTTATTTTTATTTTTATTTTAGGCAAATGTGCAGACAAATTTTTTTTTACGGACTTCAGGTGAGGATTAGTAAGTTTTTCGCATAATATGCTAACTGAGATTTTTCTTTTATTCAGGCCAGCTTATATCTATCTCCTGTATTTTTAGTTTGTGCAAAAGTAATTCCATACCTCTAGGAGTTGAAAACATTCAGTAAGGTAAAGGCGAATAAAAATGGATGAAAATCATCAGAAATCTACATAAGTGCCACGCCTAGCATCTAGATTCTCGTTAATATTTATTTAAAGAGTCTTTCTATGAATACTAAAAACAAAAAAGAAAAAAAAAAGAAAACTCAATTTATAATTTACTACAGATTTTTCATTAATTTGGATATAAAATAGATACAAAAGAAAATACGATTCAGTAGTCAATGCAAACTTCTCATAGAAACTGAAAATTGCTGAAGAAATAATTGAAAATTGTATAATTCAAAATGATAACTTACCATATTAGCTGCATTCAACGAGCCAAAGGAATTAAGAAACATCTGCACGTACACCTCGGTGGCATCTGCAAAGCAAAAAAAATATATATATACATATATATTTAAATGAAAATTAATATATGATACGGATGGACAATTAAGCATCAGAAGTATTAAGATAAAGTATTCAAGAAGTGAATAATTAAGGAGGAATTTCCTCCTAATTAATGTGCCAAGCAAAAATAAATGAATAAATAAATAGATAAATAAATAATAATAAAATAATATACTAGGTAGATTGGGGCTCTGTTTGTGAATATTTTCAAAACTTCAAAAGTATGGCATTAATTTATCGGATGTGGGAACTGGCTGAGCACTGATTAATCATGAAGTATTTGGATATATTCTCTCTCTCTCTCTCTCTCTCTCTCTCTCTCTCTCTCTCTCTCTCTCTCTCTATAATATACTGATTAATCATGAATTATTACGTCCACATTCTCTCTCTCTCTCTTTCTCTCTCTCTCTCTCTATCTCTCTCTCTCTCTCTCTCTAATGTACTGACTAATCATGAAGTATTTCGTCCACATTCTCTCTCTCTTTCTCTAAATTATACTGATTAACCATGAAGTATTTCTTTCTCTCTCACTCTCTCAGTAATGTACTGACTAATCATGAAGTATTTCGTCCACATTCTCTCTCTCTCTCTCTCTCTCTCTCTCTCTCTCTCTCTCTCTCTCTCTCTCTCAAATAATTTACAGGGCCGTAGACCTCAAAATTCTTAAGCTCATCTCGTCAGCATTCTGCTTGATCTTTCTTTACCCTTCAGCACACTTGTATGTAAACAAAGATTTGTGCTGATATATTTCCATTCTTGCGCATGCGCCTTCATGCATAAACCATTACGTACCTAAAGAATGCGGCGCAAAGATGTATACTGCCATGAGATTTTGCTTGATGTTGTTTACAGTGGGTGCGTACTTTTAAAAGCATGTCGGGTTGAATTAGCGTTAATTTGAACACTTAACGCAATTCTAGCACACCTAGGCACCTAAAGTTTCCTCATTAAGATGTACCAATGTGAAATCTTTAATAATTCTTCTGACGATGGTGGAGAACGGTCTAATAACGCTCTCATACTAATGTAACTAAATTAACCCATATATACATATATATATATATGTTACAAGGAATATGTGAAATCAGAGATGACACGAAATCCCTAGGGAATATGTGAGATGACCAATTCGCTTAGGAACATTTGAACCCCGAGGGCTAGTACTAAACACTGTGAAACAACGATTCATCTACTATACTGTTTCGCCGTGTTTATTAGTACTAGTCCCCTGGGGAGTCGTATGTATTTCGCTGTGTTTAGTACTAGTCGGTAGGGGATCAAAAATTCCTAAGCGCATTTGATCCCCCAGGGGCTATAGTAGATTCACATCACCCGTGCTCTTGATGTCTAGGCCAGTCCCTTACGACGCTCCTGATTGGCTGTTGATAAGCCAATCACAGGGCTGGAAGTTTGAAAACTCTCCTCAGTCTCTCTCGAGAGTTCACATAGGCAGGATGTATGTTCCACCTCCCCTGAAAGACGTATCCCTCAGGAGAGGGGGAACATTGATCCTACCCATGTGAACTCTCGAGAGAGACTAAGAGTTTCCAGCGGCCAGCCCTGTGATTGGCTTATCAACAGCCAACCAAGAACGTCGGAAGGGACTGGCCTAGACATCAAATGAACAGTTGATGTGAATCTACTATAGTACCAAACACGGCGAAACGGTGTAGGTGAATCGCTGTTTCACCGTGTTTAGTCCTAACCCTCCAAGTTCAAATATTAATAAAGCGAATTTGTTACTTCACATACGCCCTAGGAATTTCGTGAAATCCCTGGATTTCACATAGTCCCTGCAATATATACACGTGCGTGAACATATGTGTCCGTTCATGTATGTAATCTTCTTTGCCCAAACTGCAACAAAGGTTAACTTTATTATTTGCTTATTTTGCTGATTCGACAGTGAACGCATTTCTCCTATGTTATTTTTATGCACAGCTTTCTATGCAATATATTGCGTGGGATAAGGAATTTTAAGTTTTAGACGATTCATTAATATTGCACAATGTCAGCACTAACAGCGCAGTTACGGGAAGGTAATTCATTAAGGGAAAATGACAAGCAATAAACAGAAAATTAATTTGTTGGAGTTTTTCTTTGTTTAGACGCTGGCAGAACTAAAAGCTATTCGTATCCCTTTATCCTGCCAAATTTTTTTCCTCTACTTCGGTGTAATTTATTCTTACAACTCTCCCTCCTAGTCCACTAGTTTAAAATTTATCCTTTTTTTTATCCTAGGTTCCATTAGTCTAAGAGGCTCAAACTTGTGTAGCCAACATTCCTCATTCATCTGAGTTAGTGACATTTCATTCATCTTTGCAGTAATCTTTCTCAAATGTCTGCCATGTGGCTGCCAAGAGCATTAAGCGTAAAAAAAAGTAAAAATGAAAAATAGAAACTAAAAAATCAAAAAAATCTGGGTGGTCAGAAAAATAGCAGGTGGGTATGACCCCGTCTTAACTTTCTAGCTACTAGTAGGACTAGTTTTGCTTCTCTATATCTTGTGTACCCTCTCACAAAAGCAACCATATATATATATATATATATATATATATATATATATATATATATATATATATATATTAATATATATATGTATATATAATATATATTCTCAGGGGCATTTCGGTTCAGTAAATCTTTTTTAGGATGAACTTGCTAGACCATGCACTTTTTTTTTTAACGGTGGTTACACCCACCACAGTTGCGTAATTACCTGGTACATAAATCACTGAATAGTCCTTTGGAGGCAAAATGGGGTCTTATAAAAAAAATGCCTATTTGCACGTCTTCGACCGCGATCAAACCTGGGACCCCTCGCTTGATAAGCGAGAATGCTACCAATCATGCACTGGGCGCATATATTTAAAAAGGAAAATGGGCTGACCTTATCTTCACTGAAGTGCAACTTGTAGGTGATTGGTAGTTGCAAAGGAGATTGTATACTGTACATTTGCAGGCTGTATCACTGCGTATATTGATTTAATATCCGTCAGTAAAGTCTGCATTTCAGTGAAAGTCTTAAGTTAAGACTATACTCTGTTTTTTTTCATCTGTCCATCCGCCTGTGGTGTTTCCGTATGGTAACACTGCGTCCCGGGCTCTAGATAGTTACATTTAGCTTACATTCAACGGTTATAATAATATCCTATTTCGAATATTAACTGTGTAATTCGCAATCAGTAAATTATTAAAAAACTTTTCAGTTGCAAATGTACACCCAGATATCCTTTTATTTACCTAAAACTTACAAATAGCGTAACTATCTAAAGCCCGGGACGCAGTGTTACCATACAAAAACACCACAGGCGGATGGACAGATGAAAAAAAAAAAACAGAGTATAGATGGTTTTATTGAGTGATCTGTGTATGGAGTATAAGGTTGAACAGCTGCATGGTTAGAATAACTGTACATTTCTACCTGCGTTATTTTTCCCTCCATCAGTGCAAACCTATCCATGAGTACGAATGAAGCATTCGTATTTTGTCATAGATGATAGTCTAGATAGCAAGGTTGTGACACGTGCTTGAGTTACGTTTGGCACGATAATGTAAGACAGACCTGTCATTCTCCACATTGAGGAGAGGTTGTTCTGTTTTTGATGGCCTGCCTTTAGACTTAAGTCTTGACATTATATTAGCCTTTGTCTGGGGATTTAGTACCTGTTTTTTTTTAACCTCTATTTTGCTTTGATCATTATGACTGACATCGACCCGTAAACTGGATAATGAACTTTCCAAATATAGATATTCTAATTTTGATGTGGGTATTCCTTCTTGCACCATAAGTCAGTCTCAACTTTATCAGAGTTCAGTTCGTTTATTTCGAAACGGAAACGGTCGTTATCATTAATGAAAAGTCCACATTCGAGTGATAAAACGTCAATAATCCCTGGTAGATTTTGAATTAGTAAATAATAAAAACATCAAGCACTGCAACTGCAAAATCAGGTATAAATGCGTCTAGATGTACTGTCCAGAATATGTTCAGAGTAATTAGTCATTTTCTGTATTAGTGAATGTTTATATTTTCAGAGTAAAGACTTTGGTATTTGCTATGAATGTGGTTATGTTCTCCATCGAAAATAACACTTTGCACTGAACACGCCTCAATTAAGGAAAAAGTAGGCCTATCTCAGTTATTAAACATTATTATTAATACTTTTGTTTGATGGAATTTTATAGCAAGTCAGGCTAGATTTATTTAATGCCAGTGTGGAGCATTTCATGGTAAAGAAAAGGCTACATTAAAATAAATAAGAAATAAATAATGCATGAATACGACCTAAACAACAGCATATACAAAGTATTTAAGTATTTGGCTTTATATATAACTTATAGGCCTACAACTGTAGTACAATAGTGTAATAAGGAATGCCTTTTTTTATAATATAACTGGGATGACTGAGCACATTTTATATAATGGCTGCACAACACATTTATTGTAACTCCCCGGGAAGTTCATAGCAACCCTCAACGCCACCTGGCGTCCCTGATATCTGAGACAGAATGACGAAGAAGAGGAAGAAATGGGAGGAATTGTAGGGTCGTTGCTCCTTATCTAGAGGGCCATAGAGGATAATATTAAACATCCCGGCATCCTGACCGCAAGTGCCAAGCACGTGAAGCGAGTGATTGATGATCTGAGATAAAAGGGAGTGACGTTGCGGAACGGTTACCTGGCCGGGGGGGAGGCGTTTGGCGGGAAGCGCCACTCTTGCTCCTAGACTCATAAGATCCTGTTGTAAATAGAACTAATCTGGTTTGCAGATTTGTCTATCTCGTTATCTCCCTATGCTCTTGGAATAAATATGTAAATGTATTTATGAAAATTTACCTCATAAATTTGTTATTTTTGACACGTTCGTCTTCTTGGCTGGAATACGGGTGTGTGAAAAAGGTACATTATTCTTCCTCCGCGTGCATTCTGTGCTAAAACACTTTTCATACTGAAGAAATCTCGTTACTTTTTTGTCTCTTATGAAGTGAAAACGTTTCTTAAACAAAGAAGTATTGTTGAGTAATAAACCTAACAATGATTTTGAGCAACTGTACCAATTACAAAATTTGAAGATGCTTCAGTGCACCTTAGTAGTACGTTATTTTCAAAGGTCTCAACCGCGCATTTAAACAAATCATGCTCTCTGTTGAAAGTTCATATCTACTCATCGATATTAACTCTCCTTCCAGGTTTTGGTTTTATACCCTTAATTAACTTATTATTGTATTAAATATTTCAAATGTTTCATTTTCCTTTTACTACGTGTATGCGCATGGCGTGAGGATTAATTTACAGAAAGCTAAAAGTTTCGGAAACCGTTAGCAGAATGGTCGTTATACTCAATTAAAGAAATGTGGAATTATTTCTGTAATGTCAAATAATTTCTTACGAAAACCCGTTGCTGAATAACCACTGGTTCCATGCAACGTAAAAACACCATTCAAACAAACAAAAATTTCTTACGAAAGTCATAAAACCGGTTTGAAAAGGTGTTTGAACCAAATCACACTCCAAATATATATATGAAATCTATTCACATATTAATATCCTGATGAAGCCGGACGCCTCATTAAGCTAGACCGAAACCAGTAAAATATGACAAATTTATGTGCTCCCAAATGAAATCTCGATGGGTGTGTTCAAGCGGCTGACAGTTACTAATCTCTCTCTCTCTCTGTCTACACACACACACACACACACACACACACACACACATACACACACACACATATATATATATATATATATATATATTATATATATATATATATATATATATATATATCTACACACACACACACACATATATATATATATATATATATATATATATATATATATACATATGTATAAATATAATATATTATAATATATATATATATTATAAATTATAATAATATATATATAAGATATATATATATATTATATTTATAAATATAATATATATATATTATAAATATATATACATATATCGAACTACAAATGTCCTTTAATATCTAATTCGCTCTACCTCGGAATTAATATATTTTTCATATATGTTTAACCGAGGGGGAATTTATTAAGCGACAATAGAATTGGCGATCGACAGGCGCGAACCATCGACATCTCAATTCCAGAACTGGCAGTGAAGCCCCGGTGGCGGGGTGGTCTGGAGCTTCACTGCCAGTCCTGGAATTGAGAGGTCGATGGTTCGCGCCTGTCGATCGCCAATTCTATTATCGCTTAATAAATTCCCCCTCGGTTTAACATATAAGAAAATATATTAATTCCAGGTAGAGCGAATTAGATATTAAAGGACATTTGTAGTTCGATATATGTATATGAATCACGGTAATGTGATAGACTTATCTATATATATATATAATATAGATATATGAATATATATATAATATATATATATATATTACATTTTTTCTCAGTATATCTCTGCTCTTGGAGGCTTGTTTTATCTGCAAGAACACTTATAAGTTTTACAATATGTACACCGGATCTTAAGGAAACTTAACCGTGCTAGAATAGTTTTTTCATTTCATAACCAACTTTGATTCGATGTTTTTCATCCGCAAGTGTATTAAAAAGTTGTTAGCAAATCTAGAAGGTAAGAGTTCATAGCATGTTGGACGTAGTAGCTACATAAACCTTGGGAATGCGACTAGCATTTTTTTAGGTGCTTAACTTGTCTTCCAGTGAGAGGTTGGTTCTACATATTTTAGTCTAAGTGAACATATCTAAATGCAAGAGATTTGATTTTTTTTTTCATCATTTTAGGTTATGTACGTAGTAAGTACTTTCCTAATGCTTCTAACTCAAGTTTAACCCCTGGTGTAGATTCAAATTATAGGCCTTTCGTTGCTAACTCCTCAGGACCTGCCTTGGTATGCGACACTTGCTGTATTTTTCTTAGCCTTTATATCATGTAAGATTTCTTTAAATAATGGTATGAATGATCTATTAAATACATAAACAAGCATTTGAACTACGCACATTTAACCGTACAGATCTTACATTGGTTAAATACAATATAATACACGTTTATCATGAGGCTATTAATCAGTGAGGTAGATCTAGCTCCCCTGCTGAGCTCATAGGCAGCTTTTTAGTACAATTGCGCGTGCGCACACTGGTGACGTCAAGTTCTTCCAACCCTGCGAATCCACCTTGATGGTTGATGCCATTAGTTTGTTTAATGGTACTTTTTAGTGAGTTTCTGAGAGTTAACGTCGTTCATTCCTCTGCTCTTGCGTGTTGTAGTGCTTTCAGTTTATTTGGATTGTTGACTGTGCTCTTCAAAATTCAGAGGTAAGCCCAAACGTGTTCTGATGTTCTCATTGTTTGTTACTGGACTGGTGACTGTGGTCGTCAAAGCCCGGTTTCAATATGATGGAAATCATGCATGAAGCTCAACTCTCTGGTTCTGCCGTAGGTTTGTAACATTGCAAAGGTGATAATCATTATGCCAGTTGAAAATGGATCCAAAGAATGGACGTTTTCTATATAAAATGAATCAACACTAACTATAGAGGTACACGAGGACAAGGAAGACTGTCATCCTTAACTCAGATGTCGGTTAAAATAAAAAAAATCTGCTTGAGAACAGGACACCCATTTTATGATGAAGTGACAGATAAACTTATTGAAAAAGATAGGGTAGTAGAACTCATTTATATGTAAAATCCTGAAGGGGGAAAACATAAGCAGACGAAATCACATAGCACAAGGAAGGTAATTAATATAGCTTTCATGTATCGGTGATGCTAGTATAGGCTAATGCAAGGCTAATTTACATAATAGTATCGGGTTAGGGCTAAATACAGTTAAACCTTTTATCGATATATTTAACCTTTCCAAATTATACTTCTTGCCTAGTCGCGTCCTCTTACACACATGTATGAGAGACAAGCACGTCCCCCTGAAAGGTTAATATAGTGCGCCAATATCACATATCCGCACCCATTGTAGGCCTAGTAGGCTAATGCAAGTGTGCATAAGTGTTTTCACAACAATTATTATTCATAAATAATGTATTTTAGGCAAAGATTCATCGCTATTAACCAGGTAAGCTTCTTGGGAAAATAGATACACTAACAAAGCTACGTACTGTGGCAGCGGTAAGAGATGGCAAGGTTATTACCCTGCGCGATTTTTCATACGGTATTTGGCAAGCAATCCCGCCATTGACTGCGTTGCCAAGTAGATGCGAAGCTAATATTCATTGCTTTTTTTCCAATTTCATTTAATAGGAGCATCATGGTTTAACGAGGCAACAAAACTGATAGATTTTTGGCTAATTTGTTAGCGAAAGGAGAATGCAAGTAGCAACAGTATCGTGTATCACAAAGAGAGAAATTATGGCAGCCTTTATTTTTGGTAGGGTACAAACTTCCCTACGTGACAAAGAGTGTCTCGACCTAAATACAGTTTCAGATGCTGAGAATCTCCTTTTCCTTATCGTTCCTACGTACATTAATACATATTTAACGCTAAGTGTTACTGGTACGTATGATCTATAAATTCGTACACTACTTATGTGTACTAGGCCTAATATGCAGTTAATTCCGCTGAATTGTCATAATCACTGAATTAGAAAGGAATCATAAATCAGATTTGCTATTCATAAACAATAATATTTCCTTTCTGTATGTCCTATCAGGCTGCTAGAGCATGGAAAATAAAACGTCGTTAATCCACGTATCTCTCAGATAAAATCAGTACCTGTCACCCTGTCTAGGTGGTGGAATGCCAAGTGATAATGCAGTGCGCCGGTATAGTTTCTCTCTCTCTCTCTCTCTCTCTCTCTCTCTCTCTCTCTCTCTCTCTCATTGTTTACCTTCACGTACATTGTTAGCCCTCGGAAATTGTTTGTAAAGTAATAATGAACCTTAAGAATTGAACGTATTCTTTACCAAAGTATAACCGCTAACCACCCCCCACCCCCCCGCCCTCTCTCTCTCTCTCTCTCTCTCTCTTCTCTCTCTCTCTCTCTCTCCTTTTTTACCGTTACGTACATTGTAAGCCCTTACAAATTATTTGAAAAGTAATACTGAACCTTAACAACTGAACGTATTCTTTTAAAAAAGCATAACCTAATAATGTAAACCCAACGACTCGCTTACTGCTGGGAAACCGCTAACTACCGGTGACAAAAAATTAATTAAAAATCACAGTTCTCTTTACACCGTGAAGGTATATCTTGCTTTGATAAAAGAGATGAACGTTCACATATGCTCCTTCTTATATAACAGCATGTCATTATAAAAAGAGGTTGTTTTATCAAAAGAATATTTATGGGTAAATGTGAATTTATATCTCATAACCATAAATCATGATAATTGAAGATGATATGATGATGATGATGATAATGATTATTATTATTATTATTTATTAATTATTATTTGAAAACAATAGTAATAATATTTTATTAGAATAATAAATATAATAATAATAATATAATGATAATAATAATAATATAATAATAATTAATAATATAATAATAATATATAATAATAATTATTATTATTATTCAATTGTTATTAATTTATTATTATTATTATTATCATTATTTATTATTATTATTTTATTATTATTACTTCAATGCCAAAATGAAACAGGTGATGAAATGTATCAAATAAAATAATAATTACAGAAAATTACATGCACCATCAAAGCAAGGACAAAAAATGAATTCAGAAATGAACGCAGCTGTTTCTAAACCATGCATTGACAGGAGAACGCGACCTGTAATTATAGTTTGATTGTCTTACCCCCCAAAGTTTTTTCGTCTGTGGTGTATTACAGGTAGTTAGTGGTTTCGAGCTGGCGAGAAAAAAAAAGAAGAAAAAAAAAAGGTTCATGACTGTCTTTTGTCTCGACACCGTTTTTATGCAGTAGTGCAGTATGCACGCATGCATGAGTACTCTCTCTCTCTCTCTCTTTCACGCGCGCACCACACACACACACACACACATATATATATATATATATAATATATAGATATTATATATATATGTTATATATATTATATATATATATATATATATATATATATCGTTAAATTGTATAGATAATGTCAAATTACTCATTTTTGTCCAAGAAATACACACATGCACGGTCTTGTTTTCGAAGCTTTTAATAGAAATCCCAGTTTGAGATATATTGCATATAATACAAGCTGTTTCTGAAGCTTTGTTGTATTCAGGCGACACGTTTAATACAGCTTCATATTTTGCTACTATTAAAGTTTTCTTACACTTCAAAAATCAAATTTACATATGATCCAGTACTTATGTACTTCCGTTTTTGTCGAATAGTTAAAAGTTGTATTTTAGTCAATAAATATCAGAATGCCTTGTTCATTGTCTTGAAAATCCGTTATGTATTTTCAAGTAATGACCGCTTGTTTTCATAACTTTCCCCGTGAACAATAAAATATATATTCATTGAGCAAAGGCCACAGGAAGATAGAAGAAAGTAGTACCAAGTCTCTTTCTTCTTTCCCACCGTTATCCCTAAATTAAGGGGTCGGTTGCCTGATGCGCCTTCTCCACTGCATGCATCAGCCATGGTTTATCGTTTGGCAAAGGGGTTTTTACGACCTGCATGCCCTTGCTGTCTTCAACCACAGTTATTGGTGGTGGGCTTCGCCTCTGACTAAAACGGCCGCCTGCACGGCAACAGTTTCCTCAGATATAGTTAGTTGGCCTAGCCTTTCACTAAAAAGTAAGACTGCAAGGCACCAGTTTCCACAAATATAGTCAGTGGACCTAGCCTTTGAATAGAACGTCCACCAGCATGGCAGCAGTTTCCACAGATATAGTCAGTGGACCTAGCCTTTGAATAGAACGTCCACCAGCATGGCAGCAGTTTCCACAGATATAGTCAGTGGACCTAGCTCTTTACTAAAGGCTAAGACTGCAAGGCACCAGTTTCCACAGATATAGTCATTGGACCTAGCCTTTGACTAAAACGTCCACCTGCATGGCAGCAGTTTCCACAGATATAGTCAGTGGACCTAGCCTTTGACTAAAACGTCCACCTGCATGGCAGCAGTTTCCACAGATATAGTCAGTGGACCTAGCCTTTGACTAAAACGTCCACCTGCATGGCAGCAGTTTCCACAGATATTGGCAGTGGGCCTAGCCTTTTACTAAAGGCTAAGACTGCAAGGTAGCAGTTTCCACAGATATAGTCATTGGACCTAGCCTTTGACTAAAACGTCCACTTGCATGGCAGCAGTTTCCACAGTTATTGGCAGTGGGCCTAGCCCTTTACTAAAAAGTCAGACTGCAAGGCAGCAGCTGTCCTTTTAGTCGCTTTTTACGACACGCAGGACCTACGGTGGTAGTATTCTTACACCCCTACCACAGTGTCCAGAGCAGTACTAAGTGCTTGTGTGTTATTTCGAAACATTTTCAAGGTACAATTATTGAACCTTGAAAATATGTTGAAATTACAAGAAAGACCTTGGTACTAATTTCATTTAATTTTCCTGTGGCCTTAGCTGAATTCATTGCCACATGCTATTAAGTGACATAAGCACAAATCTGTGTTGAACGTAAGGAAAAAAAAAAAAACGATTTAATTGCACGACACAAAATCATGATGTGACGGAAATTCTCAGCATAGTTTTTCATTGACTCAAATATAATAAGGAAATGGTAAACTCTTGCCAGAAGTCGGCTGAGTGAAGCGCATGATGTATTTATTGCCTTTCCGCTGCGTTGAAATATATAGCTGTAGCGAAGTATATTATATATTTATTTATTCGAAAGGGTAAAATAATTGAAATGGCGTGCAAAGGGTTGCGTACAGTTTGGCTTAACTGGAGTTCATATATGTCCACCTTTACTGCTGAAACTGGGCATTTAACTTCGGTAAAGGAAATGTGCTCTGTCACATAAATTGTTCTTTATTTATGTAGATGGTGGCTGTAGCATTCTCGCATTATCGCATAATGACCAACTAACAGCGATCCTTTATACTCTTTCTGTATCTCAGATCAACAACTTCACCATTTTATGCTTTTTAACATAAAAAGAAACAAAAAATTTCCCTGTAGGGTGTTCTTTGATGAAAGAGAGAGAGAGAGAGAGACAGACAGACAGACAGACTGGCTGGTTTATAAATAAAGGGGTTGTTAACATTCTTTGGTCTCGCTTGCTAATGCGTCTTAGGCCTAAATATAAAGCAAGGCTCATTCTTGCCATCACTTCCTGACCGAGTGTTAAAGTCTGTCAGACTTTTGGACTTAATTCTAAGTCTTTTATTTCATCGCCAAATAGGACATTGAAATCTATAACCTTCCTCTGTGTTTCCTGAATCCTTGAAGACGTCTCATTTTTTCTTTAAATTTTTCTCCAAAAAGTTAAGTATGTCTTAGTTTAACCAGACCACTGAGCTGATTAACAGCTCTCCTTAGGCTGGCCCGAAGGATTGGACTTTTTATTTACGTGGCTAGGAACCAATTGGTTACTTAGCAACGGGACCTGCCGCTTATTGTGGGATCCGAACCACATGATATCGAGGAATGAATTTCTAATAACCAGAAATAAATTCCTCTGATTCCCGCATTGGTGGCAGCTGGGCGCGAACTTGGGCTACCAGAAAGGGGAGTTCAGATTCGGCGAGCACACTTGTCACGGTTTCGTCACCTTTGAAAATGTAAACAGTATAAACGCTATTCCCGGCGCAGCGTTTAAACGCAAATTCATGTCGACCACCATCATTTTGCTTGGAGGATGTTAATGATCGTATGTCGGTGAGAACGTGCATTATATATTTTGCTTTTCGGTAAAACCGGTGCGTGATTAATCACGTTAATAATTTTGGCGGTTAAATGAATGAGTTCTTCCTAAATAATCATGAAAATATTTTGGCAAATCCGCAATCTCGGAAGGTTGTTTAGTGCCATCAGTGTAACTCATGCCGGTGCACTGTAGGCATTACTTAGGGATCTTTGAAGGGAGCCTTAGGCCCCTAGCTGCAACCCCCTTTTATTTTCAATGCTATATCCCCGTTCATAGTGTTTTTTTCTACACCTTTTAACCTTACCTTTTACCGTCAGTTTCCGTTTCAGCGCTGAATGGCCTCATAGGTCCCAGTGCTTTGGCCTTGGGCCTAGATTTTGTATTCTGATCTATCAATATTTTAACTAATGCAAGTCTGTTTTCTCTTTTTTTTTTTTAGGTTTTGCGGGGAGGTATTAATTTCATTTTATCCTCCGTTATTGTGAAGAAATTAACACCACTTCGCAATTCCGATTTCAAAAACTTACAGTCTATAGGATTCCTCTTTAATGATGTTTGTGGCTCTCCCTAATTAGTTTTGGGGGGGGGGGTGGGGGGGGGGCCGGCTGGGGAGAACTATGACGTCATCATCATCATCATTCCTTGAAGTTTCGTCGCTGTTCGGATGACTTGACATTCTGAAAGTCATTGTCTCGTATATATCTAGTTTTGTGTATAATGCTTAGTTTGGGATCGGCATTGCTTCAGCTGCCTTTTAAGAGCTCTAAAATATATTCGAACACCTTTTTCCCCCTTTTTTAATGTTCTTTTGCATAACTTTTCTTCAATGTTCTTTTGCATAAATACAATTGGATTATATACAATGTCGCATACGCAAGTCAATTATATACAATGCCACATACGCAAGTCAATTATATACAATGCCACATACGCAAATCAATTACATACAATGCCACATACGCAAGTCAATTATATACAATGCCACATACGCAAGTCAATTATTTCAATTGTAACATCTTTACAGGATTTTTCAAGATTTCACCACCAATAATTCTTATACGCACACACACACGCTTACGCACATCACACACATACACACATATATATGTGCGTGTGCGTATCTGTGTGGAAGCAATGCTCGAAATTTTTTTTTTTTAAATTTTTTTTTTTAAATTTGAGAAAGTGGAGGATTTTTCGACACAAAAGTTAGAAGGGGAGTAATAAAATGAAATCGATACGCGAGTGTGGTCTGTGTTAGTAGCATGGAACTATAGCCATAAATTGTAGTCGTTATTCAAGACTGGGGGGAAAAGATAATGAACACCCAGTCTCTCGTGTATGGGATCACACGAATAATGATGTGTAACTTGATCTTTTTGTCCGTATCTGTGTCGAGGGAAATCCTCACACAAGATCAATTTTCTTATTAACCTTTGCCAATTGAAGAGTGAATTGTTCTAACTTTTCACTCGATGTTACTTCCTTTATTAAGTTCCTCGCTGGACGGGTGGTTTTCGCGCTCGGCTGCCAATTCGGTGGTCCGAAGTTCGAATCCCGGCTCGGCCAACGCGGAATCAGAGGAATGTATTTCTGGTGATAGAAATTCATTTCTCGATATAGTGTGGTTCGGATCCCACAATAAGCTTTAGGTCCCGTTGCTAGGTGACCAATTGGTTCCTAGCCATGTAAAAATATCTAATCCTTCGGGCCAGCCCTAGGAGAGCTGTTAATCAGCTCAGTGGTCTGGTTAAACTAAGATATACTTAACTTTAACTTCCTTTATCAACAATAAAAACTTCAAATACAGTTTTCATTGAAGTTTTTTGCAGCGTTCCTTCACCCCTTAGTCGTAACCCCTTTCATTCCTTTTAGTGTACCTCCGTTCATAGTCTCTTTCTTCCATCTGACGTTCCACCCACTCCTGACAGTTATGTCATAGTGCAACGCTGAATGACCTCAGGTCCCAGTGCTTGGCCTTTGGCCTGATCTTTATATTCCATTCCATTTCATTCATTCACAGGGGTTTGGTGTCATGATTTTTTAAAATTTATTTAAAATTTATTTAAAATTTGTTTAAAATTTATTTAAAATTTATTTAAGCCAGGGTTGGCAATGATTAAATCAAACTGATTTAATCAATTGCTTAAATCATTGATTTTTTTCATTAAAAAATCATGATTTTTAAAATTCTTTTTATTTTCTTTATTTGAAAGCAAACAAATTGAAAAATATGGTTTGGAGGTTAATAAAAACCTAAGCATACCTGTGCTGTGTCTATTTATTTTGATATGAAAAAAATTGCAAGAATACTTTAGGCCTGAACTGGAAACCTAAAAGATAAATCAATAGTAATTCTGCCATAGAATACATTTTGAGGGAAAAAAGGAAAAAAAAATTAAAAAAATCTAATAAATAAAAAAAATAAAAATAAATAAATAAAAAAAAATTTAAATAAAAAAAATCACCAACCCTGGTGTAAGCTACAAATTCCTGCAGCAGTATTTTAGATTTACGTATTAACTGAATTTTACGAGGATTGGATGAGAAATCATTCGCTTCCCACGTTAATTCACCTTTTCAATTTAAAGGTCTCGACAGTATTGTCAATGACATTTTGGCTTGATCCAGTTACATTCCTCTTTTCGTCTTTCTTTTGAGCCAAAGGTGCAACGATTTTATCTTAATTTGACAGATAAATGGCTTGATTTTGTTCTTTATCATTTTTAAGTTTTTGTTTTTATTTTCCTTTTATATTTTATTGTTTACTTGTCAGTTTCCTTTCTGAAGTGGGCTGCTGGTTTATTGGAGCCCTTTGGCTTGTGGCGTTATGCTTTTATAACTAAGGTTGTAGCTTGTCTTGTAATGATAATATATATATATATATATATATATATATATATATATATATTATATATACATACATATATATCCTATATATAGGATATATATATATATATATATATATATATATATATATATGTACATATATATATCACATATATATAGGTATATATATATATATATATATATATATATATATATATATATATATATATATATATGTAAGGCCTAGGGTTTTTTTGATATAATATATTATCCATGCGTTCTCTGTGACCTATGGAATGTGGGGAACAGTGCAGAGGTGACGACCTGAGAGTAGCTGATCAATGAGTTTCTGGGGATGGCGTGAGATGAAAATGCTTAGTTCGTCAAGTCAATGCACGACAGTTTTATGAACTCTTCTCAAAGTGCCTTTGTGAAACTAGATGCAGCTAGAACCGTGAGGCGCTAGCGAACTGTGTGTTCGTATGTGCGTGTGTGCCTCTTCCCTTTAATAGGTTCATACCCAAGCCTATGGGAGGGATTTTTGACAGAGGGCTTCAAGTCACAGGCAAGATCCCGTGGCATTCGCCGGGGGGGAGTTTTTTATTAAGTGTTTAATTAAGTTGTCCGGCGTTGTCTGGGAAAAAGTGTTCAAGGTGCTTTAGCCAAAGGGATAGTCTTTAGTTTGAATAATCTTGTAAGATGTTCCATTTTATTAACTTTGTCTTTAAACTTGTGTGTACTTACCGGGATGTGTTCTGTATCTTTGAAACAGACGGATCTGGTACTTGTGGAATGCAGAGGGACAAAGAATTCCCAGAGGGGTGTAGACTTGTTTGGTGACTAGACATTGTACTGTTTTTGGGTTAGTCTGTAAGACTGGATTGCTTGATTTATTTATTCTTGTTAATAAACGTTAATGTTATGATACAACTCTCTCATTTTCATTACCTGTTAGAATGGAGAGAAAGAGGTAGAGAGAGAGAGAGATTGCCGAGAGAGAGAGAGAGAAAGGTTATGAGTAATGGGGTCTGCCTTCCGTTTCGTGTCCACGCTTACCTTATGAATACTGGGGAAAGAATCTCCCCCAGTTACATATTATATATATACATATAAATAAATATATAATACCTATAATATATGTATATATATATACCGATATATATATATATATCAATAGAGGGATCCACAGTAATATCCTTGTTTATCTAGATATAATATGTTTTAGACAAAGCTTAAAGCTTTCGTCCATCCTCCTGTGGACTTGATCACTAAGCAGATTTTGCTTAGTTTATCAAGTCCACAGGGGAGGATGGATGAAAGCTTTAAGCTTTGTATAAACATATTATATCTAGATAAAACAAGGATATTACTGTGGATCCCTCTATTGATTTCTTAGAAGCACGAAACAGTGTTTTTATATTGCATATATATATTATATATATATAGATATATATATATATTAGATATATATATATAATATATAAAGCCGAATACCACGGGAAAAGATAGTCAGGAATCCAAGCTTCGTCTTTATTCAGACATCGTCAAGGAGCTACTAAAGTACAATCGGAGAGGAAGGCCTCAGGTACAAACAAGATCAGATACCAGATGGTTAATTATCAAAAGGGTAAAAATTAAATGGATAATCCAGGATTATCGGATATCACACGGTCACAAACTTAAAAAACAGATTCTGACCTTAACCGAAATTACAAGTATCTTTACAGTCCAAAACATGTAAAAACTGAATATATTAATTTTGTTGCTTATATTTATCTACAACTTTTTTCATTATGAAAGCATCAAGTTTAAAAAAACCAATAAACAAGACTTAAATTTAGAACATTTCTATTATTTGACTTGATAAAACAAGAAAATTCAATGATATTCCCTTTTAACTGTGTCATTACATGGGACTAAGGCTCTTGCTTGACTCCAGTTTAATAAGGATGGTCTAAATCTCTCATACTGTAACAAATAATTGCATTCCGCTATTTTGCCCAGTTCTCCACAGAATGTTGATGTTGCTTAAAGTACGCTGTGAAAGAGATTTGCCAGTCTGTCGTAATAGATTTTATCACACTTTTTGCAAGGAATTTCATATATGCAGCCTGGAAGATCTTTAGGAGAATTTTTGATTACTAAACTCTTGACATTAATATTACTGAAAACAACATTTATGTTAAAAAGCTTTAAAATTCTAGGAATATCTAAAAACCTTTCATCATAAGGTAATTTTAGAATGTTATGCTTACTAAATTCAAGTTTGTCATTAGTTGAATAAAATGTTTTTCTAGCTCTTTTCCATGCCACATCTACAAAAGTCCTTGGGTATTTAAGTTTCAATGCAATATCATAAATAATTTTAATTTCAGCGTCAATAAACTGCGGGCTACAGACACGTAAAAGCCCTTAGGAACATCCCAGAAAAAACAGAGGAATTTAACATTTTGATGGTGATTGGAGTAGTAATGAACAAAAGAGGCAATATTAGTTGATTTTCGAAAGACTGAAAAGGTGAAATTTCTATCATTTCTATGGACATTACATCAAGAAAATTCAAATTACAATTTCTTTCTTCTCCTACAGTAAATTTTATAGAAGGACTAAATTATTCATTATTATAAGGAATTCCTGGAGGTTTTCGTGAACTGGCCAAATACAGAAGATATCATCCACGTATCTAAACCAAATAACTTTTTGGGGCAAAATTCTTGGTAAGAGTTTTGTCTCAAAAAATTCCATGTAAATATTGCTAAGGACAGGAGATAAGGGATTACCCATGGCCATGCCAAACTTTTGTACAAAAAATTCCCCATTGAAACAAAATTTACTATCTTTGATACATAACCTTAGAAGCAGACGGTATAGCTTTAATCAGACGGTTCCTGTCGATTGGAAAAATCGGATGCTGAATTATTGCTACGGAAAATTGAGAAAGTGCTGCAACCGTCTTGAAAGGAAGCTCCAAGTCAGGCTGAAAAATCTTATTGCTGAAAGCGACTGGACTAAGCATGCCAACGTGGACTTCATGATTAATTTATCTGACAAACCAGTGGATAGTGCTACGACAGCGGCTTTGGGATATGGGTTAAGCTTTGGTGTATTTAATTGAATCTTGTTTTATCAAGTCAAATAATAGAAATGTTCTAAATTTAAGTCTTGGTTTATTTAAACTTGATGCTTTCATAATGAAAAAAGTTGTAGATAAATATAAGCAACAAAATTAATATATTCAGTTTTTACATGTTTTGGACTGTAAAGATACTTTGTAATTTCGGTTAGGGTCAGAATCTGTTTAAGTTTGTGACCGTGTGATATCCGATAATCCTGGATTATCCCTTTTAATTTTTACCCTTTTGATAATTAACCATCTGGTATTCCTGGATCTTGTTGTACCTGAGGCCTTCCTCTCCGATTGTACTTTAGTAGCTCCTTGACGATGTCTGAATAAAGACGAAAGCGCTTGGATTCCTGACTATCATTTCCCGTGGTCTTAGCTTATTTATGAAGTCACGTGCATCTACTGTGATTTTTTAAGCATATATATATATATATATATATATATAATATATATATATATATATATATATATATATATATATATCGAACTACAAATGTCCTTTAATAATTCGCTCTACCTCGGAATTAATATATTTCATATATGCTTAACCGAGGGGGAATTTATTAAGCGATAATAGAATTGGCGATCGACAGGCGCGAACCAGCGAGAGAGAGAGAGAGAGAGGAACTTGCAGAAAGAAAAAGAGATAGAGTGAGAGAGAGAGAAAGAGCGGAAGAAGCAGAGAGAGAAAGCGGGAGAGAACAAGCGGAAGATATATCAACTGCACAGCCTGCCGCCCAAGAGGTGGGTACCCCAACCAACACCCAACCGACGCTAATAACTCCGTCCAGACCACGTAGGTCTGAACGCCTCAGGGAGAGATTTCGTTACCATCCAACGACCAATTAAAATCCCTGCCCACCGACCCGCCCACCGATTGTACACGACCTTGCATGCTATAAATACTTGTAGAACGTATCTTAATTCACTTTACTGTAAATTCTGATAGATGACTGCCTGTGCGCTGTCGACACGTTAGAGGAATAAACCTAAGACAAATGAAAATCTTTACATGTCCTTAGGAAACTTAATACACCAGCTACATGCTGACGAGAAAAAGATAATAAGAAGAATTGAGAAGATTCTATATAAATTAAATGCCGTTGAAACAGCTATTGTATTCAATGATACTGCCCTCAGAGAAGGCCTCCTTCCTAATAATAATAATAATAATGGATAAGTATAAAGACCTGAAAATAGAAATAAGAAGGATATGGCATATGCCAGTGGAAATTGTACCCATAATCATAGGAACACTAGGCACGATCCCAAGATCCCTGAAAAGGAATCTATAAAAACTAGAGGCTGAAGTAGCTCCAGGACTCATGCAGAAGTGTGATCCTAGAAACGGCGCACATAGTAAGAAAAGTGATGGACTCCTAAGGAGGCAGGATGCAACCCGGAACCCTACACTATAAATACCACCCAGTCGAATTGGAGGACTCTGATAGGCCAAAAAAAAAAGAAAGAATAATGATAATAATAACAATATACTTAAGCAGATTGGAGTGGAATTTGGCGTGATCTATCACTTCCGAATTGGTCACAGTTATAAGAGGAAGTTGAGCTCGCTGTTCATATCAAGCAATAGTTTTGTCGACATTATAATTAGGTAAATTCCTCTTCGTATGTTGAAGTATCGTTTAAGGACAAGATATTTCATTGGTGATTATAGACTTGTTTATATGGAGTAACAGAAGACTTGTACATTTAGGAAATGAATAGACCTGATTTGACATATCTGTGCTTTTTGGTGTAGATTGATCCTGCCTCGTGCCAGATCGGGTTATTGTCCAAGGCAGGGTGAGGCAGGCAATCAAGGCAAGAATGTGGCTATCATGGAGCCTCCGGACTCTGCAAACCAACCGAAATGCAAGCCAAGAGCTTATCAGCCAAAAAAATCCTCACAAATTTCATATCAGACTGATGAAAGAGACTTCGAAATATAGTTTCTTAATAACGATATTGAGTCTCCGGTCGTCTTTTCAAGCTAAACTAAGTTTTTTTTTTTTTTTTTTTTTTTGTGCTGTTTTTTTGGGTTTTTTTTTTTTTTTTTTTTTTTTTTTTTTTTTTTAACGTTTTCATAAACACTATGGGATGGCAGCGAATGTGCCGCTGTGTCTAGACGCTGTGAGACCTTTTTCCTGTCTATTCGAATTCATATGATATTCGGCATTAGGAGCCATGCAGTGTGTCTTTATTTAACGTATATATTATATGTGATGTTACGTAAAATGATTTTATTCAGTTATATATATGACTATAAAATATTTTGTTATAGCAGACTTCCGTACATGTATACGTGTGTGTATATATATTATATATATATACTATATATCATATATATATATATATATATATATATATATATATTATATACACGCACACATAAGAGGGGATGTGGGTATGTGTGTGGATACCTTATATACATATGTATGCATGCGTTGTTCATGCATATACATTATGATATACAACGGAAGCATAGACTAATGATAAAAAAAAAGCCAGTCACAGGCCGACCGATTAAAGCGGCCATCACCATGTTGCTCTTCCCCTCGATATAATTAAGGGTAAAAAAAAAAAGGAAAAGGAAAAGCTAGCCAGGCTTCCATGCATGCATCACAAAGAGCTTTGGCACCGAGCCACTATGAGCGTTCGCCCCCCCCCCCCACCCCCCCCCCCTAAGCTGTCTGAGTGTGTCTCTGTTTGCCTGTCTGTGAGTGCTTGCGAGGGAGCCGTGCATATTTCAGGCGACCACGAGTGTTTGCTTTTCATTCCATTGCCTTCGTGCCGAGGATAATACAACTTTCTTAAACCCTGGAAAGGAAGTGAGTTTTAACCCCTTGAATAATTGACTGTTGCTTCTTGTGTGTTTTTAAAAGTCTTTGTCTGCATATTTTCCGAGGCTTTTGTCTGTGGCCGGGTGAGTCTCGTCACTGCTTTCACTGCTTTTTTTCACTCAAAGTTATGCGCTTGAGTTTTCACTGCTGCTGCTGCTACTCTGCTGCTTTTTCTCGTCCAGCTCCCTGCAGAGTGGTAGTGCCATCAGTGCACTTCACGCGGTGCACTGTGAGCATTACTTAATGTTCTCTGCAGCGTCCTTTCGGCCCTTAGCTGCAGCCCCTTTCATTCCTTTTACTGTACCTCTGTCATTATTCTCTTTCTTCGAACTTACTTTGTACCCTCTCCTAATTCATATAGTTGTTTCAGAGTACTGCGAGGTTTTCTTTCTGTTACAACTTTCAAACCTCCTTCACTCTCAATTTTCCTTTCAGGGCTGAATGATCTCGTAGGTCCCGGCGCTTGGCCTTTGTTCCTAACTCTCTACATTCCTTCCTTCTCGTCCAACTGAATTCTGGATTTTTTGTTTTCTGATAAAAGAAAAAAAAAAACATTGATTTTCCGTATGCACTTTTTTCTGTCCTCCCTCAGATTTTAAAAACTACTCAGACTAGAGGGCTTCAAATTAGCCATAATCGTGCGTCTGGCAACGATATCGGCCAGGCCACCACCGGGCCGTGGTTAGTTTCATGGGCCGCGGCTCGCACAGCATTTTACCGAGACCACTGAAAGACAGATCTAATTTCGGTGGCCTTGATTATACGATGTACAGAAAACTCAATTGCGCCGAAGATACTTTTTTTTTTTTTTTACTTGTTATACTTTATGAATACTTAACGTCACTTTGGGTTCCTCTCCCTATTTCTGTGTTCCAATTGTTCCTTTGGAATGAGCTCCTTTGGTTTTCACGTGATATCTGTGGTCTGATTTAAGCAATTTTGATTCACGGGAAATTAATACAAACGCCTCGAAGAACATGAAGTATATAGGAAATACAATTAAAGTTTTGAATAGAAAATGTGACAGTTCAAAGGTTTAAGGGTTGACATTCGGTTATTAAAATCAAGTGATGTTTATCAGTGTTCATATTTATGGGTGTTGATCATTTGCTCCACATGGATGTGGACAGTATTACTACTACTACTACTACTACTACTACTACTATAATAATAATAATAATAATAATAATAATAATAATAAAACAGACTTTCGCCTGGAGACAGATTATCTGCACTTCTTGGGGTCGCTTTGTATTTGTAAATATAACTACTACTACTACTACTACTACTACTACTACTACTACTACTACTAATGATAACAGCAATAATAATCAATAATAATAATAGAATGGGCGTTCGACTGGGGAAATTATCTGCGACTTTTGGGTCGCTTTCTATTTGTAAATATAACTATTACCACTACTACTACTACTACTAATAATAATGATAATAATAATAATAATGCTAATGATAATAAAACAGACATTCGTCTCGGGACATTATCTGCAATTTCTGGGTCGCTTTCTGCTTGTAAATATAACCATAACTACTACTTTACTGCTACTACGACTACTAATACTACTACTACTACTACTACTACTACTAATAATAATAATAATAATAACAGACGTTCGCCTGTTGACATAATCTGCTGCTATTTGGTCGCTTTCTATTTGTAAATATAACTATTACTACTACTACTACCACTACTACTGCTAATAATAATAATAATGAGACAGACGTTCGCCTGGCGACAGATTACCTGAATCATGGGGTCTCTACCCATTTGCAAATATAACAAATTACATCCATTTACACTGTCATTCTTACATATTTCAGAGACAGCTCATTTCTCAGGTAGGAAAATAAAGAGAGAGAGAGAGAGAGAGAAACTAACACAAAAACTCCCCCCAAAATTACGTTTGTCCCAAGTGAAACATAGGTATTGTAAATAGCTAAAAAAAATACTCTACTGTGAGAGAACGCAGAAAATAGTTAAAACTAATGACTTTTTTGTTACATTCCACTAGCGTAACGGCCGTAAAGAGCAGTGCAAGATAAATGAGAGAGAAGAGACACGAGAATACATACACACACACACACACACACCACACACACGCACACACATATATATATATATGTGGTGTGTGTGTGTGTGTGTATGTATGTATTCTCGTGTCTCTTCTCTCTCATTTATATATATATATATATATATATATATATATATATATATATATATATATATATATATGTTGTGTGTGTGTGTGTGTGTGTGCGTGTGTGTAAATATATCTTAATAAATATACTTTGGTTAATGTACATTTCATGTTATTTGCACTAATGATTTGCGTCTGTGAGCCTTGATTTAAGTGAGCGTGCTCTCGTAGTGACACACAGCCTAGGTCATTCACCGTACCATACAAGAGTCTAGTTGTATGTCCCGAGTTGTGAATGTAGTATATGTGTTTGTGTGCCAAGACAGGAACGTTAAATCCCGACTTCTAATTCAGTCGCGGGATTTTAATAACCTGAAGAAGACGTGGAGGCAATTTCGCAATTTTTATATGAGTTCACGTTTGCTTCTTCCGTTCGTGTTCCTCTCTTGGCGACGAAGTTGTGGGAATCATTAGTTTTTACGTATTTCTTATTATTCCGAGAGCTGTTTCGACTTCGCGTTTTTCACGCTTCGAATAGTAGACGCTTGTTATGCAATTTTTGATAAAGCATGATTTCCGAAATCGTCTGTAACATTAGACGAATATTGGACACTGCTATCATTTGCCTTCTAGATATTTACCCATTATTCTTAATTACCTTCTAGATATTTACCCATTATTCTTAATTGCCTCCTAGATATTTACCCATTACTCCTAATTGCCTTCTAGTTGTTTACCTATTATTCCGTAATGCCTTCTAGATATTTACCCATTATTCCTAATTGCCTTCTAGATATTTACCATTTTCCCTTAATTGCCTTCTAAAAGTGTTTACCAATTCTAATTGCCTTCTAGATATTTACCCATTATTCTTAATTGCCTTCTAGATATTTACCCATTATTCTTAATTGCCTTCTAGATATTTACCCATTATTCTAATTGCCTTCTAGATATTTACCCATTACTCCTAATTGCCTTCTAGTTGTTTACCTATTATTCCTAATTGCCTCCTAGATATTTACCCATTATTCCTAATTGCCTTCTAGTTGTTTACCTATTATTCCTAATTGCCTTCTAGATATTTACCCGAATTTATTCCTAATTGCCTTCTAGATAGTATCCCATTATTCCGTAGTTGCCCTTCTAATTGCCTTCTAGATTATTTACCCAGTTATTCCCTTGAATTACCCTTCCTGATATTTACCCATTATTCTTAATTGGGCCCTTCTAGATATTTCCCATGATTTTAAATTGCCTCTAGATATTTAACCCCATTTATTCTTAATTGCCCGCCCCCTTCAGATATTAACCCATTATTCCTTATTGCCTTCTAGATAGTTTACCCGTTATTCCTAATTGCCCTCTAGATGTTTACCTTTTTCTTAATTGCCTTCAGATAAATTACCCATTATTCTTAAATTGCCTCCTAAGATGTTACCCATTTATTCCCGTAAATGCCGCTCTAGATTATTTACCCATTAATTCTTAAATTGCCGCTTCCTAGATGTTTACCCATTATTCTTAATTTGGCCTTCTAGATTTTGTTATACCCAATTATTCTTAATTGGGCCTTCTAGATTTTATTTACCCATTTTATTCTTAATTGCCTTTCTAAATAAGTAAATTTAACCCAATTCATTCTTAAAATTGCCCTTCCTAGATATTTACCCATTATTCCTTAAATTGCCTTTCTAGATTTGTTCCCATTTATTCTTAATTGCCTTCTAAGATTTATTTTAACCCATTAATTCTTAATGGCCTTCTAATATTTACCCATTATTCCTTAATTGGCCTTCTAGATGTTTGACAGATTATCCCAATTGGACTTCTTACATTGTTTTACCCCTTATTCTTAATGCCTTTCTAAAGATATTTCCCCATTATTCCCTAATTTGCCTTCTAGATTATTAACCGAATTAATTACTAATTGCCTTTTAGATTATTTACCCATTATCTTAATTGGGCCTTCTTAGATTTTATTTAACCCATTATTCTTTATTCCCTTCTTAAGATTATTTACGCCATTATTCTTAATTGCCTTCTAGATATTTACCCTTTTTCACATTATTCTTAAATGCCTTCTAGATTATTAACCCTTTATCCTTAAATTGCCTCTAGATTGTTTAACCACGCCGCTTCATATTCCTTATTTAATTGGCCTTCTAGATATTTACCTTACACGCATATTATTACCGAGCCTATCCTTCCGTCCCCTTAAATTGGCCTTCCGTAGATTGTTGTACCGCCATTATATCCTAAATGGGGTGCGTGGCCTTCTAGAATTTACCCATTATCTTAATCTGCCTTCTAGATATTTACCCATTATTCTGTAATTGCCTGTCTAGATATTTAATCCCATTATTTTTAATTGCCTTCTAGATATTACCCATTATTCTTAATTGCCCTTCTAGAATTTACCCATATATCTTAATTGCCTTCTGGGTAGTTACCATCATTCCTTATTGCCGTTCTAGATATTATCCCATTATTCTTCTAGAATATTATACCCATTATTCTTATTGCCTTCTAGAAATTACCCATATTCTTATTGCCTATGCTAGAATATTTACCCATTATTCTTAATATTGCCTTCTAGATATTTCTAACCCATTATTCTTAATTGCCTTTCTAAGATATTTACCCCATTATTCTTAATTGCCTTCTAGATAATTTACCGCCCATTATTCTTATTATTGCCTTCTAAGATTGTTTACCCATTTATTCTTTAATTGCCCTTTAGATTGTTTACCCATTATCCTTAATTGCCTTCTAGATATTTTACCCATTATCTTCTAGAATTTATTTACCCCATTATTCTTAATTGCCTTCCTAGATATTTCCCATTATCTTAATTGCCTCTAGATTATTTTAACCCATTTAATTCTTAATTGCCTTCTAGATATTTTACCCATTATTCTTAATTGCCTTTCCTAAGATATTTACCACCATATTCTTAATTGCCTTTCTACATGATTTACCCATTAAATTCTTTAATTGCCTTCTAGATATTTACCCGGCCATTATTCTTAATTGCCTTCTAGATATTTACCAGCATTATTCTTAATTGCCTTCTAAGAAGTTTTACAAGAATTTATTCCCTTTGCCTTCTAGATTATTTACCAATTATTCTTATTGCCTTGCTTAGATATTTTAACCCATTATTCTCTAGATAATTTACCCGCCATTATTCTTAATTGGCCGCTTTCTAAGATATTTTACCCGCATTAATTCTTAATTGCCTTTTTAGATCTTTACCCATGATTCTTAATTGCCTTCTAGATATTTACCCATTATTCTTAATTGCCTTCTAGATGATTTACCCAGTTTATTCTTAATTGCCCTCTAGATATTTTTACCCATTATTCTTAAATTGCCGGTTCCTACATGTTTACCCTCCATTATTCTTAACTTGCCTTCTAAGATTTTATTTACCCTTATTCTTGCTTAATTGCCTCTAGATGTTTACGCCATTAGTTCTTTAATTGCCTTCTTAAGAATGTTTACCCATTATTCTTAATTGACTTCTAGGTATTTACCCGCATTATTCTTCTAGATATTTATACCCATTATTCTTAAATTGCCTTCTAGATAATTTACCCATTATTCCTAATTGCCCTTCTTATATTATTTACCCATTATTACCTTCTAAGATATTTACCCGTTATTCTTAATTGCCTTCTAGATATTTACCCATTATTCTTAATTGCCTTCTAGATGTTTACAGAATTATTCTTAATTGCCTTCTAGATATTTACCCATTATTCTTAATTGCCTTCTAGATGTTTACCCATTATTCTTAATGGGCCTTCTAGAATAGTTTATCCCATTAATTCCTTAATTGCCTTCTAAGATGTTTACCCATTATTCTTTAATTGCCTTTGATGTTTAACCCATTATTCTTAATTGCCTGCTTCTAGATTTTATTTACCCGCATTATTCTTAATTGGCCTTCTAGCTAATTTTACCCGCGGCATCATTCTTAATTGCCTTCATAGAATGTTTACCCGCCTTATTTTCTTAATTTGCTTTTTCTTAGATGTTTTACCCCATTATTCTTAATTGCCTCTAGATATTTACCCATTAATTGTCTTCTAGATATTTACCCATTATTCCTTAATTTGCCTTCTTATATAATTTACCCATTATTCTTAATTGCCCTTCCTAGATATTTACCCCATTAATTCTTAATTGCCTTCTAGATTATTTTGCCCCATTTTATGCTTAATTGGCCTTCTAGATATTTACCCACATTTATTCGTAATTTGCCTTCTACATGTTTTACCCCACATTATTATTCTTAATTGCCGCTTCTAGATATTTACCCATTATTCTTAATTGCCTTTTTCTTAGATATTTACCCAAATTAATTATTCTTAATTGCCTTCTAAGATGTTTACCCGGGCGGCATTATTACTTTAATTGCCTCTAAGATATTTACCGGATTTTTGTCTTAATTGCCTTCAAGATATTTTACCCATTAATTCTTAATGATCTTCTAGAATATTTCCCTAAACCCATTTTTTCTTAATTGGCCTTCTACTTATTCACCCAATTACCCTTATTCTTATGGACCTTCTAGATATTTACCCATTTATTTCTTAATTTGGCCTTCTAGATTTTATTTACCCCGCATTATTCTTAATTGCCTTCTAGATATTTACCCTACATTATTTTTAATTGCCTTCCTAAGATATTTAACCCATTATTCTTAATTGCCCTTCTAGAATATTTACCCCAATTATTCTTAAATTGACAATCTAGATATTTACCCTCATCATTCTTAATTGCCTTTCTAGATGTTTTACCCATTATTCTTAATTGGCCGCTTCTATAATATTTACCCATTTTTCTTATTGGCCGCTTCAAGATATTTTTACCCATTATTCTTAATGATCTTCAAGATATTTAACCCATTTTTCGTTAAATTGCCTTCTACTTATTGCACCCACATTATTCTTTAAATGGCCTTGTCTAAGAATATTTTACCCCAGTTATTCTTTAATTGCCTTCTTAGAATATTTACCCCGGCACATTTATTCTTGTACTAGATATTTTAAGCCATTAATTCTTAATTGCCTTCTAGATATTTTACCCATTCCTTATTCCCTTATTGCCTTCTATTATTTACCCGCCATTTATTCTTAATTGCCTTTCTAAGACTATTTACCCATTATTATTCTTATTGCGCCTTCTCTAGATATTTTTACCCGCCATTATTTCTTAAATTGCCTTCTAGATTATTTACCCATTATTCTTTAATTAATTGGCCTTCTAGATTTATTTACCCCATTATTCTTAATTGCCCTTCTAGATATTTACCCGCCATTAATTCTTTAATTGCCTTCCCACCCCTTAGATGTTTAACCCCACCATTATTCTTAATTGCCTTCTAGATATTTACCCATTTTTCTTAATTGCCTTCAAGATATTTACCCATTATTCTTAATGATCTTCAAGATATTTACCCATTTTTCTTAATTGCCTTCTACTTATTCACCCATTATTCTTAATGGCCTTCTAGATATTTACCCATTATTCTTAATTGCCTTCTAGATATTTACCCCATTAATTCTTATTACCAGTATATATTGACCCATTATTCTTAATTGCCCTTCTAGATATTTACACCCATTATTCTTAATTGCCTCTAGATATTCCCCTTATTCTTAATTGCCTTCTAGATATTTATCCGCGAATTATTCTTAATTGGCCCTATAGATTATTTACCCATTGTTCCTAATTTGGCTTCTAGATATTTAACCATTATTCTTAATTAACCATGAGATATTTTACCATATTTTAAATTGCCTTCTAGATATTTACCCATTATTCTTAATTGCCTTCTAGATATTTACCCATTATTCTTAATTGCCTTCTAGATATTTACCCATTATTCTTAATTGCCTTCTAGATATTTACCCATTATTCTTAATTGCCTTCTAGATATTTACCCATTATTCTTAATTGCCTTCTAGATATTTACCCATTATTCTTAATTACCATGTAGATATTTACCCATTATTCTTAATTGCCTTCTAGATATTTACCCATTATTCTTAATTGCCTTCTAGATATTTACCCATTATTCTTAATTGCCTTCTAGATATTTACCCATTATTCCTCATTGCCTTCTAGATATTTACCCATTATTCTTAATTGCCCTCTAGATATTCACTCAGTTTTCGCGGTAGTGAAATATGATTGTCCTCGCTCTGTTAATTTTGTTTAAGACGTACATCCTTAGATAAGATGTACGACAGATTAGATTTCAATGTTAGATTTCAATGCTATAATTCATTCAGTGTCAAGGTTATCTTGATCATTTTGGGACAGGAAAGTGTATGAGTCATATTGAGGGCTCTGCTGCGTCGTCCATCGTTTTATTTTATTAAATTTTTTGTTTTGTTTTTAGTTGTAGTAATATTTTTAACCTAATGGCAAGAACAAAACTGATGAGTTTAAAAATGCTGCCAAAATTATGGAATGTCGATTCGATTTCCAAGCTGTTTTAATGTTTAAACAATGAAACCTCATTTGACAGCACTTTGTCCCTTGTTTTTGGGATAATTATTCATTCTGTAGTAGCGTTTTCTCTATAAAATTTTTTAAAAAGAACAACCGCTCCTACTAGTATAAATTTTAATAAAAATAGTCGAGTGAGCTTTCTTGTATTGTAATGGTAGAAATAGATAAATCTGCCATGCAACTCGTAACAAGAACGAAAACCCATATATACGTTCAACTAATGACATTATCAGTTACATCTGAGTTCACTAAAAACAAAAATGGAGCCCAAATGTTTCTCTCTACCAGTGACATTTAAGCTCTGAATCCACTAGTTTAGGTGGCCACGCGTCTAGATGTATATGACTCCCTTAATTAACGTTTTTCCTGGGAGACTACATAAAACAAGATGGTAAGAACAAAGACTTGTCAATCTGCTGGCAATGTTTTCTTCAGCTGGTGTTTCCCTTAGTCGTTAAATACCTGTGGCAACTCTTGCGTCCTGTGGCACTAATTCAGTTTTAAAAGAACTTGGCTTCTGGGTAATGCTTTTCCTGTAGTACTCCCGTTTGACTTAAATTATTGTTTCATTGTGCTTTGTTTATTTAAATTTCAGTAACACTGATCTCTTGAAAAGCTTTTGTTGTATCATTTATTACGAGTGTGCATATTAACCAAAATAATCTCTTATAACCAAGAAATCAGTCAGTAAACAGGACCCAGCTAAATGATGATGTAATTTGCTTGATACGTCTGTCAGAATCGTGAAGCATTGTTTATAAGATTAGAACTGTTTTGGTGTTTTCCGTAAGGGAAAAAAAATGCATGGTATTCAAGGCGATAAAAGTAAAACAACTGTGTACTTACTGACTATCTGTTGCTTTCTAATCGCCAAAGCTTAATATTTATCTAAGTGATTGCTGCAGAACAGTTTCCTCTATAGTTAGTTCTATGTTGTTAGTATTATTCGAGAAAGGAAAGCAAAAATATATTAGTTTTCAGAATATGCCGTCACAACTAATATTTATGAAATAACTTGCTATGTGACTTAAAACTTTGTTTTTAAAAGATTACCACGGAAAATTTTCTGTTATCAACTTCAAGTAACCCCCCCCCCCCCCCCCCCCCCCCCATTAATTCACCTTTTGTTTCTCTCTCCTCTCTCTCTCTCTCTCTCTCTCTCTCTGGGTAGTCATATATTGTTACCTTAAAATATATCTCTGTGATTCCCAAACGGTATAATAAATACTTGTGGTTACGAACATTTCATATCACTTAATTTATCTAGTTTCCTAATGCACGCAGGCAATTAAGAAACTCTGGCAAGTTCTTGTGAAAGAGAGTATTCATATTAAACCAACGTTTAAAGATATATTTCGCGTGATTCACTGTAAGATTTCCCTGCCATTTTCCATTTACTGTGATGAAGTTCATTCTATTTAAACAGATGATGAGGCTTAAAGGACATTTATGAAAATGGTTGTGTACATTTTCTGCTGACTTTGTATATTAGATAAAAAGAGAACATATTGTACTTTGATTAACTGGTTCGACTTGACTAAGACATTTTGTAGGCATTCTCATACACATAAATGATTGTCTTCTAAAATTGTTTTGACGTGGTTCTCAAAACCACGTCTGATGTCTTCGGACAAAACAATGTTGTAAACAGCTCTTTTTTTTCCCTTTTTGAGTTCTCGGCGTAGAAGAAGTTGGCATATGTAGTATATATAGTCCGCTGGCCCCCTGCAGTCAGTCAAACAAGTGCCACTTCAAAGACACTGCGTCTCTCTCTCTCTCTCTCTCTCTCTCTCTCTCTCTCTCTCTCTCTCCAAATGAAAGGATTTTAAATTTCCATTGAACTCTCTCATGAATTTCACTAATTAACTTCTAACAATTGTTTCAGCGTCCCTTCACACCTTTTAAAACATTTTTCTCTCTGTTTCCCTTTCTCTGAATGACCCTATAGGTCGCAGCGCTTGGCCTTCGGCCTAAATTTTATATTCCATTTCCTTAATAGGTCTGTGTGTGCGTGCGTAAAATATATTTATTTAAAAATATATATATTCATATAAATAAATTACATTTATATATACAACTCATATATATATATATATATATATATATATATACTATATATATATATATACATATATATATATATATATATATATATATATATATATATATATATATATATGAACCGTTTCTCTAGAGCCCCACAGACAAGGAAATCTTTTAAAGTTCGAGAGAATCAAGAGAGACGTCCGTCTTTGTCTCCTCTGTTGCAGAACTTGGCAAGAATCGGGCTGTTGCCGAGAGGCAGAATTTGTAAAGGAACATTCGCTATGGACGGTTGCTCAGGAATGCTGAATTATGGTCTCTCTCTCTCTCTCTCTCTCTCTCTCCTCTCTCTCTCTCCTCTCCCTCTCTCTCTCTCTCTCTCTCATTTGCTATCTTTGTGGAGGTGTACCTTTATTTTTATGTTAAGTATTTTCATGTATATATACGTGTATATAGCTCTATATATATATATGTATATGCTTATATGTCACTAAATAGCGCGTGACAATATATTTACCTAGACCACAGGAAAATAAAAGGAGGAGTACCGAGGCGCTTTCGTACTTCGAAAATGTGTTGAAGTAACACGAAAGCGCTCGGTACTCCTTCTTTTATTTTTCCTGTGGCCTTGGCTAAATATATATATATATATATATATATATATATATATATATATATATATATATATATATATATATATATACCTCATACATACATACATACATACATATTGACGGGAAGATAAATATAAAGAAAAATAAAAAGTGGGTTGTGTTAAAATTCAAGAAATTATTCCTAAGTTTATAATAAATTAATAAATTCTCTTGCGAACTTAGCTTTCACTAGAATTACCAAGTTATTTTCCTTTCTAAATTTGCTTCTTAAATACGTTATCTTTTAACTTAAACGCCTTTTTGATATATGATGTATTAAATAAGTCTATCATACCTTTATCAGTATTTGTGTGAGGTACAAATAAAGGTACGATGACTGTGATTAGCGTTCGTGAATATGACACTGAGACATCAGTATAATTATAAGATGGAGAACAATATATCAATAATAATGTTAGTTTATCCCTGAAATAGAACCTCGGTACCTCTGAAATTAAATAAAGGATGACATCAAAGTGCATCATTATGCAGCCAGAAATGTGGTTTTAAGTCTCACGTCACGAGATCTGTTCCCCTCAATTAATCTTGATGTTCCTCGGTTTCAGATACGATGAATAGTCCCAGATTGGTTGTCCGATGCATAATTAACTGAACCTTCGTTCGTATTTGTTTTTAGAATGATGGCCTTTATTGGGCGATGAAATTGGAGCTGTGTATTTGGTTTGACTGGCTGAGTGTTTGTTTGAATATGTGTTTTATTCTTTTTATGTTGATAACTTCACTTTCTTTTTTTTTTTTTTTTCTTTTTTTTGGCATTTCTCTTTTTTTTTTTCCTTTTTTGCCGGCGTTTAATTAAACCATATATTATAAGGATCATTGTAAAATGTGAGTGTTTGTTTGAATATGTTTTTTTTTTGTTGATAACTTCAGACTTTAATTTTTTTTTCTTTTAATAATTTTTTGCCAGTGTTTAAATGATAAATTATAAGGATCATTGCAAAATGGCAACAGGACTGTAAGTATGAAAAAAATTTTTTTTTTTTTTTAACTTTTAGAAATGTGTTAAGTATGTTGTACAGTATTGATGGTCCCCAGTGCATAAAATTGCAGATTAAAAAACTGATGTTCTATTGTTATGTTAGATTATCTGTTTTTGCACTTTGTGCATCTGACATCTCTAACTGTTATAAGATATGTACTTCATGTGGTTTGTTGATTTTTTTTTTGACACAACGTTAATACTTCCATGCTACTGCTATTACCGTTGCAGTATTGTTATCGTCAGTGCACAAACAACTGATTAGCATTTTCTGTAAGTTGAGTACCTGCATTCCGAAATTTAAATATAAAGAGACTATAAATCTTTTTCTCGAATAAAGTCTGTTTGAATGAGCTTAAAGAAGATGGAAGACTACTCCAAAAACACTACATAATTCTTCAGATTACTGTAGAAAGCTTCGATTCTCAAATCTTTCAGGGGAATGACAAATATTGCTTCGAACGTCGCCCTGACATCTTTTGACGTTGCAAATCTTGAACTGTGAAGACACCGAAGAGAACTAAGTGTGAGGGAGTGGACATTGTTTTAGGGATCAGAGAAGGAAAGAGATAAAAGACAGGAGGTTAGAGAGGAAAGTTTTTTTTTTTTTTTTTTTTGTGTGACCTTTGAAGGCTTTGTTTGCGTGGTCGCTGCAATAGCGATGGGTTTTGCTTTGTTTTCTGGCAAGGGTGAGATATCACTAGAGTCAGTGTTTATCTAAACATAATACACACCGCACATTATATATGTGTATATATACATTTATATATATATATATATATATTATTAAATATATTAATAAATATATATACAAATCCATATATGTATATATACAAATATATACATACATACATACACATATATGCATATATGTAGTATATATTATATATACTGCGTGTGAGTATGTGTATACGTATATTTACTATATATACATACACACGAGTATTTGTATAACTACGCAACCTTGCAATAAGTTTTTATTTACATATTACAAAAAAATAAGAGTTGTAAATTCCTAGTTTCTAAAATATTTTCCCCGTAAGACCTACTACGTCCAATGTCTTTGTTTTCCTCTTGTCTGTCAACCACTTTCTCGTCCGAAAGACTCTCCTGGAGAATCCATGAAAAAATTGTCTCATCAAAAGACTTCTTTATTGATTGGACGCGCTCTTGGGGCAAGACATTGTAGCGCACTTGGACAAGACATTGTACTGCCAATTCAAAGAACGGAGGAGAGCGTGAGCCAGTTGACGTGGGAATATATTTCATGGAATTTATATTGACTATTTGAAGTGTTGGCGTATTCTCATTTCTGACTAGGTTCTGTTAAACTGGAATAAATGATGAGGTACGAAATAACTGCTATTGGCACTGGAAGCAGTTTAACGTAGTAGATTTGACGTACGCATACATACATACATACGCATATATACATAAATACACACGTACATGTGTGTGTGGTTATGGGTGCACCTAAGTATAAGCACACTTTATATATATATATATATATATATATATATATATATATATATATATACATATATATATATATAATATATATATATATGTGTGTGTATATATAATATATATATATTATACACATATATATATATATATGTATATATATATATAGTATATATATGTATATATATATATATATATATATATATATATATATATATATATATGTGTGTGTGTTAAAATAAATAAATTCTTCTGCTAAAACAGGATACGTCTCAAATATGAATGACCCTTTAAAACACTGTTTTAAAGCTAAGGACCATATTTCGGTGGGCCAACTTCCACCCTTAGCAAGTAGTGATACTTGATGAGGATGGAAGTTAATCCACCGAAGTCTATTTCTTAGTTTTAAACCAGAGTGTTTTAATGGGCATTTTATGCTCATATATATACTATATACATATATAAAAATTTTGTGTTTAGGTATTATGTATGCATGCATGTATGCACAATTCTTACCGTAATCCACTGTAGTACATTTATGCATAAAAGATGTAACACGTACTTTACGAGTACAGAGGACTTTTGTAATCCAGTAATTAAATGCACTTACGCTTCTGATTTGTGATACTTTCAATTAATGGGAGACATTGAATACGCCATTTTAGCAGTAGATAACCTTCGCCCACCGTCTAGAAATCCCCCTCGGTAATAGCAATTGCATGCTTGAATTCATTGCAAAGGCCAGACCAGGACGTTTTAATTTTACCCTGAGAATTTATGGGAACGCCTTTCATTAGCGAAGATAATATTTCAAGTGTTTTTCCTCCCTGCTAACCAGTGACTTAGGGTGTGAGGAGTTCTTGTAGCAATGAGTAGGCCGCTGGGATGGGCAATTTAGTGGTGTTTTGTGGGTGTCTGAAGGAATCGAGAGATAGGAGAGGGCATGAAAAACCAGGCTAGGAACCTGTCGGTTACGTAGCAACGGGACCCACAGCTTATTGCGGGAACCGAACCACATGAATTTCTAATCGCCGGAGATACATTCCTCGGGTTCCATGTTGGCAGATCGGAGAATCGAACTGCGGACTACCGAATCGGTAGGTGAGCACGTTAACCCACTCGTCCAACGAGGAACTTATCTCGCCCTTTAAAAGAGAAGAGGGTATAGAAGGGTTATCTGCCTGGCTTGTGCGAGGATGTCGTGCATGACTGCCCTGATACAATTCCCACTGGATTTTAATGATTTCCTTACATTTTTATCTGTTTATGTATTTATTTGTTAAGCTATTTTCTTTGTAATAAGTAATCTCTTCTTTCCTTCTGTATTTCCCATTACCTACCGTTACTTCTTTCTAAAGAACACCGTATTCTATGGAAGTTTGAATTTCAAGTCAGTGGCCCCTTTGATGGGCTTTTTCCACGTGAATAGAGTTCATCTTCCGAATATATAATGATAATAATAATGTAATTTCCATATCACTTCTTTTCTTTGCAGGTAGTTTTAGTGGCGTGTGAGGAAAGCCTGGATATCTCCACCTCTGCCAGTTATTCGTGAGTACTTTCATCTTTATCAAGTGTCAGATAGTTATTTTGAATATGCAAATCAGGTTCATATGTGTGCCGTATGTCCGTTTGATCTCGGTCTGTTAGAACCTGTCACAAATGTTTAATAGCGTCATGGTGTTTTGTTGTTGTTGTCAGAATGAGAAATTTACGGACGTATGATGTAAACATAATCTGAATATATATATATATATATATATATATTTATATATATATATAATAATTATTTACATAATCTTATCTGCAATCATATGACCATGAATATTTAGTTTTAAATACAAATTCTTCTCTCTCTCTCTCTCTCTCGTCTCTCTCTCTCTCTCTCTCTTCTCTCTCTCTCTCTCTCTCTATATATATATATATATATATATTATATATATATATAATATATATATGTGTGTGTGTGTGTGTGTGTGTGGGGGGTGGGGTGTGTGTGTTTATATATATTAATATATATATATATATATATAAGATATATGCAGAGATGAGAGAGAGAGAGAGAGAGAGAGAGAGAGAGAGGGAGAAACTTTGTACTGGACCCAAAATACATTGATTATCAATTTTCATGCATTTGCATGTAAAAATATGCAAATAATCCCAATGACACATTTTATCCACCCTTTTTTGTATCATTTTTAAAATTCATATACTGTTCCCTCAAGTCACTTAGAAGTGACAGGTCTATAAAGACCTGTCATTTCCAACAATAAATCAGTCGCTTACTGAATGAAACGGTAAATCAGTCGCTCACTGAATGAAACGGTAAATCATTTGCTCACTGAATGAAACGGTAAATCAGTCGCTCACTGAATGAAACGGTAAATCATTTGCTCACTGAATGAAACGGTAAATCAGTCGCTCACTGAATGCAAAGGTAAATGATTCACTCACCGAATGCAAAGGAACATAACAAGAAACACAACAAAGACGATCTGAAGTTACGAATTTACGAAATGTTTTTGCCTGCTTCCCGTGCGTGTTGAGTGGCAGTATGTTTAAGTGCGTTTATCAGTAAAAAAAAAAAACTCCTCAGTCACACCGTTTTCCTGCTACTCACCTCTCTCTCTCTCTCTCTCTCTCTCTCTCTCTCTCCTCTTTTTATGCGTGTGTAGTTATTTATACTAGGACTAATGATGGGGAAACTCGCAAGTTAGTTGGCACCAATGTTGCCCCTTGCATTTTTAATTAGGTCTTGCATGCTGGCGATGTCTGTGTGGTCTTGAACGTATATTAGAGTTGGGTCTCTCTCTCTCTCTCTCTCTCTCTCTCTCTCTCTCTCTCTCTCTCACTCACTTTTTTTTAGCAGGAACTAATTCAAGATTAAATACCTACGACTCACTAAAAATATTCCTGTGATCTGTAATTTCTTCCAAATGAACACCATATTTTTTGGAAGTTCGAATTCCAAGTCAGTGGCCCCTGTGGGCCTATTCCATATAGGGGTCATCTCCTGAATAATAATAATAATAATAATAATAATAATAATAATAATAATAATAATAATAATAATAATAATAATAATAATAATAATAATAATAATACCGGTACTGACGACGACCCCTACTTGTCCTGGACCTGAGATCCTGCTCTAATAAAAGATTACCTTCAGCATTTATAATTTTTGAAAATTCCCAATATGAATATTGACCAGTTACTCAGAAACATCGCTGAGACTGAGAAGCGAATTGTAAGGAAAATAGTAAAAAACAAACAATATATAAAATCAAACTCGCTTAATTCTGCCATTCTTTTTAACAGCATTTGCAAAAAGAGGGTTTCTACCAGTATAATAATAATAATAATAATAATAATAATAATAATAATAATAATAATAATAATAATAATAATAATAATAATAATAATAATAATAATAATCCAGACTGTAAGGATTGTATCTGGGGACATCAGAATGGAGTTTGGAATAGAAAAATGCGCCTTAGTCAACATACAAAAAGGCAAAGTAACGAGAACTGAAGGGATAAAGCTACCAGATGGGAGCAACATCAAACACATAGATGAGACAGGATACAAATACCTGGGAATAATGGAAGGAGGAGATATAAAACACCAAGAGATGAAGGACACGATCAGGAAAGAATATATGCAGAGACTCAAGGCGATACTCAAGTCAAAACTCAACGCCGGAAATATGATAAAAGCCATAAACACATGGGCTTAGTGCCAGTAATCAGATACAGCGCAGGAATAGTGGAATGGACGAAGGCAGAACTCCGCAGCATAGATCAGAAAACCAGGAAACAAATGACAATACACAAAGCACTACACCCAAGAGCAAATACGGACAGACTATACATAACACGAAAGGAAGGAGGGAGAGGACTACTAAGTATAGAGGACTGCGTCAACATTGAAAACAGAGCACTGGGGCAATATCTGAAAACCAGTGAAGACGAGTGGCTAAAGAGTGCATGGGAAGAAGGACTAATAAAAGTAGACGAAGACCCAGAAATATACAGAGACAGGAGAAAGACAGAAAGAACAGAGGACTGGCACAACAAACCAATGCACGGACAATACATGAGACAGACTAAAGAACTAGCCAGCGATGACAATTGGCAATGGCTACAGAGGGGAGAGCTAAAGAAGGAAACTGAAGGAATGATAACAGCGGCACAAGATCAGGCCCTAAGAACCAGATATGTTCAAAGTACGATAGACGGAAATAACATCTCTCCCACATGTAGGAAGTGCAATACGAAAAATGAAACCATAAACCACATAGCAAGTGAATGCCCGGCACTTGCACAGAACCAGTACAAAAAGAGGCATGATTCAGTGGCAAAAGCCCTCCACTGGAGCCTGTGCAAGAAACATCAGCTACCTTGCAGTAATAAGTGGTACGAGCACCAACCTGAGGGAGTGATAGAAAACGATCAGGCAAAGATCCTCTGGGACTATGGTATCAGAACGGATAGGGTGATACGTGCAAATAGACCAGACGTGACGTTGATTGACAAAGTCAAGAAGAAAGTATCACTCATGATGTCGCAATACCATGGGACACCAGAGTTGAAGAGAAAGAGAGGGAAAAAATGGATAAGTATCAAGATCTGAAAATAGAAATAAGAAGAATATGGGATATGCCAGTGGAAATCGTACCCATAATCATAGGAGCACTAGGCACGATCCCAAGATCCCTTAAAGGAATCTAGAAAAACTAGAGGGCTGAAGTAGCTCCAGGTCTCATGCAGAAAGAGTGTGATCCTAGAAACGGCACACATAGTAAGAAAAGTGATGGACTCCTAAGGAGGCAGGATGCAACCCGGAACCCCACACTATAAATACCACCCAGTCGAATTGGAGGACTGTGATAGAGCAAAAAAAAAAAAAAAAAAAAAAAAAAAAAAAAAAATATAATAATAATAATAATATAATATAATAAGTAGAATTTAGGAAACTTGAATTGTGCTCAATTTCATACGGAAACGAAATTCTCATTCTAATCTAATTCAATGTAATCATAATGCGTATATAATATCTCATGTGAGCTTCATCGTACAACAGAGTCACCGAAAGTGTTGGAACCGACGAGAAGGGGAGGAATTTCATTAAGATTTGAAAAGGTGAAAATCGACAACAGAGACAAAAAATTAAAATAGATTGCAGAGTTAAGAGGAACAATTTTGATTAAATATAGTCAGAGACTAAAGGCGCCTTATAACTAAAATATAATGATAGATTGATAAAGGATTTCGAGAATAACCAACAAGTAATCGAAACAAAACGAAAATAATAAAAATGCATTGCAGAGTTAGAGGAAAAATTTAATGAAATTTGGTAAGAAATAAAGGCGCCGTATATGGCATTAATACATAATGATAGATTTATAAAGAAATTCGAGAATAACTACCAAGTAATGAAAAAAAAAATAATTAAAATGGATTGCAGAGTTAAAGGGAAAATTTAATGGAATCTGTTAAGAAAGTAAAGGCGCCGTATATAACACTGAATTCATAAAGATAAATTTACAAAGGAATCCGAAAATAATGAACAAGTAAGCGAAATAAGGAAGGAAATGGAATGCACTTAGAAAAATAAGTTTATGAAAGGAAGACGTAAGGAAAATGTATATATTTGAAAATCGAAACTCCCTAGTAAAATGTCACGAAAAAAAATTTAGTTATGTCATTTATGAAATCACTCAAATTAAAAGCCACACTTGTCCATATGAAAGTTAACAGAGCTTTTAAAATAGCACGAAAAGAAAAATGAATAAATAAATATACATGGTCTTTTAAAACAATCATGACTGAAAGGCTTTCAACGTAAATCTGATTGGAGGTCTTCGTGGAAAAAAATTTAATTAAATCTGGTGAAGTTCCATATACTTAGTTTTTTTTTAAAGCCCTCCTCCTCCTCCTCCCCTCCTCCTCCTCCTCCTCCTCCTCCTCCTCCTCCTCCTCCTCATCTTCTTCTCCTTCTTCTTCTCTGTCACTTCTGTACATTCCCCCTAAATTGGTCCCTTGTCCGTCCTGTCTGTTTTGAAGGAAATGTTTAGACTCCCTGTCAGTACCCAAGACGTACTGGCTCCTGCTGTTTTTCAGCTATTGGCTTCGTGCATAGTCTCTCGCTTTTCAATTCATTATTTTAAGAGTATTTTGAATGTTCGCCTCAATCCTCGTTAAAATTTATCCCAACAAATTTTTTAAGAAACGCCTTGTTTACAGCATTGATTCAAATCTCGAATTACTTACATGAAAATTGAAAATATGGGTTATGTAATTTTTTCACGAGGTAAAATGGAATAATTTTGGTATTACATTTTCATTCCCATACTGTCCTATAAAGGTCTTCTCCCTGCCATCAATCTAAAAAAAAAAAGTGCCAATATCGCTGACAGGTCGTGATTGATAGTAAATAATTCGTAAGTGAAAATTGTCAATGGTGAATAGCCACTATCAGTTTTGAAATTGCCTAATTAATCACAGCTTGTCTACCTTATGAAAGCGTAGACCTTTTGAAGATGCTATATTGATGTAGCAGACATGTTTAACGATTTTATCAATAGTGGAATGTTCCTCGTAGGGGATAAGTTCCGTCAGTGGACCTCATGCGGTGCACTGTAGGCATTACTTAAAGTTCTCTGCAGCGTGCCTTCGGCCCCTAGCTGCAACCACTTTCGTTCCTTTTGCTGTACCTCCTTTCATATACTCTTTCTTCATCTTACTTTCCACTCTCTCCTAACACTTGATTCATAGTGCAACTGCTTTGAGGTTTTCCTCTTGTTCCACCTTTCAAACCTTTTACTGTCAATTTCCATTTCAACACTGAATGACCTCATAGGTCCCCAGTGCTTCGTCTTTGGCCTAAGTTTTACATTCAACTCAACAGTGGAATGTCTTGGCTTGGTGCATTCAGTCGGTATTTCTGGTTTAGAACGATTTGTTATTTAAAATGAAGCGTGCTCTCATCATCACGAATGACGGTTACCTGAGGTCGATGAAGAATGTCAAACATCGTGGTGGGATATTCCCGTTTTCTAATATAGCAGTGATGACTTGGACCATCGACGGATGGTGTCTTTATTGTCAATTTTTCGTAAGTTGCATCTTAGCAGAGATCTCTCGCACTCACAATTGGTCTCTGATCCCCATTTCCTGAGGAGAGCAACCAGTAAATGTGCCTCGCTGTCCAACTTCTCAATTCCAGAGGTTCTTTATTCCTTACACCGTTGGACTGTGGAGCAGGGTTGCCGTTTTGAGGAATTTCGTCTATTAGTGTGGCTTTCTGGTGACATCTGGCAACCCTCCGTGGCTTTTCCGGCCACAGGCCACGGCACTGAAGAAAAAAATTCTTCACTTTGCTTTTTTATGTTTTATTATGAAAATAAAGCTATAAAACATATCCTGCTTATTTATACAAATGAATTTTATTGATATCCTTTATTTTTCTTCGTCAAAAATACTTTATATTAGGCTAGTGACGTGTAGTTTTCTAACATCACGGAAAATAATTCTACATCGGAAAATACGCATTCTAACCATTAAATCATAAAGTAAAAAAAAAAATCAGATGAACTGCATATGGTAATACTGCTAAAAGCCAATGTTGTGAAGAAAAAACGGCATCACTGCTGTGTGGAGCCTCCCTGAGGATGACGTGCAATGAGAACTTCAATAGTTCAAGCGGTGAAAATGCAGTGTATTACTACTCTAATACTATTGTCCTTGCATTTTAATGCATTTTATTGATCTATTTTTCCTTTTTTAATAAGTGGGATCTCTTCTTTATGTATTTCCCTTTACCTCCTCGTACTTTTGTCTAATGAACGCCATATTCTTTGGAAGCTTGAATTTCAAGTCAGTGGCCCCTTTGGTGGGCTTATTCCATATGAATAGGGCTCATCTTCTGAATATAATAATAATATTCTATGGGTCCACAATAATAAAAATGTTAAAAGTTCGTGCATAATATATAAACAGTATAAAACTCTATCGAACCCAGGGAAGGGTTCGAAAGCTTTTATAAAGTGTTTATTAACTGTACACGAACTTTTAACATTCTTATTATTGTGGACCCCTTAGAATGTTGTATAAACTCTCGTGATAGAGAGTTTTTCCCAAATAATAATAATAATAATAATAATAATAATAATAATAATAATAATAATAATAATAATAATAATATCGAGAAGGCAAAGAAATAAAACTCACGAAATATTGCTACAGAATGACTCCATGCATATCTGAACGCAGTCTGTCAGCCCCGCGTGGTGCTGGTGAAGCGTGTCTATATCCCATCTAGTTCTAATAGTAGGGCCGATTAAAACATGAATTAACAATCTGTTTGTGCTTTAGGGACATTTTACCTCTTGCATGTAAAAGAGGTCGGGTAACTGTGCTTTGAAACTCGCGACTTTAAAGAGCTAAGGTTCAGGATATACACCGATTATATCGTTTTATATTCAGCTGTCTACAAATCAATGAGTACCCTTTTAATATATATATACTATATATATATATATATATATATATATATATATATATATATATATATATATATATATATATATATATAAACTTTTTTGTCATAGTTGTTAACTTGGCCGTGGTGTGTCAGCGCATGCGTTTGATTGACGGATGAGTGATACGTATTTTGAGCTCGTTAGCTAATAAAGAAAACTTCCTGGGGACTGGGGGAAGGGTTGATGAGGAGGGTGGGGCGTGGGGGGGGGGGGGGCGGAACTTTCACGAGTAATGTGGTGTCTTTTGATACACGTGTTCTTGCGAGCACACACAAACATTAGATTATTCTAGATCGATCTTTGATCTTGACTTCAGCCTGCTGAAGACTGACCTTAGTATGGGAATAGAGCTAACAGTTCTTTTTATATATATATATATATATATATATATATATATACATATATATATATATATATATTTATTTTGTATGTGTATATGTATGATATATATATATTGTATGTGTATATGTATGAATGTATATATATAATCTATATATATATATATATATATATATATATATATATATATATATATATGTATGTATATATGTATGTATGTATATGTATATGTATATATAATATATATATATATATATATATATATATATATATATATATATATATAATATATATTTATGTATATTTGCACGATTGTCTCCCATCATACCGAATTGATTTCAGTCCCTCCATCCGAGCAGGATGAGTTGTGAGAACAACGCAAAAGCGTGACAGACACGCACACACAAGCTGACGGATGGTCGGGCGGGCAGTGGAAAAACTACTATAGTACCGCCCACTATGAACTTCGCCAGTGGCGTACTAATAAGAAGTTCTTAGGAGTAGGGGGTGTTCAGTGCCAGAGATACTAATCTTTAAGAACCAGGAAGTGTCAGCGTAGACATTATGTCAGTCTTAAGTTGTCACCCTCTCAAGACTAAAGTTTTTTTTAGGACAAACAATAAAAGAAAACAATGTTTGGTTTAGTTAAAAAAAAAAGAATGATTAAAGATAAACATATGTTTGCTTATAACTTCAAGATACGGTTTGCTCTAAGCTTGGCATGGATGTTAATACTTATGTATAGTGAATCTCTCTCTCTCTCTCTCTCTCTCTCTCTCTCTCTCTCTCTCTCTCTCTCTCTCTCTCTGTCTTTATTATTTTTAACTAACTTTCTCTTTGTATTTTTATTTCTCTTTTTCTCTGATTGTTATCTATTATCCTCGTCTCTCCTCTCGTCTTCTCTCCTCCTCCTTCTCTCTCTCTGTATTTTTTCTCTCTCTCTCTTGCTCTGGTTGTTGTTAATTAGCTCCACCTCTCTCTCTCTCTCTCTCTCTCTCTCTCTCTATTATTTTCTGTATCTTTCTTTTTGGTTGTTGTTTATTAGCCCCACCTCTCTCTCTCTCTCTCTCTCTCTCTCTCTCTCTCTCTCTCTCTCTCTATTATTTTCTGTATCTTTCTTTTGTTGTTGTTAATTAGCTCCACCTCTCTCTCTCTCTCTCTCTCTCTCTCTCTCTCTCTCTCTCTCTCTCTCTCTCTCTCAAAACTGAGTAAAATCAGACAGTTCACCTTGAAAATGTAGCCGAAGTTCAGGGCAATATTTGGACAATCTACGGCCCTACGTAGCTTCAGGTATGCAAGACATCCATATTGTTACGAATAACTCACATTCCACGGCAAAGAGCGGACGGAACGAGGGGAATAGACTCAGAGAGACTCTCTAAGTTAAGGTTAGAGACTCAGAGAATTGAATCGTATGGAGAGACTCACTGAATTAGCCTCGTAGAAAGACTCGTGGGAACAGACTGATAAGGATTGAGTCATGGAGATAACGAATCCCTGTGTGAAATAGGCATTTGAAAGTGCAATAAAAACATAATATATTTTCTGATATTATTATTATTATTTTTTTTTTTTTTTTTTTTTTTTTTTGTGCTCTATCACAGTCCTCCAGTTCGACTGGGTGGTATTTGTAGTGTGGGGTTCCGGGTTGCATCCTGCCTCCTTAGGAGTCCATCACTTTTCTTACTATGTGTGCCGTTTCTAGGATCACACTCTTCTGCATGAGTCCTGGAGCTACTTCAGCCTCTAGTTTTTCTAGATTCCTTTTCAGGGATCATGGGATCGTGCCTAGTGCTCCTATGATTATGGGTACGATTTCCACTGGCATATCCCATATCCTTCTTATTTCTATTTTCAGATCTTGATACTTATCCATTTTTTCCCTCTCTTTCTCTTCAACTCTGGTGTCCCATGGTATTGCGACATCAATGAGTGATACTTTCTTCTTGACTTTGTCAATCAACGTCACGTCTGGTCTGTTTGCACGTATCACCCTATCCGTTCTGATACCATAGTCCCAGAGGATCTTTGCCTGATCGTTTTCTATCACTCCTTCAGGTTGGCGCTCGTACCACTTATTACTGCAAGGTAGCTGATGTTTCTTGCACAGGCTCCAGTGGAGGGCTTTTGCCACTGAATCATGCCTCTTTTTGTACTGGTTCTGTGCAAGTGCCGGGCATTCACTTGCCAATTGTCATCGCTGGCTTGTTCTTTAGTCTGTCTCATGTATTGTCCGTGCATTGGTTTGTTGTGCCAGTCCTCTGTTCTGTCTGTCTTTCTCCTGTCTCTGTATATTTCTGGGTTTTCGTTTTCGTCTACTTTTATTAGTCCTTCTTCCCATGCACTCTTTAGCCACTCGTCTTCACTGGTTTTCAGATATTGCCCCAGTGCTCTGTTTTCGATGTTGACGCAGTCCTCTATACTTAGTAGTCCTCTCCCTCCTTCCTTTCGTGTTATGTATAGTCTGTCCGTATTTGCTCTTGGGTGTAGTGCTTTGTGAATTGTCATATGTTTCCTGGTATTCTGATCTATGCTGCGGAGTTCTGCCTTCGTCCATTCCACTATTCCTGCGCTGTATCTGATTACTGGCACTGCCTATGTGTGTTTATGGCTTTTATCATATTTCTGGCGTTGAGTTTTGACTTGAGTATCGCCTTGAGTCTCTGCATATATTCTTTCCTGATTATTATTATTATTATTATTATTATTATTATTATTATTATTATTATTATTATTATTATATTATTATTATTATATTCGGGAGATGAAGCCTTTTCACATGGAATATTATTATTATTATTATTTTGGTCTATCACAGTCCTCCAATTCGACTGGGTTGTATTTAGTGTGGTGTTCCGGGTTGCATCCTCCCTCCTAAGGAGTACATCACTTTTCTTACTATGTGCGCCGTTTCTAGGATCACACTCTTCTGCATGAGTCCTGGAGCTACTTCAGCCTCTAGTTTTTCCAGATTCCTTTTCATGGGTCTTGGGATCGTGCCTAGTGCTCCTATGATTATGGGTACAATTTCCACTGACATATCCCATATCCTTCTTATTTCTATTTTCAGGTCTTGACAGTTTCCCTTTCTTTCTCTTCAACTCTGGTGTCCCATGGTATTGCGAAATCAATGAGTGATACTTTCATCTTGATTCTTGATTTTGTCTATTATTATTGTTATTGTCTATTATTGCTTCTCCATTATTATTATTATTATTATTATTATTATTATTATTATTATTATTATTATTATTATTATTATTATTATTATATTATTATTATTATTATTATTAGGTAGGAGACCCTCTTTTAGGCAAATGCTGTTAAAAAAAATGGCAGAATTAAGCGAGTTGACTTCATATTGTTTTTCTATTTTCCTTACAATTCGCTTCTCAGGCTCAGCGATGTTTCTGAGTAACTGGCCAATATTCATATTGGGAATTTTCACAAAATTATAGATGCTGAAGGTAATCTCTTATTAGAACAGGATATCAGGTCCAGGACAAGCAGGGGTCGTCGTCAGTGCCGATATTATTCCGTATGCGTAGTTCAGTTCGGGCCCGGGGTCGTCTTTGGTTTAAGGACTGGTATTGGTGCTGGTATACCAGCTGACGACGACCCCTGCTTGACCTGGACCTGATATCCTGTTCTAATAAAAGATTACCTTCAGCATCCATAATTTTTTTAAATTTCCCAACTTGAATATTGGCCAGTTACTCAGAAACATCGCTGAGCCTGAGAAGCGAATTGTAAGGAAAATAGAAAAAACAATATATATAATCAACTCGCTTAATTCTGCCATTCATTTTAACAGTATTATTATTATTATTATTATTATTATTATTATTATTATTATTATTATTATTATTATTATTATTATTATTATTATTCAGAAGATAAACCCTATGCCTATGGAACAAGCCCACAGGAGCCATTAACTAGAAATTCAAGCTTCCAAAGAATATTTAGGTATTCATTAGGAAGAAATAAGAGGAGGCCAAGGGAAATAAAAAAAAAGTAGATAGAAATTCATTGAATTGATTGAAATGCAAGGAGAATAATGTGAGAGCAGTACCGGATGATATAAATCTTTGTAAATCATGCCATTTCAAACCGACTCTAACACCATATGAGGTTTCCTTTCTTTACAAGTCCTTAAAGTGAAACTATTCGAATTGAATATAGGCACCAACACTAATCCCAAGAGCCTCTTAAATGTAAATTACAATACGATTCCGGAACAGTTCCGAAAATTTATGAACCTTTTTGTTATGTAAAGTGGGGGGTGTTGTCGCTTTAGCACACTGGCTTTTGTTCAAAGGATTATCAGTGTGTGTCTGTTGTGAAGCAAGTGATTGCTTGTTTCCGAAGCTTATTTAGGATTCAAAAGAGATTTGTGATTTTTTTTTTTTTTTTTTGTCCGTGTTCAGCTGATTTGTATGCTAGTTTTCTGGTCGTGTACAGGTTTGGTCGATGGTTTCGTTTCTGATATCGGAAAATTTTAGATTTTCGTCTGATGGATACTAGGTGTTTTAAGGTGATAAACTATCTGGTTTTCTTCCGGAATCATCTTCTTCTATGCCTTCAGCTTTTCCCATTTCTATATGGGGTCGCTGTTTCTAGTCAGACTTCTCCATCTTCCTCTGTCCTCTTAGACCCTTTTCCTTCATGTCATTCAATAATTTATCTTTCCACCTGAACTTTGTCCTTCCCCTCCCTCTTCTGCTCTCCACCTCCATGTTCATAACCTTCTTACATAAGTGTTCATCTTCCCTCCTCATGACATGACCAAACCATCTGAGTCTTCTTTCCTGTTTTCTTCCCGAATAGCGAGTGAATAATTATTCCCTATAGTGTATTTATTCCGCGTATGAAATGGCTTACGAAAACAAATATCGGTTCTTTTTATACTTATGTTTCTGTACGTGCTAATGTTTTGTTACACAGATGCCATCTTGAATCTGACTGCTATATAAGCCTGAAATGATATTCCCTCACAGCGATAACACTTTCTGTTGAAGTTATTTTGCTTTTATTCTCTTCTATATTTATATAGTTTTCGAATCTGTATTAAAGTTTCTCCATACCAAAACAAATTGGCTGAAAGCCTTATCGCAGTCTTATAAAGTCTACGAATAGTTTTCGTTAATGTAATAATAAAAAATATGACTTATCATTTAGTTTGGTTGAATTTGACTTTGAATTGTGTTGAAGATAATATTAACAAGGAAGGTTTAGCACATACTATATACATACTGTTCTATTCTCGGGCATTCCATTGAGGTGTGAGAGATGTGTATTCCTGGTGATAGAAGTTCACTCTCGACGTGGTTCGGAAGTCACGTAAAGCCGTCGGTCCCGTTGCTGAATAACCACTGGTTCCATGCAACGTAAAAACACCATACAAACAAGCACATACTACATACATACTGTTCTGTAGACTTCATTCCGTTTTCTTTGTAAAGGATTACTGTCGTTAATTACCAGATGTTTCTAATTCTAGAGTTGTTTTTTTGCATCTACAACTTTTTCTTTCATTTTACAGCTCTTTGTTGTACATGCTAGTTTTTTCTTTTAATCCGTGCGCTTTCATTCTAATTTCCTTATATATATATATATATATATATATATATATATATATATATATATATATATATATATATATATATGTATGGTAAGATTTCTTGGCTCTTACCCACGGACATGTAATGAGGCACTGTAGTGGATTTCTACGCTATTCTTCAACGGGTTCGCTTTTAAAGCATTCGTGGTGGCATGCTTCTTCAACTTTTTTTAAACTTCAAAAATTAAGAGCAGATTAAATAATGAGGATGTTAGATCCTTTCGTCAAAAGCCTTCAGCTCCACCCCCCTTTTTTTTAATTAAAAGAAATAAAAATAGGTTAAAATAATAGAAAAAGAAAAAAAATTATACCCCTTTTCGTTTTTAAAGCCCTCTTGGTGGTACGCTTCTTCAACATTTTTTAAAACCCAAACAAAACTAACACCAGATTAAGGTATTATGGATACTAGATGCTTTCGTCAACAGCTCCTTTTTTTTTTTTTTTTTTTTTTGAAATGAAGATTAGGTTAAAAAAAGAATAACATGGATACCACATCCCTTCGCCAACCTCACTTTTAACTTTTTTTTTTTTTAAATTACAAGAAAAATAAAAGATAGGATGGAAAAAAAATATAAATGACATGGATACTAGAACCCTTCGTCAACCTTAATATAAGGAAAATAAAAAGGTGTTAACTTTGTATAAAGAAATGTAAACGAAAAAGGTGAAAACGAGAGGCAAAAATGCCTAATCCTTCAACACCTGCCCCTCGGAATCACTCAGCAGATTCTTTATTTCCTTTTCCATTTGTTCCCCTCGAGTCGTAGGTATTTAATCTTGAATTAGTTCCTGCTACAAAAAAAATGAGCGAGAGAGAGAGAGAGAGAGAGAGAGAGAGAGAGAGAGAGGGTGGGGGTGTGGCGAGTAATTTAGTGTTTCCTTAGAGTATTCTTGCCATTTCATTTGCATTTAGAGCAGACATTCCATAAGTTAGATGGCTGCATATTTCTGTTTAGGTTTAGGTTCAGCCGCCTCGTACCTCATCTTTTATCATTAGGTTAACCTGTGAACCTGGTTTTGTAAATAGTTTTAATTTCTTCCTTAAAATAACATAATTTCTACACCTCGAGTCGTGAATATTTAATCATGAATCAGTTACTGTTGAAAAAATAGAGAGAGAGAGAGAGAGAGAAAATTCCTTTCAGAGCTAATGTTCTGCAGATCAAACAGCTCTTCAGATGCCTCAGTGGCAGATTTATTCTTGTACGTGTTTGATTTGTACGTTGGATAAGCAAATGAGGGCCACCTGTATGGCTAAAGGCTCCTGCTTAAAAAAAAAAAATTTTTTTTTTTAGTTTTAAGTGTTTATTATTGCTTAGAATTTTAGACGGTTTCTCCTGTCGTTACTTAATACATATAGACAGTCATTTTACTTTTTCAACTATGTTTGGGAGGGGGTGGGGGGGGGGGGGGATTTGCGATGCTGTGTTCTCATACTGACATATCAGAATTAATCTCCAAAGAAAAATCTGGCTAAATACTTTGTCTTCAAAGAATATGAAACTCCATTTCCCAAATTATGCGTAAATATATTCCCAAATTTTGCTAGAAAAATGGTGTTTGAAAGAAATGTCTCAACCTTCTTCGCAAAAGTTTTTTTATATGATATTTATACACAAGACACCAAATAGCAGTTAGTTTTCTAATTTTATTCATGAATATCTTCTAAGGTTTCGTTAAAAAAAATCATTTACAAGAAACTTTTCAATCTTCTACCAAAGAAAAATGAAATATTTTTTTGTCAATATATGATATTTATACACGAGACATCAGATGTAAATTCATAACAAACAACCGAAAAGACACGTAGTTATGAAACAGCGTTATTTTATGGCAAAAAAGAAAGAAAATATAAGAAAATATACACAACTAGTCTGACTCGATATCTCCCCGCCGGAGTATAATGGAAAAATGGAGTGCAAGACTCTGGGGGGTGAAAAAAAAAAGAAAAAAAAAAAAAAACGTAGCGATACTTACGTTCCTTTTTAGACATTTTATTTTAGATGTTTTTAGA